>NC_138980.1:24703154-25050154 GCF_964341445.2 Mesoplodon mirus | reverse complement strand
TCTCTTCACCAGACATATATACAGGAGAAAATATTGAACACATATTGTAAATTTTAATTCATCTTTCAAGACACTAAGCTATCTCTGTTTAGTCTTTTATTAGATAGCAAGATAGTAACAATAGTACAAATAATTTCTATTGAGAAACAGAATAACATCTAGTCTGTATATCAATATACAAATAAATATATATAATCTGGCTAGAGTATTAGAAAACATTTTATAAAACTCACTTTGGTGTTTATTTGTAAGTTCTCCTAAAATTATGAGTGTCACTAGAGAAATCATTTTAATATTGCATGACAGGAGAGGAGGAGACAGTTTAGAGTAAGGAAGCTGTGCTTACCCCTGAGGGGTTCTTTGGTTAGCCTAAGAATTAGCAGAGGAAATTGACATTAGTTAAATAACTACTATGTCCCTGGAGGTATGCTAAGTGCTTTACACATGAAACATGAGGTAATCCTCACAAGGAACTCTGGGAATGAGAATTCTTAACCTGATTAATAAAGTAAGTGAGGAAATGAATGCTAATCTATTTAAGTTAACATTCCCAAGTTCTTAGAGTTCTAAGTGGCAAAACTAGAATTTTTAAATCACCTTTAACCTAATCTGAAGTCTACTCCCTTTTTACTATACCCTCTGGAAACTTCCATGTATTTCTTTCTTTATAAAAGGTTAAATTGGATGTTGGAAAGGTTTCTTCATTATATAAACCATTTCATCCAATTGAAGCACTGGTTTCATGACATTTTATTCTAGTATTCTGACCTCTAGTTTTAGACCTTCCAGAGATCTCGAGTCCTTTATAATTACTAACAGGTATTTAAAAAATAATTGTGGAAAAAAATAAGTGTGTGTACCTATGTTTAAACTAAAGTATTAGATTACATACCTTTTAAGGCAGTGACCACATCATCTCAAGGCCTAGCACAGTGTCTGGAACTTAGTAGATACTCCATAAATATTTCTTAATTTTAGAAATAAATGACAATGAGCAATGCCTCCATCCATTCACTCACCTAACACATATTTACTAAGTACCTACTAAATTCCAAGCACTGGGGAGTCCATCAATGGAGAGCGAGCTAAAGATGATTCCTGCCAAATGGATCTTTGTGGTCTAGTAAGGAAGAATTAGGGTTAAGCAAAAATAATAAAGGATGGTATATGCTCACAGTGGAGAGATTTTGAGTGCTGTGGGAACACCTAGCAGGGGTCTGTAGCATGGTCTGTGTGCTTATGTGGGGGGAGAGTGGGATGTGGTCAGGGTTGTTTTCTTCTGATGTTTGAACGTAATGTAGACTAAGACAGCATTATCATTATGTGGGGTGGGCCAGCTGGCCCTGGAACGGAGAGCAGGACCTTGAGCAAGTGGCTTTCTGCAGCAGACCCTGAGGTTGTTGACAGCTGGAGGCTATCTGCCACCCTCATTCCCTGCAGCCCATCTTAAAGAAGGATCCCAGAAATTAGACACACTAGTTGTCACGAGCACCAACACTACTGGAGCCTACATACTGTTCTGTGAATGAAAGAAACATTGCACTTAAATAATGAATTTCAGAGTTCTTTCAATTTGTTGAATCAAAATTCTAATATTTACTTTATTCACTTTTTTCCCTGGTATTTCTAGTTCTAGTACAGAGACATGTCTCTATAAAAGTCATTTCCAAAAAATCATAACTAACAAGAATCAAAAACAAGAATGTGTTTTTCATGCCTATCATTACCTGTGATGACATATGAAGTATTTTCAATGAACAAATATCCAAATAAAAATTAGCATTTTATTTCACTTATTTTGCTTACTTCTCCCCCAGATCCCTTCCCATTCTTCTTCCCTTCACTTTTTTCTTTTCTTTTGCCCCTTTCTTTCCTTCCTTTCTTCTCTCTCACACCCATTGTATCAATAATTCTATTTTGATTAGTTTCCAAGTTCTACAATTTCTTTTAGTTGATTTTCTCACAGAAACAAATATCAGAATGCCTCATTTTTGTTCCTAAGTTATGTTGGTTCTCAGTAAAATTCTATTTGTGTTATAATTTTCTTCGTTTACTGTTAAAGTTTGTCGTGGTTCTGCTTCAAGTGACCTTGGAACTTCTAGTAACTGAATTTGTTGCAAGGTTCCCTTCAGCAGCAGTAATTTTTTTTTTTGGCCCAAAAATAAACCAAAGAAAAATTATGTACACAGAAATTAACAGACAGGTTTTGGAGACCAAATCGTTTTCTGTGTTGTACTGTTTTTTTTGAAAGTTCAGGTTAACTTATTCAAGGTTGCTTTCTACTTGGATCTAACTTCTTTTAATGTAGTCAAGATTTTTAGTAAATTTTTCTATAAACAGTGTCCCAAAAATGTATTTTTAAAGGCTCTATTTGGATGTATGGTTTTGATTGGATTGCATAGATTAAATCTAGAAACTATATTTTAGGGTAGAAATGTCGTGAAAGAGATTGCATTACCCCCAGAGGCTAAATATTTTTTTATAAAACTTGCAAGCTGAAAGTAAATTTCAAGTACATCCTTACCCCAGTTTCAATACTCTTCGCTGAAAACATAATATTTAGTGTATTTCTTTTGCAAATCAGACATATGGGACCCAACTTATAAATATTTTTCTTTAAAAATTAAATCATGGAAATTAAAAAAAAATCAAAAGGAAAGATATAAAACCCCTTTCTCCCAAAAGAGCTACAAAAGTTTACTCCTTGAAACATTGGACTACAGAAACATTTGCAATTAGTAAGCTGCATTATTTATAGATAGAGAACTGCAACGTCTCTTCCCCATTTAGAAGTTTATTTTAAATCTATAAGATTTATAAAACAAAAGTAAGAGAAGCATGTGTTGAGCAATAAATTAATACTGCTAGTGAGCTTCTGTATGCTTTTAACATTACACTATTTTCATCATTTTTGACACAAAGATGTGTTTTGCAAGGAGGGAATAGCACATTTTGAAATGACTAGTTAAGCAGTGGGTGAAAAACTGGTAACAAAAAGAAGGGAAATGGTTTATACTTTCATTATACTTAAGGTCACATACAGGTCACATTTAACACCGATTCCATTTTCATATATTTTAATAAAATCTGTATAGGAAATTCAAGTAACGGTTGTGGAAAGAATTTGATCTAAAGGAGCAAAACTAAGTGTCACTTTAACATTAACCTTCTAGTGATAAATAAGCAAACAGAAGAAAAAAAAATGTCTCCTCCAAATGCAAAAGCAGAAATACTTGCTCCCTAGCTACTGACATGAGAGAAATATTTGATAGTGGTGGCCTTGTAACAAGATATCCTGGGCTTGGCATTACACCAAGGGTTGTAACTTAAAAACCAATGCATGTATTTTATTTAGGAATGCTCAGAGTAGTTGGGGAGAAAGAGTTACTTATAAGGTTGTCTTGTTCTTGAAATTTTTTGAAAATCTTCTGGCAGGAATTGATGTTGTACTGATCACTACTCATTTCTTCTCTTCTTTCTGTTCATACTTTCCCAGAGAGAGGGTGTCTACTCCTTTAAAACTTTGCTATCATTCTTGGAATAAAATGCTGGTCTGGGTCTTACTTGGAAAGCTGCCTCCTGTCCTCATGCTTATTTAAGACACATATTGCATCTCGATCTATAATATCTTAGCATGCCAGGAAGAGTATACTGGCGACTTCAAACACAAATTCAAGTTTCAAAGATGAAATGGCTCACATTTTACTTAGACATAGCATTAAGAATCAGCTCCCCCCATCCCCACCCCCATGGGTGCTATTCTGCTTATTTCTCTAATTTACACAACTATTTTCTTTTGCATCTTGTAAAATGTAAAGCAATTCAGAAGAGGTTCTGAGTGAACAGCAGAAAGTCTGCAGCTCAACGGTATGAGTCAGTATGTAATAAGTTGCCTGAATCTATAGATAGACCATTATGGGACTTGTTAAGGTTTGTGTCAGGTCTCTGCAATAGTTATTGGAGGCCTAATTCAGACCAGCTTTCCTCCACAAAATTAAATAAAGGGGTACTGGATATACCATGCATCGGAGGGATTAGTCAGTTCTCTTTGCACAGCAGTGACCTCTGTATCCCCTCTATTAACGAGTGGGAAAGATTTAACTGCACTGCACATACCCTTGTATTTTTGGGCCATTATTTAAAACATGTCAAAATGAGTTCAGTAACTCTTCATTCATTTTTAACCTCACCTGTTCCTCAATCAAGCATTTCTAGCCCCACCTTTTCTTTCTTTCTTTCTTTCTTTTTTTAATCAAACCCAGAAGTACTTGGAGTTTGTATCATGCATAATTCTGTAGGAGTCTTGGAACTGAGCGCCACTTGAAGTTCCATAAAATGACTATACCCCTTGTCAACTAGGAAGTGAATATATACACTGATGCTTGCCATGGAGGTCACACTATGTCGAGTATTTTGTGGTTTAATTGCACACTGAATGTATGCTTGAATCTGTTATAAAAAAAAAAAGACAGAGGCAGACTTGATGAGGTAATCTTTTACTCTCCACATCATATTTCACGTAAGTGGTAGTCAACATGCAACCCTAATTGACAGTCAAATCAGAGCTCTGTTGACTGTAGCTAAATACATATTGCCTAATTGTATAATTCCCATAACTTCATGCAAAATTCAAGGTATGAATGCACTTCCTAAGGATGGAATTGCTGAGCATAAATCAATGATTTGTTCACTCTTAAAAAGTTCATGTATTCACTGGCTTGTGACTTCATAGGTTGGTTAATTACTAGATTTCAGAGTTATTAGGTTAATGGACATAAAAGCACTAGAACAGATATGGAACCCCTTATTTTTTTATTGATGTATAATTGACTTACAATATTGCATTAGTTTCAGGTGTACAACAGTGATTCGGTATTTTATACATGATGAAATGATCACCACTATAAGCTTAGTTACCATCTGTTACCATACAAAGTTATTATAATATTACTGACTATATTATCTATGCTGTATATTAGATCCCTTTGACATATTTATTTTTTAACTGGAAGTTTGTACCTCTTAATCCCCTTCACTTATTTCGCCCATCCTCCCACTCCCATCTCTGGCAACCACTAATTTCTTCTTGGTATCTATGAATCTTTTGTTTTATTATATTTGTCTTTTTGTTTTTTAGATTCCACACATAAGTGAAATTATATGGTATTTGTCTTTCTCTGTCTGACATTTCATTTAGCATAATACCCTCTAGGCCTATGCATGTTTTCACAAATGGCAAGATGTCATTTTTTATGGCTAAGTAATATTCCATTGTGTATATATGTGTGTGTGTGCATGTGTGTGTGTGTCTGTATACATACAACATCTTGATTCACTCATCTGTTGATAGGCACTTAGGTTGCTTCTACATCTTGGCTATTGGAAGTAAAACTGCAATGAACAACAGGGTACATTTATCTCTTTGAATTAGTGTTTTCAGTTTTTTCAGATAAATACTCAGAAGTAGAATTGCTGAACTGTATGGTAGTTCTATTTTTACTTTTTTGAGGAACCTCCATACTGTTTCCATAGTGGCTATACCAATTTAAATTCTCACCAACAGTGCACCAGGGTTCCCTTTTCTTTACATTCATGCCAACACCTGTTATTTTTTGTCTTTTTGATAATAGCCATTCTGACAGATGTGAGGTGATAT
This sequence comes from Mesoplodon mirus, assembly GCF_964341445.2. NCBI lineage: Eukaryota > Metazoa > Chordata > Mammalia > Artiodactyla > Ziphiidae > Mesoplodon > Mesoplodon mirus. Next base: position 25,044,498 of record NC_138980.1, on the reverse strand, counting down.
CTCATTGTGGTTTTGATTTGCATTTCCCTGATGACTAGTGATTTTGAGCATCTTTTCATGTGCCTGTTGGACATCTGTATGTCTTTGGGAAAATATCTATTCAGTCTGCCCACTTTTTTTTTTCATAAAACCAATTTATGTTAATACAGATGCTTCATTTCAAATTCAAAATAATGTTACATGGCATCCAAAATGCAAGAAAATTCCTTAGTATAAGCCAAACTGCAATATGATAAGCTAAATTTGCTTCTTATTTCTATATGCCTTTTTAGTACAGTCCCTATTTTAAAGCATAATCCTATAGAAACAGTTGGATGTAAGGATAATAATGTATTTACAAGAATTCTTCTTTAGCCATTTGAAGTATATTTAATTTACAATGTTGTGTTAATTTCAGGTATACAACAGTGATTCAGTTATATATATATATATATATATATATATATATATACACACATACATATAATGTGTGTGTCTATGTTTGTGTATATATATATATACACACACACATATATGTGCACACATACATGTATTTTCAGATTCTTTTCCATTATAAGTTATTACAAGAATTGAAATGTGCTATACAGTTTGTCCTGTGCTATACAGTAGGTCCTTGTTGTGTATCTATTTTATATATAGTAGTGTGTATATATTAATCCCAAACTCTTAATTTATCTCTCCCCTCCATCCCGCTATCCCCTTTGGTAACCATAAGTTTGTTTTCTATGTCTATTAGTCTATTTTTGTTGTGTAAATAAATTCATTTGTATCATTCTTTTAGATTCCCCATATAAGCGATATCATATAATATTTGTCTTTATCTGACTTCACTTAATATGATAATCTCTAGGTCCATCCATGTTGCTGCAAATGACATTATTTCATTCTTTTTTTTATGGTGAGTAATATTCCATTGTGTATATATATTCAGCTTCTTATTTATCCATTTATCTGTTGATGGACATTTAGGTTGCTGCCATGTCTTGGCTATTGTAAGCAGTGCCACTATGAACATTGGGATGTATGTATCTTTTTGAATTAGAATTTTCTCCAGATATATGACCAGGAGTGGGATCCCTGGATCATATGGTTAACACTATTTTTAGTTTTATAAGCAACCTTCATACTGTTCTCCATAGTGGCTACACCAATTTATATTCCCACTAATAGTGCAGAAGGGTTCCTTTCTCTCCACACCTGCTCCAGCATTTATTATTTGTAGACTTTTTAATGATGGACATTCTGACGGGTGTGAGGTGCCAGCACATTGTAATTTGAACCTCATTGTAGTTTTGATTTGCATTTCTCTAATAATTAGTGCTATTGTGAATCTTTTCATGTTCCTCTTGGCCATCTGTATGTCTTCTTTGGAGAAATGTGTATTTAGGTCTTTTTTTGTGCTATTAAGCTATATTGGCTGTTTGTGTGTTTTGGAAATTAATCCCTTATCAGTAGCATTGTTTATAAATACTTTCTCCCAGTCCATGAGTTGTCTTTTCATTTTGTTTATTGTTTCCTTTGTTGTGCAAAAACTTTTGAGTTTAATTAGGTCCCATTTGTTTATTTTTGTTTTTATTTATTTTACTCTAGGAGATAGATCTGAAAAAACATTGCTGTAATTTATGTCAAAGTGTGCTCTGCCTATGTTTTTCTCTAGGAGGTTTATAGTAGCTGGTCTTACATTTAGCTATCTAATCCACTTTGAGTTTATTTTTGGGTACGGTGTTAGGGAGTGTTCTAATTTCATTATTTTACATGTAGCTGTCCAGTTTTCCCAGCACCACTTATTGAAGAGGCTGTTTTTCTCCATTGTATATTCTTGCCTCCTTTGTCATAGATTAGGCGACCATAGGTGTGTGGATTTTTCTCTGGGCTTTCTATCCTTTTCTGTTGATCTATATGTCTGTCTGTGCACCAGTACCATACTGTTTTGATTACTGTAGCTTTGGAGTATAGTCTGAAATCAGGGCACATGATTCTTCCAGTTCTGTTCTTCTTTCTCAAAATTGTTTTGCTATTCAGTGTCTTTTTGTGGTTCCATACTAATTTTAAAACATTTTGTTATAGTTCTGTGAAAAATGCCACTGGTAATTTGATGGGGATTGCATTGAATCTGTAGATTGCCTTGGGTAGTATGGTCAGTTTAACAATATTGATTCTTCCAACTCAAAAATACAGTATATCTTTCCATCTTTTTGTGTCATCTTCAGTTTCTTTCATCAGCTTCTCAAAGTTTTTGGAGCACAGGTCTTTTGCCTCCTTAGGTAGGTTTTTTCCTACTTATTTTATTCTTTTTGATGCAATGGTAAATGTGATTGTGTCCTTAATTTCTCTTTCTGATATTTCATTGTTAGTATATAGAAATGCAACTGATTTCTGTATATTAATTTTGTATCCAGCAACTTTACCAAATTCATTGATCCCTAGTAGTTTTCTGGTAGCATCTTTAGGATTTTCTATGTGTAGCATCACATCATCTGCAAACAGTGACAGTTTCTCTTCTTCTTTTCCAATTTGGATTCCTTTTATTTCATTTTCTTCTCTGATTGCTGTAGCTAGGACTTCCAAAAACTGTGTTGAATAAAATGGTGAGAGTGGGCATCCTTGCCTTTCCTGATCTTAGAGGAAATGCTTTCAGCTTTTCACCACTGAGTATGATGTTAGCTGTGGGTTTGTCATATATGGACTTTATTATGTTGAGGCATGTTCTCTCAATGTTCACTTTCTGGAGAGTTTTCATCATAAATGGATGCTGAATTTTATCAAAAGCTTTCTCTGCATCTATTGAGATGATCATATGGTTTTTATTATTCAGTATGTTAATGTGGATATCACATTGATTGATTTGTGGATATTGAAAACTCCTTGCGTCCCTGGGATAAATCCCACTTGATTATCCTTTTAGTGTATTGTTGGAGTTGGTTTTCTAGTAGTTTGTTGAGGATATTTGTGTCTATGTTCATCAGTGATATTGGCCTATAATTTTCTTTTTTTATGATACCTTTGTCTGGATTTGGTATCACAGTGGTGGTGGCCTCATTGAATGAGTTTGAAAGAGTTTCTTCCTCTGCAATTTTTTGCAACAGTTTCAGAAGTGTAAGTATTAACTCTTCTCTAAATTTTTGGTAGAATTCACCTGTGAAGTCATCTGGTCTCAGACTTTTGTTTGCTGGGAGTTTTGTAATTACTGATTCTATTTCAGTACTGGTTATTGGTCTGATTATATTTTCTATTTCTTCCTGCTTCATTCTTGGGAGGTTGTACCTTTGTAAGAGTTTGTCCATTCCTTCTAGGTTGTCCAATTTATTGGTGTGTAGTTGCTCATAGTAGTATCTTATGATCATTTGTACTTTTGTGGTGTCAGTTGTAACTTCTCCTTTTTCATTTCTAAATTTGTTGATTTGGGTCCTCTCCCTTTTCTTCTTGATTAATCTGGCTAAATGTTTATCAATTTTGTTTATCTTTTCAAAGAACCAGTTTTTAGTTTCATCGATCTTTTCTATTGTTTTTTCATCTCTATTTCATTTATTTCTGCTTTGATCTTTATGATTTCCTTCTATAACTCTGGGTTTTGTTTGTTTTTCTTTCTTTAGTTGCTTTAGTTCTCAGGATAGGTTTTTAATTTGAGATTTTTCTTGTTTCCTGAAGTAAGCTTATATCACTATAAACTTCCCTCTTAGAACTGCTTTTGCTCTGTCCCATTGATTTTAGATTCATTTTCATTTGTCTCTAGGTATTTTATGATTTCCTCTTTGACTTTTTCAGTAAGCCATTGTGTGTTTAGTAGGATATTGCTTAGTCTCCATATGTTTGAGTTTTTGTGATTTTTTTACAAAAAAACTTACAATTTACAATTACAATTTACAATTACTAATTACAAAAAAATACCAAATGCAAAAGACACCCATTATGTCTGTATATCCTTACATAGTTGGTGGGAAGAAAGATGTACTGAGTTTCTCTTGTATGTCATGTTTTACGTTTTCCTCTGGAGATAAAAAGAGAGATCATAAGATCACATTCTAGCGAAGATGGACAGAGATGGAGGAAGCTTGTTAATTCAAATAAAATGTGGTATCCATTAAAAACTGGTTATGTACAAATGCTAGGAAAGGGCTGAATCCAGTTACACATGAACAGTGTTTTGAACATGAGTCAAATAATCTGGAAGAAAGAGTTGAACATCTAGTAATAATGAACAATAGGAGCAAGAGCACATTGTGATGAAAAAGCATGTTGTAATGTATTATTGCCTGAGTGTGACTCATAAAGGGAAGTGTAGGAAGGTGTGGCAAGAGTCAGAAGGGCCAAGTAGAGGTTAGATCTCAGAAGGTCTTGGATGTCAAGTTTAAGAACTTAGAGTTTGCCTTGTGACTGTGGGGAGGAAAGCAGGGGAACAATATATGATTTTAGATATATCACTTAATACTACAGTATTAATGTTGGATTTTGGGAGTGAGAGACTAGATAATGCCAAGATAGTGAGTATACTCTTGTTAAACGTATTTGCTTGTAAGATACAAAGTCTAGTTTAGATAATGGGGATTTGACATGGGTGCACATATAAAAACAGGAACTGTAATAGATGGTGTTGTAGACCTTAGTGTCAAGAATTCACAGAAATACCTCACTAATGATGTAACTCAACTTTTCTGCAGTGTCATATTCAATATGCATCTCAGTGTATCTAATCTTGGTTTCAGAGATTTTATCGCCTGTTTTTTGTTTTGTTTTTTTATCCTCTGCTTCATGCTTTCTCTGTGCTTGTCACATTGGCCTACTCATAACTTCAGCTTAGTAATAGTCCATCCTGTCCTCTAGGTTGTTTGTACATTGGTAATCTTTTCTTTTTTTTTTTTTTTTTTTTTTTTTTTTTTTTTTGTGGTACGTGGGACTCTCACTGTTGTGGCCTCTCCTGTTGTGGAGCACAGGCTCCGGACGTGCAGGCTCAGCAGCCATGGCTCACAGGCACAGCCAGTCTGCGACATGTGGGATCTTCCCGCACCGGGGCATGAACCCATGTCCCCTACATCAGCAGGTGGACTCTCAATCACTGCGCCACCAGGGAAGCCCAACATTGGTAATCTTTTAGTTTCTGCTCCTCTGGCTTACGGGCTGATTTTCTTCATATTCTACAATTTCTTCATTTTGGTAATCTAGTAATCTGGATGACCCAGTTTGACCTTGGGTCTTCATATTAGACCCCTTAAAAATGTGCTGTTTTCCTTAGGTTGTATATTCCCACCCAGTCCAATGAAACAGGGTTATATATATCCCTACATAGAGCTGCCCCATTATAAGGGCAGTTTCCCTTAGAAAAAGTGATGCATATGATAAATATTATAATTATCACCTCTGGAATATGTTGTAATAATGTAAGTAGTAAAGATAATATCAGGGAAGTGGTAATGATAATGTAGTCAAGACCTATTTAGAAGACAAATCTCTAAGTCTTTAGTTTAGTTGGTTTTATGATGAGAGAAAAAGAATACTCCACATAGATTCCAGTGATTCTAAATGGCTTGACTTATGTGATAACAGGCAAACAATTGAGATGGGAAAGATGGAGGAAAAGCAATTTTCTGAGTCAGAATGGGGAAAATCATGAGTAGAGTTTTGAACACAGTAAATTTTTTGTTGTCTGTGGGGCATAGAGTTAGATGTATGAAGTTAAAACTCTTCCATGAGTTAAGTCCTAAAAAGAGAGATTTTGTTGTATAAACAGACCAGATAGACTATTGCTTAAACTAGGAGTGTGAATGATATTGCCATTGGAGAAGAAGAAAAGATATATGCTTTGAAGGCAATAACATTGAAAAGGCAGGCAGAGAGGGAATACAATACTGAACCTAGAAAGAACCATTAGCTGTATTAAAAACAACAAAAACAGCAAGAAGAGCATAGTTTCAGCAAAACTTAAATAGCCTTAGGAAGATTACTCAACACTGTCAAAGAAGCAAAAAGACAAGTCAGATAACTGACAAGTGTCTATTTTACTTAGCAATTAGATGCCCTTGGTGTGTTAGCAGGAAGAGTTTTAGAGATGTGTCGGGGCCAGAGTAAGAATCTTGTTGTTTGATGAGTAGGTGGATGGTGAAGGTATAAGAACTTAAATCTGGGCTACTCTTCTGAGATTCTTGACGGGAAAGGAAGAGCACAATAATTAGATAGGAACGTGCCATCAAGACATACTATTTTTTATTTTGCATTTTATTTATTTATTTTTTTGGGTGAGAAATTTGGACAAGTTTATAGGCTGAGAGGAAAGATCCAGATGCTGAGTACAATTCAAGTGATTAAGCTAGGATACAAAAGGAGAAAGTGTGAGGCCTAGTAAGGTTTGGGGGAAAGAAGGGGTCACAGAGCAGAGAAGGAGGGAGAGCCAGTATGAGAAGGTATTATCAGTTTAGCTATACAATGGGTGACAAATTCCTTGATCCTCTACAAGAGTATGAGAAGCTGTATGAAATGCATCTTAGGACGAAATGTGAGTATTTGTCAGTCTGCTCCTAAGCCCAGAGGTGAATGCTTTGCCCAGTAGGAGCTGGTCATTGCAGCCACTGCTGTAAGGAGGAACAGATAAACTCAAACATCTGAAATCATGCATTACAAAGTTTAGAAAGAAAGTAAGACAGGGAGTTTTAGATGTTAACTTTTTTGTGTGTGTGTGGTATGCGGGCCTCTCACTGTTGTGCCCTCTCCTGCTGCGGAGCACAGGCTCCGGACGTGCAGGCTCAGCGGCCATGGCTCACAGGCCCAGCCGCTCCGCGGCATGTGGGATCCTCCCGGACGGGAGCACGAACCCGTTTCCCCTGCATCGGCAGGCGGACTCTCAGCCACTGCGCCACCAGGGAAGCCCTAGATATTAACTTTTTTAATGACAGTTGTCATACAGCCTCAATTCTTTCTAATGTCTAAGAATAATAATAAGAAACAACAATAAGTTTCTTGTTGAAAGCAAAATAAATATTCTCCAGTATTGATTGGACTACCTACTAGTAACCCTGTCAAAAAGGAAATGCTATTAACTTAGCTTGACTTAACTCCTCTCCATGTCTCTTATTCTTAATGACCTCTTTACATTGTTAGTATATGCAAACAATTTGCTTAATAACTACATCATTGTTTTTCCACAAAAACATAGTAAGTATAGTTGTTCATAGTTTTCAGAATCCTCTATTCTTCTTTGTTTTGAAGAATTGAACATCTGCCTTTCTGTATTGTTTTTAATGCTATTCTCTATGATTCCAAGGTTCTCTGCAGTAGTTCTGGTAACTCTTGCTGATTCTAAGTCTCCTGGAAGTTTTCTGTATCTGAAAAATAAACTAATTGAAAATCATTAGGTGCTTTCTTCTGATCTTCCTGTGTATCCTGGGGTCCAATGTCTCCTTAAGCATCTCTGTGAACTATGTATTACAAAATAAATGATAGCAGCTGAATTAAACATACCATGTCTTCTTAGCTTCTAAATTAGTTTTTTACCTTTGTAGTTCTTATGAAAAATGTATTAATTTTCTTAGACTAAAATATATGCTTTCAAACTAAAATTATACCCTTGAAGGCTATTGTAATTAATATATATTAATCATATATGTTAATGCAAATTTATTAGTGAAAAGTATAAATAAGGAATAATGTTAAAGCAATTCAGTTTAGTTTTATTATGAGCATTATCTTGTTCTGGTCAGTTTTCTTGGGGCTCCTCCAAGAGCTATACTTTAAATGATTATTTTGCAATGGTGACTCTAATATCCTAAACAAACTAAGTTGTCTATGTGGGATCTGTTCTCTTCTGAGACGGTAAGTAAGCACAGATTTCATTTCACGATCAGCTATATTTAAAGAGAGTGGATTCATTCAGGCACACTGTAGAAGATGCTAAGCAATGTAGTTTAAATGAAGGGAGGGGGAAGAGGGGTTATGATAAAATATTTTGTATTGTAGTCCAACTGTCATTGTCTGACCAAATCTGTGATGGGTGTTGACGTATATCCATCTATCTCTTCTTTGAGAAGAGACTAAGACCACTTTAGGACCAATGGATTGCTGAAAAGTAAGTTTTAAAAAGTGCATCTTGGTGCACAGAGGACTACAAATTAGAAAAAGTTTGTAAATGATGTTTCAAGTTTAAATTCCTATTCCAGAGCAGACTCTGCAGTCAGCATGTTTTAGAATATAAGCATTTAGGTACTAGCCAGTTTAGATTTATTACTCATCTCATTGTCTGCTGCAAAGACTTAGAGAATTGATGAAGCTATTTTATTAGCAGTGCTACATATTGAGTGCTCTTCCAAAACCTCCTTTTATCACATTTTCAAAATCATTCTCTAATTTAACAACAATATTAAGAGAGCTCTTTTATTCAGTCCAATTACGTGGAAGCACACTCATTTTTCTAAGGGGTTAATCTTTAGGGATGAAGCAGATTATCAGCTTTGAACCAATTTAAGTAGAATCTTCAGAAACAAAGCCAGGACAAATAATTATTGGCAGTTCACAGAAGGCATTCTATGCCCACTGCTCTGCTGGATTCCCTTAAAGTCAGCTTTTTTGTCTTAATGGGAAACACCTGTGGTCCAGAACGTAAGAAGACAAATCAAACTAACTGTGCTTTGAGACACTCAAACTAAATTATGGAAATAAAAATCTCCTTACCGCAGCATTGCCAATGTCCCTCTTTCCCTTGAAAGAGATATTAAAGGGAGGCTGTTTTGAAAGTATTCATTTCCCTGAGGCATTTCAGAGCTCTAAACATTGTCAATGAACATATCAGCCAGAAGACAGGTCCCCCAGACCCCACGGCCATTATTTCAGTGGCCCATTACATCATTTTAAAAGAGCAAGCTTGTAGAAATAAATGCAAATTCATTTCATCTCAAACTTGGAAAATCATTAGTATATCAAAGAGACATAGAAGGTATTTTCTTTCACTTATCCCAGACAAGTTGTTTTACATAATGTGACTTTTTTTCCCCCAAAGGACAAGTTTACTTATTTATTTTTGAAATGGCTAGAGAAGCATTCAAGTTGGGAGTGTGATCTGATGGAAAAGGGATGATGTCTGCAAGATAACTTACAATAAATGTGATCAAAATCAAAAGTTTCTGCATTAAATAGAAACTCCAATGATGAAAAGGAGATCTTTGAAGAAACTACATGCAGAACCACAAGGAAAGAAGAGGTTTGCTTATTAGGGTAGAAGTGATGTTATCATTAGCCAGAGGGTAAAGTTGCTAACTTGCTTTCATGTTTTCCCAGAAGAATAGCATTCAAATTAGACATTGTACAACACAATTTTTTTCAGAGCAAGAACATTTTCCTGAGTCTAACATTTGCAAGATACTATTGTAGAAAGGAATAGTGGACACCGTAACTTGATTACCTTTCTGAGTAGGAATGAGAAAGAGGAAAGAGAAGGGAACATCATACATAAAGCAAAGTTTATGAACTCAAATGCCCATGGAGGAAGGTGGTGAGGGTGGCTGTTATGCAACATAAATTAAGTCATGCAGGTGTTTGAAAAACACTTTCTCCCAGTTTTTTTTCTCTGAATCATAGTACCATACTGCTATTATCCCCTTGCTTTTGAGAGGTATATTGGCACCTAACTCTGTAATACATAAAGAAACAGATAGTAAATGGCAGTGATGAACATACAGTTTCAGCAATTAAAAAAATAAATAAATAAAAGGATATTTGGGTATCACGGCAAATTGGAGAATATGTTCTTTGTCTAATAGAGGCAGTTAAGGTACTTACCATCACTTAAGTATGTGACCCCGGAACTGCCCTGTCTTGCAAGAGAAACTGGAAATACAGATTTAATGAGGAATCTCATATTTTAAAAAATATTATCATTTGTTTTTTTAAATACATATTTTGATGAAGATAAATCTTTAAGTGTATTTGTTTATTTGTATGTTTGTTTATAGCACAGAATAGGTCAACACTGAGCACACCAAATAACATCTCTGTGGACCAGCTAATTTCTACAGGCCTTTGTCACCACTGGGTTTGTACAACTAAAGGGGGCGGGAGATATTCTGAAATAAAGACTGCCCATTGACCTGGCTCCAAAGACCTGACAATTATCCATTTGGGAAACTTCTAGAATGCCTGGATAATGAAGACTTGCACCTTAAGTAGTACAAAGAAATACAACAGTTGGATTAATAGGAAGCCTAATTTTTTCCCCTTTTACTGAATTTGTTCAGCTTTTACATAATCACTTAAACCTGTTCAGTAAAGAATAATTTAAATATTATTGGGGATCTAGTGTGCTTCCACTTTTGAGAAAGGCAAATGAGACAGGATGTAGAATATGGCACAACCTCTGTCCTTGGTCATGAAAGGGCATTAGCAGTAACCACTTGGTAGACTTCTAAGCTCTAAGGAGTATAATTTGAACGATGGCTCAGCTGAAGATACATCTTTTCTTAGATTTTCCACACTCCAGAATATATCTAGGGAGAAATAAGAAACCACAGGGTAGAATTGCTCTCAAGAACACTATAGGATCTTACCATTCATACTACTCTGAGATGCTTATGTGCATCTCCTTTGGTCCCCTGAATGCTTAAAGCCATGCATAGCATGGCTTAACATGGCTTAATAAATTGCTCCCAATGACACTGCAAGGAACTGACATCCATATATCCCTTAGTGTTACTGATACATCAACCCAGCAGGATCATTCCTGGTAAAGATATTACCTTTTAAAATTGTATACTGGATAATGCAAAATAACATCAAAAGAGGTAGCATATATGCCAATAAAATGGACAACCTGGAAGAAATGGACAAATTCTTAGAAAAGCATGACCTTCCGAGACTGAACCAGGAAGAGATAGAAAATATAAACAGACCAATCACAAGCACTGAAATTGACACTGTGATTAAAAATCTTCCAACAAACAAAAACCAAGGACCAGATGGTTTCACAGGTGAATTCTATCAAACATTTAGAGAAGAGTTAACACCTATCCTTCTCAAACTCTTCCAAAATATAGCAGAGGTGGAACACTCCCAAACTCATTCTATGAGGTCACCACCACCCTGATAGCAAAACCAGATAAACATGTCACAAAGAAAGAAAACTACAGGCCAATATCACTGATGAACATAGATGCAAAAATCCTCAACAAAATACTAGCAAAGTGAATCCAACAGCACATCAAAAGGATCATACACCATGAAAAAGTGGGGTTTATCCCAGGAATGCAAGGATTCTTCAATATATGCAAATCAATCAATATGATAATCAGTAGATGCAGAAAAAGCATTTGACAAAATTCAACACCCATTTATGATAAAAACCCTGCAGAAAGTAGGCATAGAGGGAACTTACCTCAACGTAAAAAAGGCCATATATGACAAACCCACAGTCAACATCATTCTCAAAGGGGAAAAACTGAAATCATTTCCACTGAGATCAGGAACAAGACAAGGATGTCCACTCTCACCACTATTATTCAACATAGATTTGGAAGTTTTAACCACAGCAATCAGAGAAGAAAAAGAAATAATAGGAATTGAAATTGGAAAAGAAGAAATAAAGCTGTCACTGTTTGAAGATGACATGGTACTATACATAGAGAATCCTAAAGATGCTACCAGAAAACTACTAGAGCTAATCAATGAATTTGGTAAAGTAGCAGGATACAAAATTAATGCACAGAAATCTCTTGCATTCCTATACACTAATGATGAAATATCTGAAAGAGAAATTAAGGAAACACTCCCATTTACCATTGCAACAAAAAGAATAAAATACCTAGGAATAAACCTACCTAAGGAGAAAAAAGACCTGTATGCAGAAAACTATAAGACACTGATGAGAAATTAAAGACAATACAAACAGATGGAGAGAAATACCATGTTCTTGGATTGGAAGAATCAATATTGTGAAAATGGCTACACTCCCCAAAGCAGTTGACAGATTCAGTGTAATCCCTATCAAACTACCACTGGCATTTTTCACAGAACTAGAACAAAAAAATTCACAATTTGTATGGAAACACAGAAGACCCCAAATAGCCAAAGCAATCTTGAGAAAGAAAAAGGGAGCTGGAGGAATCAGACTTAACTACAAAGCTACAGTAATCAAGACAGTATGGTACTGGCACAAAAACAGAAATATAGATCAATGGAACAAGATAGAAAGCCCAGAGATTAACCCATGAACATATGGTCACCTTATTTTTGATAAAGGAGGCAAGCATAAACAGTGGAGAAAAGACAGCCTCTTCAATAAGTGGTGCTGGGAAAACTGGACAGCTACATGGAAAAGAATGAAATTAGAGCACTCCCTAACACCATACACAAAAATAAACCCAAAATGGCTTAAAGACCTAAATGTAAGGCCAGACACTATCAAACTCTTAGAGGAAAACATAGGCAGAACACTCTATGACATAAATCACAGCAGGATGCTTTTTGGCCCACCTCTTAGAGAAATGGAAATAAAAACAAATATAAATAAATGGTACCTAATGAAACTTCAAAGCTTTTGCACAGCAAAGGAAACAGTAAACAAGACGAAAAGGCAGTCTCCGAATGGGAGAAAAGATTTGCAGGTGAAGTAACTGACAAAGGATTAATCTCCAAAATTTACAAGCAGCACATGCAGCTCAATAACAAAAAAAACAAACAACCCAATCCAAAAATGGGCAGAAGACCTAAATAGACATTTCTCCAAAGAAGAGATACAGATTGCCACAAACACATGAAAGGATGCTTAATATCACTAATCATTAGAGAAATGCAAATCAAAACTACAATGACGTCTCATCTCATACCAGTCAGAATGGGCAACATCAGAAAATCTACAAACAGTAAATTCTGGAGAGGGTGTGGAGAAAAGGGAACCACTTGCACTGTTTGTGGGAATGTGAATTGGTACAGCCACTATGGAGAACAATATGGAGGTTCCTTAAAAAACTCCAAATAGAACTGCCATACGACCCAGCAATCCCACTACTGGGCATATACCCTGAGAAAACCATAATTCAAAAAGAGTCATGTACCAAAATGTTCATTGCAGCTCTATTTACAATAACCAGGAGATGGAAGCAACCTAAGTGTCCATCGATAGGTGAATGGATGAAGAAAATGTGGCACATATATACAATGGAATATTACTCAGCCATAAAAAGAAACAAAATTGAGTTTTTTGTAGTGAGGTGAATGGACCTAGAGACTGTCATACAGAGGGAAGTAAGTCAGAAAGAGAAAAATACCGTATGCTAACACATATATACAGAATCTTAAAAAAAATAATAATGGTTATGAAGAACCTAGGGTCAGGACAGGAATAAAGACGTAGGTGTAGAGAGTGGACTTGAGGACATGGGGAGGGGGAAGGGTAAGCTGGGATGAAGTGAGAGAGTGTCTTGGACACATATACACTACCAAATGTAAAATAGATTGCTAGTGGGAAGCAGCCACATAGCACAGGGAGATCTGCTCGGTGCTTTGTGACCACCTAGAAGGGTGGGATAGGGAGGGTAGGAGGGAGATGCAAGAAGGAGGGGATATGGGGATATATGTAGACGTATAGCTGATTCAATTTGTTATACAGCAGAAACTAGCACAACATTGTAAAGCAATTATACTCCAGTAAAGATGTAAAAAAAAAAAAAAGTCTCAAAGTATAAAAAAAAAGTAACAATAATCCCATTTATGGTGACTGACATTATGTATTATCCATATTTTAAATATTTTCCAATTTATGCATTAAAAATGGCATTTCATTTTTAAAAAACTTCCAGTGAGGTTGAGCATTTTTTTCCATATAAAATTGATTATTACAGATAGCTTGTAAGAATTAAAAAAATAATATAGTGACCACAAGGAACCAATTAATCCTCCCTTAACTTTTGTGATAAGATTACTAATTTACAAAATCAAGAAAATGAGCAATGTTTCCCCGCATTTAACAATGTTTTGCAGTATCTATGTTCAGTTTAATGGTAATGGTATGTAATTTGAATAACGTATTTCACTGAATAGGCAGCTGTTAGTGAAAAACAAACAACCCATATCCTAGTGATCATTAGAGCTACACAAAATAGCAATACTGATAATTTGGCATTTATATTACACAGTGTGAAAGAAAGTGTTCAATGTTTATCTTAAAATATTTTTAAGATATTCGATATATTTTCAGTATAAAACATAAGCATTAAAATATAATGTAAAACAATAAATATTAAATGGTACATCCTCCTTTAAATTAATTTTAGCATATAATTAACAGAAACTAAAGTATTATTAAAAAGAAATTAAACACTTTATAAACAGAAAATTTAAGTAGCCATGAAAAATTGAAAAAAAATAAATATTATTTAACCTTATTTTAAAAGTCTTTTTCATTTCACTAAGTGCATCTACAGTATTATCACTGAGTCCCAAGTACACTTTTGTGTACATTTTTGATGCTGCAGATAAATTGTTTCCAAATCTATTCTTGCCTGGGGAATGTTGAAGGGATATTTATAAGCTAACTCCAAATAGTTTCTACTGATTTCTTTATCTTCAAATAATCCCATCTCTTATTTGATACATTGAAAAATCTTTTTGAAAAAGCCTTCTGCTTTTTTTGGCAGGGATGGATGTGTACTGTAGGTGTGGTTTCAAAGAAACCATTTCTGGTTTGTTCCAATCTTCTTTAGTGTCATGATGTATATGTGAAAATTCTGATGCAGAGCTACCTGTGTCATTTTCAAGATTGCCATGTTCATATTTCACTTATTTAGGTAGCTTTGAAACATAGTAAGAACTATACTTGGCACGTAAACTGCTTTGTCATTTTCTTCCTCTTCTTGAGGATTTTGAGGTATAGAATAACTCCTCTACTCAATAAAAAAAAATTAATGCTGTGTATAAATCTCTAAGAATGTCTTAGAGATTCTTAGGATTTTAAAAAATCAAATTTTTTACACTTATATCTACAAATATCATCTTCAGTGCTTTTGAGTAGCTGGATTCTCTACTGGTAGATGGGTGTAACACTGGACAGCAGCCTTAATTGTTCTGAGAATGCTTTGTCCTGTCCTGGTGAACATTAAAAGAACATCAGGCTTTTATACAAGAACATTGAATTCTGCTGTTAAAAGTTGTGGTGACCCAAACCTGGGAAAGAGAACAAATATATTTACTGTTTCTTTTTTTTTTTTTGAATTTTATTTTATTTATTTTTTTATATAGCAGGTTCTTATAAGTTATCCATTTTATACATATTAGTGTATATATATCAATCCGAATCTCCCAATTCATCACACCACCACCGTTCCCCCGCCACTTTCTCCCCTTGGTGTCCATACATATTTTCTCTACATCTGTGTCTAAATTTCTGCCCTGCAAACCGGGTCATCTGTACCATTTTTCTAGGTTACACATATATGCATTAATATATGATACTTGTTTTTCTCTTTCTGACTTACTTCACTATGACAGTTTCTGAAATGAGATTAAATGCAATCTCTCTAGGTTAGACTTTAAATCCCAAACCAAAGGGAAACAGGATAAGCTTAGATGTAAATAATCACTTGAGTTTAAAAATTAGTTTTATGAATGCATAATGGTGTCATCAATTGACATTAAAAATACCAAGACATACAAATGGATAAAACTAATCCAACAACTATTTAGTTACTGGAATATCATGGCCAATTGTAAAGAATCCCTTTGTATTTTCCACTGATCAGATTACATCACTTTGTTTTATGTTGTAATTGCTGACCCAAAATACACCAGGTTGGCCACTTCCTGAACATCCAGTCTATGAGAGATGTTAAAAGTCCATCCTTTGGAAGTAGCCAGAAATATGGTTCTAGTTAACTCTGGTTTGCACCAGCAAGTGCTAACATAACTGTCAAAGAGGAAAATGATACAGTGCCAGAACATGTAAGACATCTCTTATTTGAATCTGAACATGTGACAGGAAAAAAATATTATTTATAATCTTTCTAAGACTGGTGAGTTGACTAACTCTGGTCTTTTGTTTGAGCATTCACCCACAGAATCATCATCTTCATCCTAATGGTCTCTGGCACTCTTAAAAGCAGTAGTGGGGTGCGGTGTAGGGTGTTGGAAATTGAAGCAAAACAGAACTAAATTAGTTTGACAAAGAAAAGGGAGAGGGATTTGCGAGGTAGGAGGTATGAATGAAAAATCAGAGGTAGAGAAAGACAGGCATTAGCTTAGCAAGTTGAGTAAAGTAGGAGAGAGAGAGGAAAACTGGTATCAGTAAGGCCGAGAGAAGACTTGTCTAACTGGGCAACTGCGAGGGAAATACTGTGATGTGTTCAGGTTATATTCTCTTTAATTTCAACAACTCTTTGAATCATTAAACACCACCCTTTAGTGAGTGGAGGTTACTTTGGGGAGAACTCAAAGAAAAGAACAAGGGGACCACTGACGTTATTTCCAAATATCAAGAAAAATGATATATAACTTATACTAATTAATAATGTTTTTCCCTGTCTCACAAAGTAAATATTAGCCAATACTTTTAAAATATCAGAGAGATGACAAATAATAGGTGTGCCTGGAGCAACTTGTTCTGATGGTGACATGGCAACAGGTAGAATATTGATAAGCTAAAACACTCTTAAAAGAAGGCTACCCCACTAGTAGAGGGTCTTAAAATCATGAGAGGTAAGGGAATGAAGCAAAACACTTCCTGGTCTGAGGTTAAAAACTGGAAGCTTGGGCTTCCCTGGTGGCTCGGTGGTTTAGAATCCGCCTGCCGATGCAGGGGGCACGGGTTCGTGCCCCGGTCTGGGAGGATCCCACATGCCGCGGAGTGGCTGGGCCCGTGAGCCATGGCCGCTGAGCCTGCGCATCCCGAGCCTGTGCTCCGCAGCAGGAGAGGCCACAGCAGTGAGAGGCCCGCGTACCGTAAAAAGCAAACAAACAAAAAAAAACAAAAAAAACTGGAAGCTTATATTCAGCGTGCTGGCTTTGTGTCACCTTGAATTTCTGCAGAGGACAGAACTGGGACGAATGGAGCTCAGTGGTGGGAAAGTGAGACTGGCTTTAATATAAGAAATAACTTTCTATTGGGGTATGGTCAACAATAGAAGTTACTTTTGGAGATCACTGAAATCATTCAGGTAAATATTGGGTATTGATTTCTTGATTGTTATGTTAGACCCACAGAGCCCACAGAGCTCTCTTATATCTGGCCCACAGAGCCTCATTGTACAGTTAGAATCCTATGTTTATAACCTTTAGTTTTCCTTTCATCAAATAGTGAATTTGATCAATTCCTTCAAACTGTGGTTCAATTAAGAGAAAATAAATCATGCATTATTGGGTTCTATAAAGGAAAAAAATTCTTATGTGTCAACCAGTTATCTTAGCACCATTTTGATAATGAAGCATTTCCAATATTTAATTGCTTACATGATTTGAACACACAACTCATAATAAAATAGAAATGAAATATGATCTAATTAACTATTCATCAGCAAGCATAACTAAGAAGAAGGAACCAAAAATTTTATTTTGAAATATAACTTCAGAGCTTTGAAAATGAAGTTTATTCTTAGAACGGATGTGAGAGAAAAATAGCATGAGAGAAAGTAAGAGATAAAGAAAAGAGAAGAGAGGAAAGAGAAGAGGGAGAAGGGACAGGGAAGAGATAAATAGAAAGGAAGAGGATGGGGCAAGGTCAAGTGTGAATATGTGTGTGTTCAACTTCTCACTCCAATGCCTTTCATCAGGAGGACTGGAAGAGCAGTGAGGAAAAAAAGATTTATTTTTTAAACGTGCAATTATGGAGAAAAGACCACGACATGCCAAAATGTTGACAAAAAGCAGCCCCAAAACTCTGGCTAGGAGGATTATGAAACTCTAAAAATACACCAGACTGTGAGAACTACCACCTACATTTGCAATGTTTTACAAGTTAAAAATGTCACAACACATAAAAATAGCTTTTTCACCCCTGCGGACTGGTGTTTGGTGGTTTAACTTGAGAAGCAGATTGCTGCTGTAGTTTGAATAGCCTGAATATTCATTCACAGCACAGAAACAAAATGAAAAATGGCTTTCATCAGACTTTCCTTGTGTCCAGGAAACATATTTAGTCTCCTGTTTCCCTCAGTCTTTTTAGGGAGGGAAAAAAAAAAAAAAAGGAAATATCTCTGTTTTCAGAAATGATTGTAATCAGTCCTCTCAAATCCAAAGTAATTGTGTCAGTTTTTGTCATGATTACCTAAAGGTCTTTTCATGTTTTCTGTTTCTTTTCTTTCTTTCTTTCTTTTTTTTTTTTTTAAACTAAGCTGGCTAGGAAAAGTAAAATATGAAACAATGTCACACAATTACTTAAGAATAGACCGATTCCTAAAATGTACTGTGAAACCTGAACGGGCTTACTTTAAAGGGTTTAGTTTTTCTGTGTTCAGCACAGTAGCTCACTGTTGAAAAGCTTCCAGCTTTGATCACTTATCCACAAACAAAAAGGGCTCTCTTCCAATCTCCTTGCGTTCTCTCTAAAGAGGGCTCGTGCTTTCTCTTGTGGATCTTCTGCTTCACAGTCCTGGGGCATTAGTAAACACCAAAGGTGTCCCAAACATATGGCTAACCACAAGGTTTCTGTGTGGGGTCTGGCTTTGAGTGTATCTGATGATTACACATTTCAAATACAAACCCAGCTGGTCCCTGAGCCTAGCAGGTTTCCATTTGGCTCCAAATGGTCTGGGAATGGATTTCCCTGTTTGAGGACTACCCATTTCTGTAATGGCCCAGTTTCTGTTCCTTTGACCCTTTGTCACCTCCGGATCCTGGGGACCAAACTGCAATGACAGTTCATTCCAATGAGCTGCAGCAGCCCAGCCAAGGCCAGGTGGGCCCTCAGGAGCAGGTGAAAATGACCCATTATTAGAAACAGAAACATGTTTTTAAATAGGCTTATATGTTCAATACACCACTGAAGGTTTTTATTTCCTTCTTGGACTTTTTTTTAACCTGTGGTTTTCCTTTTAACCCTGATGTTGGTTCACATAATCACAAAATTATTGATAGTGGAGAGTGGAAGGACTCATTTTTTATTTTGCATTTTATCAGAGGGAAAAGCTAAGAAACTCTTTGAAGTCTGTAAAACATCTGGGGTCCCATAAATGTTTCCACACAGTGAAACTTGGTAACAAGTTATCTTTCTTTATCCCTCTTTTTTTCTCCCTATCAAAACAGATGCCCTAAGAGTAGATTGTGTCCCTCCTATTTGCCTCATAGACCTTTCTAATTTTAATACATCGATCCTATTACAATTGTAATTATTAGGTGTGCAATAATAAGCAGGGATTATCTGTTTAATATTTGTCTGCTCCACTGAGCAACACTTTAAGTGGGTTGGGATGGTGTCAGTTGTGTCTTATGTGTATTAGTTGTTAGCAGCATCCTGGTTATGTTGAAAGCACTCAATAAATATTTGATGAATGAAAAAATGATTGAATATATGAATGAATGAATAAAAAACTCAGTAACCTTTTCCTTAACTTCCTAAAATATGACAAGGCGTATTTTCAAGTGACTTTCTGGATCAATTCAATAAATCTTTCTTACTTAACATAACTAGGTTAGGCAATCCACATTGGAAGATCAAGAGACATCAGATATTGTTCCTCTCTGAGTTCCTTCTTTTCCTTTAACTTTGGTAGCTCTGAGTAAGCACAAAAAAGGGAAAACTGAAAGGAAATGGCAGTGACGATTAGGAGAAGAGCCTCAGGGTTTGGAGAGAGGAAAGTGAGCAGAGGTGGCTTTCAAGGTTGAAAAGCCAGGCTTGGCTTTAAAGAAGTTGGAACTGGTTGAAGTGTAGACCTTTAAATCTCCCCATTTTCAACAGAAGTCTCCTCTCTGTGGGACTTTTCCTTTCTACAAAGCTCTCTAAACCTTCAGCTTCAATAATTGTCTGGGTACCTTCCTAAAAAATCAATTCATCCTCTGGGCTATTGTTCCTGCCTTCAAAACATCTCTGCTCTGTGTCTGAATACCGAAAGGCCTTACTCTTTCTAGAAGGCATAGACAGCATAGAGAAAAGAACTTAGGCTCTAGAATCTGAGCATCTGGATTTGAGCCTCTGCTTATTGGTAATTATCTCATTTTTCTTGCCTCCCTTTTCACATCTGAATGCCCACCCAGTCCACTTTTTTTTTTTTTTTTTTTTTGGTGGAGATAAGGTACTGAAATATTTCATAAATCTCTATACAATTCTGTTTTTCCTCCTCCTCCTAATAAGTCACTTGGCAAATAAATATGCCCTAAAATATTACTGGATGGCTATGCTTTATTCCATCCACAATCTTCTAAGGCTTAAAAGCTTTGCCAAGTTATTTTAAACAAAAAACAACAAAAGCTGCTGTTTACTAAATGCCAGCTGTGGCTAGGTGATTGAAATAGCGTTAATTAAATTTGAATAATTGTTTTCTATTTTATAGATTTGGAAACTGAAACTAGTAGGTCATGTGGCTGCATTTCAAATCTAGATCTGAGTATAAACATCATCTTCTTAAATCCCCATCCAAAATGAAATCTCACTATTTTTTTAAGAAATTCATTGGTTTAAGAATTTTAGATACTTTAACAGTCTTGTTGGGTAAAACAGTAAAAGACATATGAGTCTTGTGGACAGGCTTCCAAAATGTTTTTAACCTTAGAATTGCATTTAAAAAACTGCACATATGAACAAAATTTGCATATAATTTCATGGGCTTTATGAACTGCATTAAGCCAACCCATGGATTTTTGGCTTAATAACCCCAGCATTAGTTATTCTGAGCCCTATGACATAAAATTCCTTTATACTACACAGCTAGCTTGAGGTTCCCAGGTCAGACGGAAGGCAGCTCATTGCGGCTCATGTATAGTTAACCAGGAGTTTTCATCAGCAGTACTGTTGACATTTTGAAGCTGTATGATTCTTTGTTGAGTCTGTTTTCTGCATTGTAAGTTACCAGCATCTATGTCTCCTCCACCCACTAGATGCCAGTAATTACTGACCATCTCTTTTAAGACTATAGATGTCTCCAGAGTTGCCTAATTTCTCCTGGGGGAAAAATCTCCCCCAGTTGCAAACCACTGAACTTAAACCTGGGTATCAAGGCAGTATGATTAAGCAGCAATCACCCACCATTGACATTTGGAGTTTCTGGATTTATGAATGTTTCTCTTTACTGAAACTTTAAGGCTTAACTTGCCAGAGGTGTGGGTCCTTGGAACTGCCAATTTGATTTCTTTTATTTTTCTCTCCAGTGGCAGACTAGGTAAGGACGAGTGAGGGCTTAGGTGTAACCATGCTCACAACTACTTCCAGCTAACATTTCACCATTCAAAGATCCATTTTAGTTAGCAAACTCATTTTTAGAATGTAATCCCCTCCCCAGGGGAAGATTAAACCATATTGCACCTAACTATGATTACCTAACTAGGCCTTGAAAAAAATTTTGTCTTTGAAAGCACTAGTTTTAGTTCAAGCCATGAAGGTAAAAGTTAGATGTGTTGTATTCTAGAACCTAAGGTCTTTGTGTATCTGATGTGATGGGATGTGGAAGGCCACTGAAATGGACATCACTGATTTTGCAATTGCGGGTAGTATACTGCCTAAAGGAATGACTGATAGGAGGATAGTAGTGATTAGTTCCAGCATCTCTGTCCCCCCCTTCCCCTGCACCCCTCCATTTTCTATTCCTTCTAAGTAGAGAATGCAGGGGTGTCGTGGGCAGGGGAGAATGGGAGTGTGTAGCAGAAATAACTAAATATGTTGTATGAATTAATCTCATTTACTTCTTACCCCAAAACTTGAAGTAAAATTCTCATTTTTCAGTTGAGAACACAGAGTCTTAGAGATGTGAAAGAACCAGACTAATTTCAAACATTCATTCATCATTAGAATCAGGATCTGAGCTGAGGTCTGATGCTGCAGCTCCTGCTTTTCTCCTTGTTTCCTCTCTCTCCCTCCGATTCTTGTCCCTCCTTTTGTCTCTCCATTTTTCCCCTATCCTCCTCCTCTTCCACCTCTTCTTCCTCCTCCTTTTGTTCCTTCCTTGGCAATCTTTTTGAAGGTAATATTTGATAAATAAAAATACAAATTTATATATAAAATATAATAAAGCCCCACGAACCACTACTCAATAATTAAGGCATTGCCAAGGTAATCGTAACTACTTCCCTTTTTCTACCTCTCCTCTAGAGATGCTATTGTTTCAATTTAGTGCTTGTCATTGCCTTGCCTTAAAATATATATATTTTTAATATATCAAAACCAGCTAGAAATCTTGGGCAGAAACTATTCAAACACATGGGTAGGTTAAATAGAATCACCAACTGTTTTAAGTGAAATTTGTTCAGCCCTAAATTTCCCATCCTCAAGCATGTACCAGAAAATGTCATACAATATGATATCATTTTTTTAAAGTTCACAAATAAGAAAACTCAATATTGTGTTCCTAGGAGTCATCCAGGCTTAACATGCAGCTAAAGATCATTTCATTGTTACTCCTCTAAAACACACTGGTCTTTGAATATGCCATGTTAATTTTTCCCATCCATGAGCATTTGTGTGTATGTTTCTGGGCTCAAGAAATCTGCATCTAGGTATATTTTCTAGTGTGCAGAACATCGAACTAGAAGTAGTATTTGTGAGTTACAGAGTATGAGAACGTACAACTCTACATGATGCTGCCAAACCGTTTTCCACGAGAATTTTTCAAATTTATACTCCCACCAAGAATGTCTAAGACTCTGTATTGATGTGCATTCTCTCCTCCACTTAATGTTTCATACACTTTGCCAATATATTGGGTGTGCAGTGGTATCTCATGATGCTCTTAGTTTGGATTTTTCTGATTACAAATGAAGTTGCACATCTTTTCATACACTTATTTGCTATTTGAGATCACTTTTCTGTGAAAACACTGCCAATAGTTCCAGCCATTGCTACTTTTATTCTTTTTTTCTTATTGATTAGTAAAATATGTTGGATTGTAACACTTTGTCTGGTTTATATTTTACAAATATCTTATCCCAGTATGTGGCTTGTCTTCAGTTTTCAGTAGTGGCCATTAATTCTGCTTCTCATACTACATCTTACCTTCTCAGGAAGAACAGCACTTCTGTTCAAATTCATCATGTCTAATTGTTTTTCTCTATCCTTAACAATTTTAGAGCACTGATTAGTATATTTCTATTTGAGGTTTTTTCTTACCTTAATTTGTACTCAGTTATAATCTATAGTAAGTACAGAAACAATTTCACTTTATCAAGCAGTTGGAAATAAAGATGAGCTGGAAATATGTACATTTCAGGGAATGAAAAGTAAGAGGTGAGGGCCAGAGTCCTTGGTTTATAGAGCCAGATGGTAACAACTGGACCATTAATTTTTAGAGGCAAGACCAGGTGTAAGAGGTAGAAATTGGTCTCTTTTGTCAAATGCAATATACAATAGGTAAGTTGTTTGCTCCTGGCCCTATAACTCCTTATTTCAGAGACCAAGTCAACTGGATTTATCTCCTTCAAATCTATGTTTATCTCCCCTCACAGTGTTGGAATTCTAATAATTCAAAATTGATTAGAGTTAGTAAACAAAATCCCCAGGTAACCAGTTTTTGTGGCCTTTGCTTACTTACTTCCAAATGCCAAGTCTGAGGAGAGGAGTCTGTTTAATTTACACCTTAGGAATAGGAGCTTTACTTGGGGCTTGAAGAATTCCACTTAAATGGAATTCCACTGAAATGTGTGAGTGACATCTGGGAATGAAAGAAGAAGCAACATTTTATAATCCTAACCAGACAGAAGACTTGGGCTATAACTACGGTTTATTGAAGAAGTGGAGGCACATATGTCTTCCTTGAAATTTGAAAAAGTGTTTGTTCTGGCCAACTTTTTCTGTTATTTCAGATTAGGCTAGGAATACTTTAATTGACTGGGTAAAATAAAAGTGATTATAGTTATTTACATGGCTGTTTAACATTTATCTAATAACCATGTAACAGAAAAATGATTTTTAGATATTGTTAAACATGCATCAAATTATCTTCTTGTCTGTTTCATTTGGTTATGATATTAACGTGTGAGCAGTATATTTGGGTTTTAGTTGAACCCAGTGATATAGGTGAATGGCCCACAGGCAGTGCAGCAGGGTTAAAAAAAATTATAAAGATTTGGGGAGAAAATGTTAAACTGCAAGGTCAGGAAGAACTGGGTTGCAAACCAGTCTGTAACAACCTCCAGCTTTGTGAGTAGGGACAACTTAGTCTTTTGAGAGTCAGTTCCATAGTGTTTAAAGTGGGTCTAGCATGTAGCTTCCAGTGGTTCTGTGAAGCTAAGGAGAGATTTGTATGTAAAGTATGACATCAAGTAGATGCTCAAAAAGGTAATTATAATTTATTTATTACTGATTTCCTTATTTTTAATCTAAATATTTAGGTTCTGTTAAGGTTTTTTCCTTCATTAAATAAAGCAGTAACCATCTAATTCTCCTGCCCTGATTATGAGAATGTGGCATTTTTCAGGTGAACTTGTAGACCCTTTTAAAGCCAGGATAGGATTATAGCTCTTTAAGATGTAAAGTAGCATTTTTTTTTTCTTTCACTAATCTCTGTGGGAAAGATTACTGACAGTGTGTGCTGAGGAAAAAGAAAGCATTTTCTAATAGATCCTTTAAGGTTTACAGAAATGACTGATGATTGTTTAATTGCTGAATCTTAGAGAATTAGCTAGAATATAATGCAATCAATCATTTAACCAACATTTATTGAAATACCATGGGAAGAGCATGGGCTTTAGAATCAGATAGGACTGGGTTTGAATCCTGGTTCTGTTATTTTCTGTTTGTTCTAACTTGAACATATGATTTTACCCTTTGAGGGTAAAATACATTTCCTTGTTTGTGACATGGAACCTACTGGGAATTTTTAAAATAACGCATGTGAAAGTCATAGTATAAAACTTGAAAAAAATGTAGGCTCTTGATTATATGGTAGATATCATGAGAATAATAATGATGGTAATTGGTTAAATGTGGAAGTATAATATCACGAAGATAAATAAAAGGCAGGTTTTCCTCAAGCAATTCGAGATATTATTCTGGTAAAGAAGTAGTCAAAGTATAATTGGACATGTGCTAGAATAAGCCTATCTATCTATGTACAGAATGTTGTAAATTTATGGGGGAGAGAGTTATAAACTGATGAACTGGGTATAAAAGAGTGGTAATTTGATGGACAGAAGAAAGTAAGGATATTATTGGCAGTGGAATTACATTTTTAAAGGCAGTAAGGCAAGGAATGGTAGGAATGGTAACTATAGGAAACAGCAAACCACATTATATGGCTTTGCATACTCGAATATTTTACCTCTCAAAATTTAGTATACGTAAAATTACATAGAATAATTCTTAAGAATGCAGTTATCCATGCATATATCCATCCATCCATCCATTTATAGTCTTCTAAATCTATGTTTAACTCATTCAGTCTAATATGAAAACATAATTGGTAGTTCAGTAATCATGTATAAACTAAGAAAGGACTGGAATAAACTTTATTTTATTAAAAGTAGTATTAATTCCTTTCTTTACAGAGTAGCCATAATTGTCATTTTGAATGATCTTGTTATCTTCTAATAGATACAAGTATATGGAGGGCAACTAGGAGAAGGTGAAGTCCCCCTGGTTAATCATTCTCTCCTATTTATGTGTTTGTTTTTAACATATAACTCCTCATTTGTATTTCTTCTTCTTTACCTCTCATCTTTCCTCCTTTTAAGGAAAACTTA
The DNA here is from genome assembly GCF_964341445.2 of Mesoplodon mirus. NCBI lineage: Eukaryota > Metazoa > Chordata > Mammalia > Artiodactyla > Ziphiidae > Mesoplodon > Mesoplodon mirus. The sequence goes on along the minus strand of NC_138980.1, from coordinate 25,018,719 downwards.
AAAGCCTTTACTACACTGATGCTACACAGAGAAATGCTTTCTCTAGCATTTCATTTCTATGGGTCATTCCCTTTTGAAATGCAAATATAACTGCAAATCATCATACATTAAAGATTCATTACCAATTCATACCTAGGTTGGATGAATTTATAAAATCCTTTTCTGTAGGCTATCCAGATAAACTCCCTACATGTGGTGTGTTAAGGACCAAGTGAAAAAAAAATAGTAAAAGAGGGTCTAGAGTTACTCTTTGTCAAGGAAGGGGTGATAATTCTGCTAGTCCTCTGTATAGGGTTCTAGTGTGATTATCACTAGAAGCCATGATGGACGTTAAACATATTAAAAATATACCAACCTTCCTAGTTAGGGAAAAGCAAATTGAAATAATAGCATGCCATTTTATAAAAATAAACCAAAAACACATCAGATAAGAAAAGTTAGCAGTATTAATATATTTTCAGTGCTGTTTAGAGGAGCATTAGAAATGCTTGCTTAAATAGAGCTCGTGAGAATGTAGTGTAGGGGAGAAAAATTCTTCCTTTACAGTTTTTGGTTCACTTGGTTGGACTAGTAATTAAATTGACATAAAACAGAGTAACAGGAGAAAAACAAATTTAATTACGTATATACGGGAGTCTCATAAGAATATGAGGCCCGAGGTCAAGTGGGACAATTGAGGCTTATATGCCATTCTGAGATAAGGAATGGAATGGGGGCCTGGGGCTTCAAAGGGGAAGAAGGTAATTCACAGGACAATGAGAAGAGCAGATGTTTAATAGTTAGATGTTTGCCCTGCCATACAGATAGGTCATTCAGATAAAAATAATCTCTGGTAATAGGTCTCTTTCTCTGAGTCAGGTCCCCTCTCTAAATTCTTTAAGGCAGTTAATGGAAAAGATAAAAGTTTTTGAGTCTGTTAGGTCTTAATTGCTTTCAGCTCAAACTAATCCGCATGCCAAGTGGAACATTTGGGGGTCATGATTCTGCTCCCCTTCAGCAGAATGCTACAAGCATTTTAGAAAGTAATTTACTTGCATCTATTAAAATTTAAGTATGAACACATCTGTGAAACAGCATCCCTACATTTAGGAGCTGTTAATGAAAATATAAATCACCAATATAGAAGATTATATATGTGAAGGTATTTAATACATTATTGTTTCTAGTGGCTCCCAATCTAGAAGCATGTTGGGAGTCTACTGATAGGAGAGTGATTAAAAAGTTAACAGTTGGGCTTCCCTGGAGGCGCAGTGGTTGAGAGTCCACCTGCCGATGCAGGGGACACGGGTTCATGCCCCGGTCCGGGAAGATCCCACATGCCGCAGAGTGGCTGGGCCCGTGAGTCATGGTCACTGAGCCTGCGCGTCCGGAGCCTGTGCTCCACAACGGGAAAGGCCACAACAGTGAGACCCGCGTACCACACACACACACACACACACACACACACACACACACACACACACACACACAATGTTAACAGTACATGTCCGTGAAGAAATATTAGTCACCTATTAAAAGGATGAGTTGGATCTACATGTATTGACCCAAAGGAATGTCTATGACATAACTGAAAAGAGCAAGATGTGTAATTCAGGATATTGAATGTTGTGATCTTTAGATAAACAAGTTCTGGAGAGATAGCTACTAAGCTCTCATAACTTTGGTTACTTCAGAGTAGTGGGGTTGAGAGTATGTCTGTGTACTATTAGTATTTTTATGCAATTGTATATTGCTAAGGTTGATATGAAAAAGTGTAACAGTATAATACAGAGGGTGAGTTTTGGTAAGGAAGGTGAAACCTACTGATGATAGAGTTCAGGATAGCCTGTTACAGATGACACACATTTGAAGAGTTAAGACTCAACTGCATGTCAAAAGTTGGCAATTTTATTTTGGCCCGATCAATATTTGTTGGCACCCAGAACTAGAAATACATTTTTGACTAATTTCTTACAATATTTATTTTTCTTAAAATTAAAGCCTTTCTTACAAAAACGGGGGTTTTGCCAAGAAATTTGAAATTTTCAACAGAAATTCCGGGAAGCTAGAAGTCTCTGGGTAATGTATGAGTCACAGGGAAGGAATCTATCACTATCTGGACAAAGCTTTTCTCTAAAAACATAAGCAGGGCAATAGGTCATGGGCAGTCGATTACTTTATTTGTAATGACATAAGGAAATATTAACAGGACTTCTCTCTTCACAATAATTGATGACTAGCTAAAAAGAAATAATTATACATTTATCATTCAGAGCTTTAAGGGGCCGAGTTTACCCTCTCCTTTTATTCTTTCACCATGCCTTTCTCAGAGGTAATCTTATAGAAAATGTTTTCTGGGAACTCAAGAAAGTGAGAGGCTTCCTAATAAGGAGTCACTTTTTATATTCAGGGAAGAGAAAGATACTGTGCACTGGGAAATTCTTAGTTTTATCATTTAATTTAATAGTTAACACTTAAATCAGAATCTTTTTCCACAAAATCTCGATATTAATTTAATCACATTAATTTTTCTTGTTCATCATGTCATACTTTTTCACTCATTTGTATATTCCATTCAGCGTATATTTGTGGATCACCATATCTAGGAAAAGGTATTTGGAATAAAATAAAGAAAAATAAGTCCCTGTCCTCATGGAACTTGCCTCTTCTCAAAATGTTTATCCAACTAATCTATTTATATATCAAGTGGCATCTGCATTCAGACTCAATGACATGACTTCAGAATATCTGCCCTTTATTAATTCACTATATTGTTTCCCTCTAGCTGACATTTTACCATATTGAACATAATTTTTAATCTGGAATTTTGATTATTTAATAATGCCTCATTTAATCATTTTATCTGCCTATTTTCTTTTTAAATTCCTGTTTGCTAATGAAGAAACTGAAGCTTTGATGGGTTAAGCATCATTCATTTATTACTTCATTTGAATTATGAGTGCTTACTAAGGCACTGGGCTTGCCATTGGGATGATAATTCAATGTAAAAGTTATAGCCCACTATAGAGACAGGGTCAGCTTCATTCATATGCACCCTGTGCAGTCCCACAAGGCCATGTGATCAGAAGACCCTGTGCTTGGTTTAATATTCTGTTCTCACTGTCTGGAAATTCTTAATTTTATTTTCAAATTTGTATTTTTTATGTGAAGTGTATTAGAACAATGGAGGATGCATGTGAGTATAGGAGATACATGCAATATGCCTGTCTGCTGTCATTTCTTGCCTCTCCATTGGCATGCAGCATTTATGATGCCCCGAGCACAGAATCCTGTGGTGGGTCTATTATGCATGATAGTTCAAGACTCAGAGAGTACAAGATAACTGTGTTACATCATGACTAAGTAAGTAAGCACACATAGAGTCCTGCAAAGCCACAGGAACTTGCCTCAAACACAGAAAGGACATTATCTTAGAATCATGTTCTAAGAAACACGAATGATTAAGGGACCCTATCATATTCTTTTTCTCCTGTTACTTCCCTGTATTAACCAACCACTTGCTTGAATGTGATGACAAAGAAGTGAAGAGAAAGTAGGACAACTCATAGTTCCTTCCTCTGTCAGTCCTTCCTTACTCATCAGTAAGATGGAGGTGGAGAATATTAGAAGAATTTGTGTGTACCAAAAAGTGTAATAAAACAGATTTGTGTGGTGTTTCCATTTTAAGAACAAAATACACAAGCATGTATAAGCTATGAAATACAAAATGTAATTTCAGTGATTCTACATATGAGTTAAATCCTCCTATATTTTCATTTAAAAATGGCATAGTACAACATAAAGTAGGGTAAAATTTATGCTAATAATTTAAATATTTATATTAAAAATTAGAATGACATTAAGTAGCAAATTTTAAAAAAATGACAAGTCTAGAGAGAAACAGCATGAAATAAATAAAAAAGTCTTTGTGTCTTTAGTGACAATTTTTTCCTGTTTTGAATGATGGGTCCCACAGTTTTATATTTTACTGTGTCCCACAAGTTATATAACTAGATTTGGATAGAGGAGTAGAAGGTTTAAATTTTCCTGATAACACTCAGCCAGAGCGACAGAGCTAGTATTCAAGTCTAGACCTATCTAATTTTAATGCCTTAACCACTATAATTTAGTATACATAAGCTTAGCCATGCTCTTACAATGATAATGGATCAGAATGAGGAGGCAGAGAAGAAAGTGGGTCATAGATCATGAAGGAAGATACCTATTTTTCCCCCTTGACAGCACTGATACAAAGCTAACCCTAGATAAATGGCGTTAGGGACTTCACTTTCACCAATTTACATGTGACTGCTGTAACTGGCCCTGCGGCAAGAAAGAGATCTTTGCATAAAAGTACACTTGTTTCTCAAACTGTATCTTACAGGCCATCTTCTCAGACTGTTTGCAAAGAAATCAGGTTCTGGAAGATAATTATGGTTTATACTCTGGATGGATCATCTGTTAATAATCCCCTTATAATAATATAATATTCCATAAATATATTTATAGAAAACAAATGTATAAAGAAATATTAATAAAGGAAACTTCAGGATATTTTGATGACTTTATTTCCTTCACCTCTCATTGAAGGAGTCCATTATGAATTTCATTTGCACTTACTTCTACTCTTTTGCTTATAATATTAAGAGAAATGATGCGTGGTACTACATCCACGGTGTGACATACACAAAAGTAGACGTAGAAAAAAAAGTGGTTTGAACACAAGATATGGAATCTGGAATTCAGATGAAAAGTCAGAGAAGAAAGAGAAGAATGCCATTCCAAATGTAACTAAAAGGAAAGTTTAAGTGGCATATAGTTTACTGAAGTGGAATTAAATCAGAATAGAGTACGTCTTAGTATTCTGTGTTGTTGTTGTTTTGTTTTGTTTTTTTATAGCAACAATGCTTTTCTTTAATCTCCCCAAGTGGTAGCACATTAAAAAGAACAACAGCCCCCATACCGTCCTAGATACTATTCCAACATAATCCCCTGGGTACACAACTTCTAGATATTAAAGTTGTGCAACTTTTGACAAGTCTAATTGCATTTTATTAATAAATAAATAAATAAATGAAATGAAATAAAATAAATATTATTAGTTTTAATAAGCTAAGGTACATGATACAGAGTTTGAAATACTCAGTGTATACCTGGGTTATTTTCATATTAATTATTTTTCAAAGAGAATTAACCACTCAAGTAAAGAATACAAAGAAAGCTATATATAGTTAAGAATGAAAATAGAAAATGTATGTAATATCATTTTACCTCTTGAATGGCTGAAAGATTTAAAAATGGTTTGTACACTGAATCAGGAAGCAAAACACCAAATCCCAAAACTTTGCTTTTTAAAGTCATTTATTTTTAATAGGTATATCAGATTGGTAGATCAGAGGGAAGCTAGAGATTTAGCAATATCTCACATATTGTTTCCTAAATATGACAGAGAAGTATGAGCTTGTTAATAAAACAAATGGTTGATTTAGTAAGTGCTTAAACTGTACTCCCAGGGGACTGATGAATAAATAGATGTCAACCATTAGAACGTCAGTGGTGTGCCAAGACTGCTGTCTGTAGACACTGCTGACATGCTACTGAGCAGTTTTAGCATGTGACAGTCAAGGCTGAAAGAGATCTCAACAGGCTGAAAGAATGGAATGAAGTTAATGAGATAAAATCCTAGAGGGATAATTGTAAAGTCTGGTGACTTGGTTCAAAATATTTATTGTGTAAGTATAGGATATAAAAAAAAAAAGTTCCACATTGTCATACGTAGTGGCTTCACTGAGTGTGAGCCTAATATTTGTCAACAGTGAGTTGTTATGCCAAAAAAAGCAATCCAATCATAGGCTTCATTAATAATAGGGAGCCTAAAACAAGAGAGGGAATTATCCCAGATCAAAGAACAGTGGGGGGCTTCCCTGGTGGCGCAGTGGTTGAGAGTCTGCCTGCTGATGCAGGGGACACGGGTTCGTGCCCCGGTCCGGGAAGATCCCACATGCCGCCGAGCGGCTGGACCCGTGAGCCATGGCCACTAAGCCTGCGCATCTGGAGCCTGTGCTCCGCAACGGGAGAGACCACAACAGTGAGAGGCCCACGTACCACAAAAGAAAAGAAAAAAAAAGAACAGTGGGGCTGAGCACACCAGTCACATTACATGGGGAGCATGATACTAAAAACATGTCAAATAAACATTTGAAGAAAATGGGAACATTTTGTCTGTAGAAAGATAGATATTGGGGCTGCATGATAGCCACCTTAGCTATTTAAAGGGATCATGTATGGAAAATAGATAAAATTTGACCCACATAGGTATATGACTTCTGAAAGGAAGTCAGGGAGAAGCCACTTTTGATCCAATAAAAGGGGCACATTAACTGGAACTCTTAAAAAGCAGACTAGCCACTTTTCCAGGCAGTGAATCTACTTGCACTGAAAGTATATAAGAAGGTAGTGGAAATTCAAGTTACCATTGTAAAAGAGTCTTTCACCAAGTGACAGATTGAACTAGATAACCTCTCAGCTTCCTTCCAAGTTGCAACATTATCTCAAGAATCAAATTAAGACCAGGAGTTAGGCACCATGGATGTGAATACACAGCTAATATGGCAGTAGCTTTGCCATAATACAAGTTTTATTACCTAAATATACCATTCAGATATGTCTTTTTTTTCCTGCGGTGGTACCTATAAGCTATTATTCACTGTCTGCCATGTATTTTAACTATGAAATATCTATTTGAGAAATATTTTACAAAACTGAATTCACAATAAAAATCTTGTTTACAAAATAAGTGAAACATACATGCAGACATTATGATGTTTAAACTCTGTTTCCTGTCCAGATATTAGTATCATTTCTCCTTTTTTGTAGCCCTGACATTATTTTACACCATAAAAATATATCTTCCGATTAATATTTTTAAAGCCTACATACAATTTTATGTGTTTAATTGGGAAAATACTAATAAAATAAAGTGCCTTTTCCTACTTTTTTCTCTTCAGAGTTTGTTAGTGTGCTATGATATTAGACTCTGGTATAAATGCTAAAGCTGACTGGATTTAATCAAAAATCTTTTGTTATTTTCATCTCTTAAAAAACTCACCAAACAGATATGGTCAAAGATTAGGCAGGCGAGTTTATCTGTTATGTTCCAGCATCTTTTGCACAGAAAGCTGTATGCTTTAAAAATCAAACAGTAGAAAACAAGAATATGATTTATCTTAGTATAAATGTAATTTTGATTTGTAGTATCCAATATTGGAAACTAAAAATCACAGATGTATTCAGTCATATTGGACCAAATTATAAGGTAAACTTTAATTTTATAAGGTAAATGGGGATGCTAAATCTCTCTAGAGCTTATGCACCAGCTTCAGGCAGGTATTTGAATGCTGGCACTAATCTAGGAACAAAAAAAGCAAAGCAAAACAAACCAAAAAAACAAAAAGTTTATGAAATGGAGTCTATACTATACTTGCTGCTTTATAATTGTAAACCTTAGTAATACATGTGCCTATGTGTGATTACTAAGTTTTATTTTTCTCAGATGATGAGTTACAAGAAATATCTATGCAAGGCAGTTAACTCTTTCCAACAGAGGCAGGATATCAAGGCAACTAGTGGAATGAAAGCATTTAGCCTGAGGCCTAGTGCTAGTGGTAAACCACAGTTTCTTGAATTACCACTATAATTTAAATTAAGTAGAAGCCAGGCTTATAAACTCAAATTATGACCCAAAGTTTATGTCCCTTTTATTTCTCCTGGGTTCTGATCACAATGAAACTTTCTCCATCTGAAGCAATTTAATACAGACATTCCTTTGGCAGACTATAAAACATGAGTTTTCAGTCAACCTTTGGGTGCATATTGTGTGTACAGTTGGAAAAGGAAACAAAAGAAACAATGACAACATAAGCATGGAAACATATGTGTTGTACTCCTATAAAACAGATTTGCACATGAAAAAGTACTAAGAAATCTTCCTAGCCCAATTTTTGTTTTCCTCTTCAGAAGGCAGATGAACAAAATTTCAGCTGAACAGCTTAGTCTGTAAAGGAGCAATATTAGAAGCTCAACAATTAGGGCTTCCCTGGTGGTGCAGTGGTTGAGAATCTGCCTGCTAATGCAGGGGACACGGGTTCGAGCCCTGGTCTGGGAGAATCCCACATGCCGCGGAGCAACTAGGCCCACGAGCCACAACCACTGAGCCTGCGCATCTGGAGCCTGTGCTCCGCAACAAGAGAGGCCGCGATAGTGAGAGGCCTGCATACCGCGATGAAGAGTGGCACCTGCTTGCCACAACTAGAGAAAGCCCTCGCACAGAAACGAAGACCCAACACAGCAAAAATAAATAAATTAATTAATAAACTCCTACCCCCACCATCTAAAAAAAAAAAAAAAAAAGCTCAACAATTAGAAATGTTCTACTGAGTGCTCATTTTATATACTGTCTTCCTCTCAGCCCCAACAAAGTTTCTCTTTGCAAGTGGAAAATTCCTCTTTTGCTTGTGAGCATAAATCTAAGTAATAACCTGTGAACATTTGGGTTGAATGAAAAACAAGATAATAGCAAAGTTTTCACCTCATAATTTTATTATAATAGGTAAGTTAAAAAATAATGTTTAAGAGATGTTTTAAGAGACTTGTGCTTTTAAAATTTTACAGGGAAAAGCAGACTGTTGAAAATAAGTTGCTAAGATATGGTGGAGACAGGTGTAGGGTTTGAGCAGAAAGAATCTGACTAAAAAGAAATGTATGTGTTCCGTATTTATTGTGTAAACACCTAGAAATGTGAATTCATGTTGAAAGCCTTGGAAATCTAAGGCATTAAATGTAATAGCTAGTTGGTTTTAGAGTGGTCATATGATAATGCCACCATCAGTTACAGCTAGTAAAAAATGAACGGTGTATCCATTGCCCAGGTCAAGAGAAGGTTAACTGATGATGTACAGATAAACTGAGTTCTATTCTGAATTTAGCCTGCTAAATATATTCATAATCTCTTTGTTCCATTTGTCTTCCAATGTAGCTGCACTGTCACTAATAGCCTTTGTATACTTTGAGTTGAATAGAATGTGTTCCTAGCTGCACTCAGTGATGCTGGACCCAAACCCAAGGAGACTGATGGAGAGCCCTTGCAGAATGGCCTTGAGTAGAGTGCCCCATTGTGAAACCATTCAGGACTGAGTTATGGCATATTGCGAATATGCCAGCATGGCTCTGATATTTGTAATTTCAGCTGTATTTAAATAAAAATAATCTTTTTCATTTCTCTTAAGTAAAAACAAAGCAAAATACCTCATACATTTCTGTTTTCTCAACTTTCTTGAAGAGGAAAATAGGTAGGAAAAAGCAGTAGATATAGCTAAATGAAAAGATCCATGAATAAGGTTTAATGAGCATTTGCCCACAGTGTGTAAGATCTGTAGTATTGTAACTTTAAAAATCCAAGTTATTATACTTGAACATTGTTAGTCTATGATGTACTTGAGCCTCTTTCCTTAGTTCACCAAATCTTCCTATTTAAGTATCTTACTCTACATCTTGTCAATTAAAATTGACAGGCTGGTAGCCAAATATTGAAATTGAATCCTAATTTTCCAACTGTATTGCATGTGTACACTGATTTTTCTTTCTTTCTTTCTTTCTTTCTTTCTTTCTTTATTTATTTATTTATTTATTTATTGTGTGTGTGTGTGTGTGTGTGTGTGTGTGTGTGGTACGCGGGCCTCTGACTGTTGTGGCCTCTCCCGTTGAGGAGCACAGGCTCCGGATGCGCAAGCTCAGCGGCCATGCCTCACAGGCCTAGCCGCTCCGCGGCACGTGGGATCTTCCCGGACCGGAGCACGAACCCGTGTCCCCTGCATCGTCAGGCGGACTCTCAACCACTGCACCACCAGGGAAGCCCCTGATTTTCTTTTTAACAAGAAACATTTCCATTTTCACAGTTTCTCTTTCTGAGAAATTATCCAAATCCTTTGAAGTTCATGGTAATTAGCCTTTGTTTTTTCCAGAAAAACTACTGTGATGAAAAATTATAATTTTTCTCATAATGATTCTCCTAAAAGTACTTTTCCGCAGTGTTCCCAACTGATGCTTAATGTTGTGTTTCATGATAAAATATATGAACTGTTGCAATTTCATAAAATAATTAGGTTGAACAATATCCATAGCACTCAAAATTGATTTACAAGAAAATGTCTACTCTTTCTATCTTCAAGTTACCCAAGAAAGAAATATCTTAGCACTGGAATTCAATTTGGAAACACAATGGAAAAGCAAAATAAAATTGAAAAACAACAGTCAAGAGACTTTTTTTCTCTGAGTATGTGTGTTTCCCAAAAGTACCACTTGGGGAACTGTATAATTTCAGAAGTGTTTTCCAGAGGGAGAGACAGATTTTTTTCCTTCCAGGTTGGTGCAACTACTATTAGTTTAATGGGTTACTGAAAAGTGGCAGGCACTCAAATTAACAAATGGATATGGGCTTCTAGTGTGGACATTACCTCCTTCAATTTAATCTAATTTTCACCAAATAAATGCCTTGAGATATTTGTTGTATTGGAATGGCAGATGTTAATAAAATAACATCCACAGTAGTAAGCAGAGCACATAAATTGTCTGGAAAAATGGTGATCATAGGGAGGACACCTATAGGTCTGACATAGTCTTAGGATCATGGGACATGCATCACTGGACCTAACATTTACCCTATTCTCAACCATATTGAAGCCTGTTGACCAGTAGTTAATTCGAAATTTTAAAGTGATCAATATAATGATAAGTTACATGGTGTAGGTAATGTTTTAATTATACTGATGGGGCTATTTTTTCTTCCATGATCTATTTTCTTTCAAATCGTGCCTAAGAGGAAGGAGAAAAGAGAAATAAATAAAGAGGGATTCCCAGAGAAAGATGATTTCTGTGAGACAGAGTAATTTATAGGATAATTGCTTCCTAGATGTTTTGTTTGTCATATTTGTAACATTTTTGTTAGCTGAGTGCTTTTTTGTAATTTATTCATAAAGATTAAAATATTTAATCTTCTAGCAACAAAAAAATATAAACTCTAGAAAATTTAGAATGAAGAAAGTATAGAGATGCAAATCAATGACAGTATATAAACAATATTTTGTAGTTTATAATAAAAATAAGTCTAGATTTAGTTCACTTTATGTGAGGCATTTTGCTAAACAGCTTAAAAGCTATATCACTTTTTCCTAGGAATGTTTTTAGGCTGATACTGCTTTTATTCCCAAGAGATAAAAATGTTAACATTATAGAATAAAACTTTACCAACTTTTCTCAGTGCATGTCAATTTATACACATATATAATCACACTCAAATTTTATTTTATCGCAGTTGGTATCCTTTTTATGTTTTGTAACTTTCCAAAACAAATTATTTGTAAACATTTTTCCATGTTATGAGCTAATTTTACAGTATAACTTCTAGTGTTTGGCATTCTCTTGAATGCCATATTTTTTTAAAACTAATCCCTATTATTTGACACTAACTTTTTTCCTCTGATAAATAAAACCATAAGTTATATAATTATATCTGGATTCATAAACATATACATTTCAGTATTAAACTTTCTACCAGGAGAGTTTGACCGGGAACACTTTAAACTACATGGGGTATTACTCTGAGATACTGGACAAAAAACTTGTGTGATACATTTGACTCTAATTCTTTCTACCAGAAAATTTCTTTTGATTAAGTTATAAATGATTTTCAAATTTTTACACTATTGGACCATATTTTGAAGGTAGTCAGTTTTGAAAAATATTTGTCCAGAGAGCTATTTATCTAACTTTTAAAATTTATTAGCTTCAATTATGCAGTAAAATACTGCATTTGTTTAAAAATTTCTGTGTCTAGCCTCTTACTTCCAATTTTGTGAGCTTTAGCAATATCATTTTTCATTAGGTTTGGTAAAGTGACATTTATTACATTGATGATTTCAAAAAAAAAAAAAGCAGTTTTTAATTCCCTTAACAGTTTTGTTGTTTTCCTGATTTCCGGTGCCTGTGGACAAATGGGAAAAAAAAATATTGAATTTCAGTGACTGGTGGGAAATGTTACCTGTTTATAGTAAGGTAGGGCAACCATTAGTAATTGTGTGACCAAAGGTAGTTATCGCAGAGCTGGTTCTGACCAGAATTATCACCTGGGTCCTTTGTTGAGAGAAATAGACAGTATGGCTACACCTGGATATCTTAGCTCATTCACCCCATCTGTAAGGGGATTAGAATCAACTCTTATTATCTAATTAATAGCCTTAAAGATAAACATTGGGTTGTTCTGTTGCTGTACGTTTTACTGAGAATTTTAATAACAGTTTCTAATTAAGAAATCCAATTAGGCCTTAGCTAATTGTGAATTTAGCTTAGCTAGTTAATTGATTAACTTACTCATCAAACATTTTTTGAATGTTCTCTATGTACCACATATTGAGGCTTTTGTCAGGAACACTAAAGTGAAGAAAATGTAATCTTTGCTTTCACGAAGCTTACAGTCCAGTGGAGAGTGCAGGCATAGGTATTTACAATGTGATATGATGAGTTACACTTGGAATATATTACAAAGTGCTGTGGAAGCATGAAAAATAATCCACTTCTTAAAGAAGTCACAGAGGAGTTCATAGAAGTAGTGAAACAATTTATATGAGGAAACATTCACCAGCTACAAGCTTGCATGCAGCACTTAAAGAAAAGACCAAGTTACAGAGACTCTAAAAATCTGGTTGTGCATGCAGACTGTACTGTGAGATATAATAGAATTTATACTTGGAATGACATACAAGGGGCCAGATTCCAACATTTGGACTTTATCACATGGGTAAAGGCAAGATAGAAGAGACTTAGTCATTACCAGAAACTTTAGATTCTTATCCAGAATGATGAGTCTACAGTCAGGAACTCTGTCTGCCTTTGTTCATTGTCACATCCCACTAGAAAAAGAGTGTTTGGCACATATTGGGCATGTAATGCATAAATGTTGACTGAATGAATTGAGTTCAATTAAGGACCATTATCTAAAGACAAAATAGGGCTTCCCTGGTGGCACAGTGGTTGACAGTCCGCCTGCCGATGCAGGGAACACGGGTTCGTGCTCCGGACCGGGAAGATCCCACATGCCGTGGAGCGGCTGGGCCCGTGAGCCATGGTTGCTGAGCCTGCGCGTCCGGAACCTGTGCTCCGCAACAGGAGAGGCCACAACAGTGAGAGTCCCGCGTACCCCCACATAAATAAATAAATAAAGACAAAATAATCACAATATATGTGAGAGCGATTTGTAATATCTGATGATATGTTTCAGTGCTGAAATAAATACACTGGGATGAACCAATATCCTTTGGTTTTAGAATAATTCCCATAAATTTAATTATATTCACAATCCACATCATATCATAATTATTCTTTTTCAAGTGAATCAATAAAAGGCTTTGAAGAATTCATTACACATTACAGTGGCCTTATAAAGAGCTTTTAAAGTATTGACTAATGCTTCAATATTTCCATGAATTAGTAAGCTACAAACAATGCTCCCACTGCACAGATAAATAGGAATATGGTAATGAAGATCTTGGAAGTCAAAGTTAACAACAAATACATTTTTTATATGGGGTTGTTAATTCTTTTTTTTTTTTTTTTCGGTTCTGGAATCCCAAATAATTAGAAAAGCAACGTGACCATCTTTATCTTGCATATCTCTTTCTCTGCTTGTATGAGAAAGATTAAAAAAGGATAATTGGAGAAATTTAAGTCAGACTTATTTAGGTAATCAAACTTTTAGCATATGTATATGGATCAATTGTCTTAATTGGTGATATAATAAGATAATAGGGTACTTCAGAATGAGGTTTATAATGGGACTGAAAAGTCTAAAATTTCAACTGAATCATATAAATAGGGGGAGGCTATAGTTGGGGTTGTATATATGTTTTTGGTAACTAAATTCTTTGAAAAATAATGCACAGTAAATGTTGAATGAATCATTTATTTAAATATTGCATTACAGAGAAATCATCATTCCTCGATCCATTTTGTACAAGTGAAAATATATCGTGTCTGAGCATATTTTTAGATGCTTTTTATGAAGCAGGGAGTAAGGGGGGAGGAACGTGGGTGGCATGAAAGAAACAGAGTGTCTACATGGAGACCAGTATGTTTATTTTAATTAGGTGGTGGGGAGAATTATTTTATTTTAAATTTAATAAGGAGTTAGGAAGTTATTTTGAAATTTATCCTTACCCCAGTTACCAGATCATTAGCCTTCAGTATGCTTTACAAAACCACACAGATTTATAGCTCATAAATTATATTTCCTTTCAGATTTATTGTAAAATGTTTTTTAATCCTAAAGAGAAAAGTAAGATGATATGTGTTTTAAATAAAATAAAAATTTGTCTTTAGTCCAACTTGCAGGTTAGTAATTTAGGAGACTATAAAAAATGCATAGCTGTGGTTTATATGAGCAAACCAATCTGTTTCCTGAATAGATACTCGACTGTTCAAACTGAAGCTCAGTGCATTAAATAATGTTTGGAAAAGTCCCCCTGGTTATTTGCAAACCATGTTTAGATTCAAACTTAAGATTTTGAGACCAAGAGAAGGGGATCACCATAAACTCATCTCATCTGTCAAATAGATAATACACAAGAGGATTCTGGTAGTATACGAGTGAGGATTTGGAAACTGGCTGCCGAAGGTGATAAGAACTAAAGCAGATTTGGAGAAATTTAAATATGGCTTAATTTAACATTTAAAGTCATTAGTGAAGTGAAAGCGTTACAGCATATGATATGCTGTAAAAATAGAGAAGGGAGGTTCTGAATACTTTGTGTGCTTTACTGTAGGTCATTTCTGAGTGAAGCTCATACTACATTGTTGCATGTATATTACAAATTTGCAAAGAGCCATACCAGTACAAATGGGATTTGGCCAATGTTTTGACGTTTAAAAATCCCAATTAAGATAACTAATTAAATAGCAGTATAATATCTCAAGCACACAAGCAGTAACTTGAGTCATTGCCATATGAGACTATACATCGTAACTAAAAGTAGTATTAAACCTGAGGTGAGAAATTTGAACAAAAATCCAACAGAAGCTGATTATATAATCAGATGCAAGTGTACGGTGTAATAAGTCATGGTATTTTTTCATATAAATATGTGCCTCTTTTACACAAACCCACAAAGGGATTAAAATGTTGTGTTCATTTTGAGTTATTTAAATCACAGAATCTTAGAGCTAGGAATTGCCACCAGGGATCAGCTAATTTCATATTCTGGCTGTCTTAAGGGACAGATAGTTGCCAATTCCTTTCTTACATTTCTCCTGGGATGAAGACTCAAGCAATCATACCATTCATTGTTTTATCATTCTTATAGCTACTAATGTACTCATTATTTCCAAATCACACTTATCCTAAATTTGTTATCCAGTTTAAGAAGTGAATAGATGTACTTTCAATTATGAGCCTCTATATGAAAGTTATTTCAAAGACAAGGTAAATAAATATCACTCAAATTGAAATAAATGAAAGCAAAAAAAAAATAATAATTCCCTTTACTCTGGAACTTTAGACTCAAATAGATCTCTTAATTTGTACACATTAGATTTATATATGTTAATAAAAATTACATGTATGACAAAAAGAAATAGAAAAATAATGTAGTCTAATAATAAGAGCTAATATTTATAAAAACAATATTCCAGACACTATTTTAAGCACCTTAGATAAACTACCTCATTTCACCCTTAGAAAGCCCTAGGACAAAGATACTATTCTTAAACTATATACTGGTAAAGATATCATGACAGATTTAAATTGCTCAAATCACCACATGTATTGTAGGAAGCATTAGAGCCAAATTTCTAATCTAGCCTCTCTGAGTCCAGAGCTTCTGCTTTGACCACCCAAATCTACTAATACCTCCAACACAGCAACCTCAAGCGGCTTGGGGAGGAATCAGTTAGGTTATCCCTATTAAGTGCACAGGGAAAATCCTCTTACATAATAACTGTTCCATAAATATTGTAAGATTATGATAATGATGTTATGATTAGAGTTTGTGATCCCTTATGAATTCCATTTTTGGAGAGTGAATATGACATAAAAACTAGAGATCTCAAGAGTATATTTGGTTACATTTGGCAATAAGTTTTGGTTTAATTTTTTTCTTCCATCACTGTGTAAAACTCTCTTTCATTTGCTAATGAGTCAACAACATTTATGGAGCATCTATATTATGTGTAAAGTATGCTCACAGAAAATGCTTTGCCTTAGAGAAGCTTATATTTGGCTTGATAAATCAGAATATTCTACTGCATGAAAGCTGGAGTCCTTTAAAATCAACATAAAACAATTGCAAATTAATTTAGTGCCAACTTCACATACATAATAATCATTCATATTTGTATTGCTTGCCTGGCATGCCAAGATGCCCATCAAGATAGCAGTGCCAGCCCTGCTTAGGTTCCTTATAATAATCACCTACCACAATGATGCTTTTAAGACTTTAGAGAAATGAACATACTAAATTTAAATACTTTGAGATTTCTGTTCTAAATGGAAACAGGAACAATCAGTCTGTCTTCAAATATTTACACACATATCTACTTAAAAACACCATGTTGGATTATAGATTATAACCACTATAGAAGATACACCTCAGTAAATTTTGAGAAAACAGTAATCGTTACTTTGGCATTGACCCTGAAAAACTTTACAGAGAAATGACAAATTCCTGTTTTGCTAAAGGTAGAGTAGGGGAATTTTTCCTGAAACTGTTTGCTGAGCTTTACTCCCAACTGGGAATGTGAATTACAGTTAAGAGTTTCTGTAACTGAGTTTAATCCCTCACTAGAGGATGTTTTCTGTGGTGTTTTTTTTTTTTTTTTTTAACTTCACTTCAAGCAGAGGATCTATTAATCCTTCCCCTAATGGGACAGATTTTATTCGGCTCTGGGATGCATACAAAACAAGCTCTGGCATAACACTCTCCTTATCTTTGTTCACACTTTGATGGAAGAAGATAAATTCCTAGGTAATAAAGTTTTCATAACCTGAAGCAAATGTAAAGTCTTATTTCAGTGTTCGAAGTTTCTGGATGTTTTGAAAGATCCCATTGACTCCCCAGAAACCTCACAAAATCTCTAAATAACTTTTGGTCTTAGGTCCATAATCTGAAGTCTGGCCTTTCTGAGCTGTTTTAGAGATGATGTACACTGACCTTTGGGATTCAAAATAATTAGCTTGAATCCCATCCCATCCCATGTGCATGAGAACCCTGTGCTCTTCCTAATATCTCTGGGGATTCTCGTGGAGAGGGTTGTCACATATTTTTCCAGATCTCTCTCTCTTTGACTTCCTCTATCTGCTGAAATATTACAGTTATAGATCAACCAGTCATAGAGAATATTCTATGCCATTTTCTCATTGTTTGGCCTAAACAATGAATACAGTCACTTAATTTATTCCCCAAATGTTATTCACACAAGAAATGTGTGTGTCTCACACACAATGGCTCGAGGTGATACAATTTATAGCATAGCACTATATAGCGTAAAAGTAAATACAGAAGATTAGATATTCCCTTTCACAAAGCTCTTTAATCTTTCTGCCAATGAGCCTCTGGACCTCCCTGCCTTTCTGTTTCTCAGATTATGTGATGGTTAATTTTACATGTCAATTTGGCTAGGCTCTGGGGCTCAGTTGCTTGGTCAAACACTAGTCCAGATGTAGCTGTGGAAGGTATTTTGTAAATGTGATTAATACTTAGAATCAGTTGTTTTTAAATAAAGGTTACTACTTTTGAAAATGTGGGTGGGCCACATTCAATCAGATAAAAACTTTAAAGAGTAAAAGTGAGGTTTTCTGAAGAAGAGAGAATTCTGCTTCAGGACGGTAGCTTAGGTGTCTTGCCTGAGTTTCTGGCCTGCTGACCTGCTCTTTGGATTTTAGGTTCAAAGCTGCAAATTCAACTCTTACCTGATGTTTCCAAGCTTATAGATTTTGGACTTTCCAGCCCTATAATCATAGGATCTAATTCCTTAAAATACATTTTTCTTTATGTGTCTACTTATATTCTATTTTTTCTTATTCTCTGTTGTACTCTAACCAGTAATCCTCCCTTCTACAACTCATTCCCCATAACTCATTTTTCTTACTTTTCAATGTAGTATAAAGTGGTGCTCTAATTCCTACTCTGCTCTTTGCCTACTCTTACATATCAAAACACTCATTATTGTTTTCTGTTTGCCAATGAACCATTAACTGCAAGATCCAAAAAGTTTAGTGACATAGAGTAGCTGGCAGAGACTTTGATCTTTCATCTTTCTCTTCTTTGTGCCTCACCAGTCTCTGTGAGCTCTCAGTAGGAACTTGTTCATCTATGACTTGAATTATGCCACCTCCCTCAAAAGGTGAATGTATCAACAGTTTAATTTGAATTTAAATAATATTTTTTTCTATTGCATAGCTAAATACCTTCCTATAAAATTTTTTTAATAAAATAACTAAGCCCAGTATCTTCTGCCCTCATCCTGATTTCTGATTTCTCACTTCTTCAAAAACAAGATTTGTCATTACTTAGAAAAGTTGATTGATATTAGTGAAAAAACATAGGTTTTGGAATAAGATAGATATGGCTCAAATCTAATTCTCTCATTTGAAATCTTAGGAATGTTACTTAACTCATATAGTTTTTTTCTGTGTATTCCCCAAATGAGAATAGTAATGATAGACTTATAGACTTTTTAAAAGCATTAAGGAAAATAACATGTACAATACCTTGCTCATTTTCTATCACTAAGGAGATAACAGATTTTAATTTTTTGTTTTCTTAAGAAAAGATTGTGATATGGGAAAAGAGTTGTAGGAAAAAGAGATTTTTCTTTCCTGGACACAATTTTTTAGTTATGAAAATTTCATAAATATACGAAGTAAACAGAATAGTATATCAAAACAGTGTACCCATAACACAGCTTAAACAATTACCAATATTCAGACATTCTTGTTTTATCTCTACCTCCCTCCACTTACTCTCCACCAGCCACATGCTCGAAGATGATGATGATAATGATGATGACAGTGATGATGATTTAGGTAAAATGTACATCCCCTGAAAAGCACAAATAGTAGGTTTACAATTCTGACAAATGAATAAACCCATATGATCCACATTCTGCTTTGACTGAGAACACTTCCCAGAGTTCCTTCCTTTTCCTTACCAATCAATCTCCAGTCTTTACCCACCTCCACACACCCAGCCTGGAAACCACTGTTTTCTCTCACTGTTTTAAACCTTAGACTATTCTTACTTGTTGTAGAATTTCATATATGAATATTCATGTACAAGTTATTTTTAGACATATATTATCATTTTTCTTAGCTAAATATCTAAGAGTAAAATTTCTGGGTCAAAGGATAAGTGAATGTTTTAACACTGTAAAAAAAGAAATTAATAATACATTTTGCAAAGTGACTGTAACATTTTACATTCCCAGTAGCAATACATGAGAGATACGATTGCTCCATAATCTTGCCAACATTTTATATTTTCAAAAATTTCATTTTAAACATTTTTGTGTTTTGTGGTATCTCATTTGGTATGAACATGAAATTTCCTAATGACCCACAAAGTTAAGGACATTTTTTATGTGCTTAATGGCCATTCATATATCTTCCTTGTGGAGTGTTTTTTTCAACTTTTTTGCCTGTTTAAAAAATATGTGTTATTGGTCTTTTTATAATTGAGCTATGAGTCCTTTATACATTCTCAACTTAAGTCCTTTGTTAGATATATACTTTGTGGATATTTTCTTCCTGTCACTAGCCTATTTATATCCATAATGATTTCTTTGAGTAGACTATATAAATTTTGATGGAATCTAACTTTTTTTATTATGTTAAGAACATTTAACATGAGATATACCCTCTTAAAAATTCTTAAATGTACAATATATATTATTAACTATAGAAACTATGTTTTATAGATCTCTAGAATTTATTCATCTTGCACAAATGAACATTTATACCCATGGAATAGCAACTCCCCATTTCCCCTTTTCACCAGCCCCTGTCAAACACCATTCTATCTCTGATTCTTTGAGTTTAACTGTTTTAGGTACCTCATTTAAGTGCAGTCAGGCAGTATTTGTCCTTTTGTGACTGATTTATTCCACTTAGTATAATATCCTCAGTGTTCATACATGTTGTCCTATGTTACAGGATTTCCTTTTCTTTAAAGCTTAGTGGCATTCCGCTATATGTATATGTACCACATTAGTTTAACCATTCATCCTACTGTGGACATTTAGGTGTTTTTCCACATCTTGGCTACTGTGAATAGTGCTTCAATGAACACAGGAGTGCTAACACATCTTTGAGATTCTGATGTTAATCTTTGGATAAATGCCCAGAAGTGGGATTGCTGGATCATATGGTAGTTATATATTTTTTTAATTTTTTGTGGAACTTCCATACTATTATTTAAAGTGACTGCACCATTTTGCATTCCCACCAATAGTGTACAAAGTTTCCAGTTTCTCTACATTCTCACCAACACTTGTCTTTTATTTTTCTGGTAATAACCATCTTAACAGCTGTGAGGTGATATATTATCGTGGTTTTGTTTTCCATTTGCCTGATGATTAGTGAGTTAAAACATTTTTTTCATATACCTGTTAGCTATTTCTATGTCTTTTTTGAAGAAATGTCTATTCAAGTCCTTTGCTCAATTTTTAGTTGTTATTATTATTTTTTGCTATTGTAGGAGTTTTTAATATATTTCAGAAGTTAATCCCTTAACAGATATATATGATTTATAAATATTTTCCCCCATTCTGTAGGTTTCTTTTTCACTCTGTTGATTATTTATAAAAAACAGAAATGTTTTAGTTGACGTAGTCCCACTTTTTCATTTCTCCTTTTATTGCCTGTGCTTCTGGTGTCATATCCATGAAATCACTGCCAAAACCAATGTTATAAAGACTTCCCAGTATGTTCCCTCTAGGAGCTTTACAGTTTCATGCCTTACCTTCAAGTTTTTAATCAGTTTTAAGTTGATTTCTGTATGGTCTAAGATACGTCTCTTGTGACAGTTTTTGACATAAAGTTTATTTTGTCTGATACACATATGGTCACTCCTGCTTTTTTTTGGTTACCATTTGCATTGAACATCATTTTTCATTCCTTTACTTTCTACTATGTGTGTCCTTTTATCTAAAGTGAGGTTGTTCTAGACAGCATATAGTTGGATCTTGGTTCTGTGTTTTTGTTTTGTTTTTTAATCCACAGAGCCAGCTACCATATGCTTTAATCAATTTACAGTTACATCTATTTATATTGTGTATCCATTAACATATTTTGAGTTATATTTTTCATACTGTGTCTTCTGACTTTTATACTTAAATTATAAATGATTTACCTACCACCATACGGTAACATGATATTTCATATATGTCTATATATTTACCTTTACCAATGAGTTTTACACTTTTATATGTTATTGTGTTGCTGTTTGGCATCCCTTCATTTCAACTCAAAGAACTCCCTTTAGAATTTCTTTGAAGGCAGGTTTAATGTTAAAAATTTCTTTTAAGTCAGGTTCAGTTTTTGTTTGGGAAAGTTTTTAATCTCTCCTTCATTTTTTGAATGACAGGCTTGCCAGAAATAGCATTTTTGTTTGTCAGACTTTTTCTTTCAGCACTTGAATATATCATTTCCACTCCCTTTTGGCCTGCAAGGTTTCTGCTAAAAAGTCTGCTGATGGTTTTATGAGTTTTCCTTTGTATGTGACAAATTACCTTTTTCTTGCTACTTTCAAAATTCTTTGTCTTTGGTTTCCAAAAATGTGATTATAATGAATTCTGTAAGGATTCTCTGAGTTCATTTTATTTGTGATCCTTTGAACTTCCTAGGTGTAGTGTCTATTTTCTTTACCTGATTTGGGGAATTTTCAGCTTTTTTTTTTTTTTTTTTTTAAATAAAATTTCTGGTCCTTTCTCTCTGTCTTATCCTTCTTGGACTACCATAATGTGTATATTGTTATTTTTAATAGTGTTTCATAAGTCCCTCAAACTTTCTTTTTTCTTTTCTTTTCTTTTTTTTTTTTTTTTGCTCCTCTGATTGGATAATTTCAGATGAGCTGTTTCCAAGTTTGCTGATTCTTTCTTCTGCTTGATCTAGTCTGCTGTTGAACCCCTCTATTGAGTTTTTTAGTTCATATATTCTTCAGCTCCAAGATTTCTGTTTGGTTCTTTTAAAATTTTTCTCTATATTGTTGAAATTCTCACTGTATTTATGCATTGTTCTCCTAAGCTCATTAAGCATTTTTAATAGTGATTATTTTGAATTCTCTATCAGGTAATTCATATACAGTCAACCCTTGAAAAATACATGGGTTCAGGGCACCAACCCTTCGTGCAGTCAAAAATCCATGCATGGTCAACTCTGTGTATATGCAATTTCTCTGTATCCAGGGTTCCTCCACATCCTCAATTCTGCATTCATGGATTAAACCAAGTGAGGAATGTGTAGTACTGTAGTATTTACTATTGAAAAAAATCATGTATAAGTGGAACCAGGCATTTCAAACCTATGTTGTTCAAGGGCCAACTGTATTTGTTTCATTAGGGTCACTTTCTAGAGTTTTGTCTCATTCCTTTGTTTGGATCATATTTCAGTTTCTTATTTTTCCTTGAGTCTTTGTGTTGGTATCTATACATTAGAAGAAATTGCCACCTCTCTCAATCTTCATGGGGTGATGAGGGTCATGTTCTGTATAAGACCAATCAGCTGAGCCAGAAATTCTGTGGGTCTTTCAAACCTTCATGCAAGTCCAAATTGCTGTGTTTGTTTGAAGTAGTCCTCAGGTATGTAGGGTATGCTGGGTTCTGTCACCACTTTGTGACAAGTATGACAGAGCTATTTGCTCAAGCAGCACCTGGAGAAGATAAAAGTTTGGATGCATAGTCAAACTCTTTCCCTCTGAAGGGAGAAGCTAGATGATGTATTTTTCACCCATTAGCTCTATAATTGACCTGGAGGAGTGGTTGTAGCAAGTGCCTCTGTGCTAATTCAAACCACCGTCTTTCTTCTCAGTGACCCTCAGGCTTCTAGAATATGTTAAGTTCTGTCAGTGCTTTGAGACAAATCCAGTCAGTCCCTCAGGTAGCCCTCAGATAATTTGAAATTTTTGTTGTGTGTATTCCAACTCTTTTCCTCCCCATGGAGAAGCCAAGAGCTAGATGTTTCCTCCCAATTTTATGGTGCTATACCCCTGGGGATTATGATGAGAGGGTGTCTCAAATCTACCAACCAATTTTGAATTGGCTGGCTTTGAACTTGCCCAGGGTTTGGAGACTTCTCAACTTGTTTCTCAACTTCTCATAGAGGGAATTGATCTGTGTATTCTTGTAAATCGGTATGTCCATGGGAAGGAGGAAAGTACGGATATGACTGTTTCACCATTTTGCTGACATTACCCAATCCAACTGTTTTCTTTATGGTCATTGTTTTTTGTGTCTGTCTAAGAAATCTTTGTCTACCCTCAGGTTGTGAAGAAATTCTCCTGTACTTTTTTATAAAAGCATTTTAGTTTGAGATTTTATATTTAGATTTATGATACATTTCACAAAAAATGTTGAGTGTAGTAGAAGTAGGTATAGATGCTCATCTTTTCTTCTTATACATATACAGTTATAGCAGCTTCATTTGTTGAAAATATTTCTTCTCTTAATTAATTGTAAAACGCTTTGAAAATAAAATGGCTGTTTATATGTCAGACAAGTTTTGCTTATTATTTCATTGATTTGTCTGTCCTACCTCAGACTGCCTTAATTATTGTAATTTTGGGTAAGTCATTAAATTAGTGTATTAGGTTTCTATTGCTGCATAACAAATTACTACACACATAGAGATTTGAAACTATGGCCATGGATATTTCACAGTTCCGTAGATCAGAACTATAGATATTACATGGCTAAGTTCTCTACTCAGGTTCCCACAGACTGAAATCAAGGTGTAAGATGACTGAATTCTCAACTAGATCTTGCAATCCTCTTCCAAGTTAACTGAGTTTATTGGCAGAATTCAGTTGCTTGTGGTTGTACGACTGAGGATCCATTTTCTAGTTGGATGTTAGGGGCCAATCTCAGTTTCCAGAGGCCATCCACTTTCCTTGACATATGGCTCCTCCATCTTCAAAGCCAGCAGTGGAAATTTCCTTTGAGTTGAATTCCTCTTATGCTTCAAATATCTGACTTCCTCTGTTTCTGATGTCTAGACTTAGATTTATAGGACTCATGTCTTTAGGTCTTGGCCACCCAGATAATCTCCCTTTCTAAAAGTCAACTTATAATATAACATATGTCAGTCACTAGAGTAAAACTAGAGTAAAATCTATCAAAGTCACAGTCACAGAGTGTGTACCTCAGGGGATCATGAGGGCCATCTTAGAATTCTGTGTAACTCAGTCAGCTACTGAAAGCTGTTCCTGCACCAGCTTACTCTTTGTTTTAAAGATTATTTTGGCTATTCTATTTGTATTTTCATAAATATTTTTAGAAACAGCTTGTCAATTTTTATTAAACAAAAAAATTGATAAGCTGATGCTGTTGAATTGAATCTGTAGATCACTTTGAGGAGAATTAATATCTTAATGATATTTAGTCTTCCAATCCATGAACTTGCCATACCAATCCCTCAGCAATAATTTTTATTTTTTTTTAGTTTTCAGTGTAAAAGTTTTAAATGCCTTTTAAAATTTGATTCCTAAATATTTGCTTTTTGATGCTACTATAAAATATTATTTTTCAATTGCTGCTCTTTTGTAAAAAGAGATTTCTGTATGTTAACTTTTTTTTGGAGAGCTTGCTAATTCTGTTATTTTTAGAAGTATTATTTGATTCTTTAGGAGTTTGCATATAAACAGTTATGCTGTGTGAATAGAGGAGACTGCCAGTTTTCTTTGAAATTTTAATGTCCTATTTACTCACTTTAGGCTTTATTGCACTGGCTGGGACATCCAGTCATACAATGAAAGGGATGAAAGTAAGCATTCTTACCTTATTCTAGATCTTAGGAGGAAAGTATTCAATCCTTATCACTAAGCATAATGTTAAATATAGGTTGTTTATACATGTTCTGTATTAGATTGGGGAAATTCCTTTTCATATCTTGTTTGATGAGAAATATTTTTAAAATTATTGGTGTTAAATTACATCAACTTTTGCTATATCAAGATTATCATGTGTTGTTTTCTCCTTTATTTTGTTAATGTATATTACATTACATTTGTTGGCATTTTTGAACATTAAGCCAGTCTTGCATTCTGAGGATCAATTGCATATTGTTCAAATGCAATATCCTTTTTGTATATTGCTAGATTCAATTTGTTAATATTTTGTTGAGGATTTCTACATCCATGTCCATGAGGGTTATCTGTAACTTTCTTTTTATTTTTTGTGATACCTGTGAAGTTTTGGCATCAAGGCTTCCTAAAATAGAATTATCATGGTTTCCTTTTCTCTATTTTCTGGACGAGTTTTTCCTAAAATGTTTGATAGAATTCACCTGTAAACCCAACTCATCCTGGTATTTTTGGTGAGAAGGGGATAAGTATTTTTTTTAAATAACAAATGTAATTTCTTTGATAGATACAGAGTTATAAAATAATTTAATCTTGTGTCAATTTTTGTAAGTTGTGATTTTCAAGGAATTTGTCCATTTCATCTAAGGTCCACTTTATTGTTATAAGGTTGTTCAGAATATTTCTTTATTATCCTTTTTTTTTTCCTATAGTATAGGTAGTGACACCTCCTTAGTGATACTGGTAGTTTGTATTTTTTTCTCTCTCTAGATCAGTCTTTTTTATTGATTTATCAGTTTTACTAATTTTTAAAATGCACTTCTAAGAGAGGGATAATAAAGCCTTCAACTCTGAAAGTTATTTGAATAATGTTCCTCTTGTTTCTTTGTTTTTGCTGTGTTTATTTTGAAGCTGAGTTATGCATACACATTTATAATTATTATGTCTTTCTGATATATTGACAGCCATCATTAAGAGCTGACCTTCTTTTTGGTGATAATATTTTTTATCATCTTATTTTTATGATGTTTTCTTAAGCTTATTCTTAGGCTTTCCCTTTTGCTTACTCTTTTGCATAATTTATTTTTTGTTATCCTTTTACTTTTAAACTATTTGTGTGTTTATATTAAAATGCTTTTCTTGTAGACAGCAAATAGTTGACTCTTACATTTTTATTCAGTCTGACAATCTTGCTTTTTCTATCAAGACTGAAAATCTTTGTCATTTTAATTAGTGTTTTATAATAGGCAATTTATACTTAATACATTTAATGATATGATTGTATTTAGGTCTGAGATTCTTTTTTTCTATTATGTCGTGAGTTTTTTTGTTCCTTTGCTTCTCTTTTCCTACCTCCTTTTAGGTTAATCTAATATTTCTTTTTTAAATTTTTTATTTTTAATTATTATCTATGTATCTTTGTATTATTTCTGCAGGTTGCTCTAGGTATTAAAATATGCAACTTAATTTTATCACAATCTACTTAGAGTTAATATTGAAATACAGGAATGTTGCATCATTACAATTCTATCCCCCTAATTTTTTGGTATTATTATCATAATGTTGTCATTTCTTTTCAGTGTGAAAATATTTATTTTCCTTAGACAGCTATCTTCTGGCTTCATTGTCTCTTTTGAAAAGTCATTGTCATTTGTATTATTTTTTCCATATATTTAATGTGTGACTTTAGTCTTGTTACTTTAAAAAGCATCATTTTGCTTTTGGATTTCAGCAGTTAGACTATGATTTATTTGGGTATGGTGTTCTTATTATTTATCCTGCTTGGGTTTTGTTGAGCTTTTGGTTGTATTAGTTAATGCTTTTCCAAATTTGGCATAATGTGGGCCATTTTTTTCTTCCAATCTCCCCCTCTCTTACTAGGACTCTATTTATACAGATGTCAGATGACCAGATATTGTCCCATAGGTCCTTCAAATTCTATTCATTTTCCTTTAATGTTCTACTGATATATTTGCAAATTCACTAACTCCTTCTCCTATTTCTAATCTTCTGTTAAGTCCATAGAGTAATTTCAAAATTTTTATAGTATTGTACTTTTTAGTTCTGGAATTTTTTGAGATATAATTGAAACATATTAGTTTCATATGTACAAGATTCAATATTTGTAAATATTGTGAAACAATTACCACAATAAGTCTAGTTAACATCCATCACCATACATAGTTACAAACATTTTTCTTGTGATGAGAACTTTTAAGACCTACTCTCTTAGCAACTTTAAAATATATAATAAAGTAACTATAGAATTTTTGTTTTGTTCATTTTTATGATTTCCATTTTTCTTGTCTCATTCTATATCGTTCATTGTACATAATTTTCCTCTGAGTTTGAACATATTTATTGTAGCTTTTTGAAAATCTTTGCTTGTGCAATATGGGAGTTTTTCTATTGAGTGCTTTTAAAAGAAATATGATATTATTTTCTCTTTTTGCATATCTGATTAGTTTTTATTGTATTCTTGACATCATGAATGAGTCATTGTAGAGCCTTCAGCCTACTGAAGCAGAAGTAGTCTACCAATTTAGTTTGGATGAACTTAAACACTATAACCATTCTCCTCTGAATATACAACAGCTTAAATCTGTGCTAATTTATCTCAGCTTTGAACTGATGCTTTATTTCTTTTTCCATGCCCCTGAAATCTTTGTTATAAATTAATAGCTTAGTGATCTGTCAAAGATTTGTGTAGATTTTATATACAGATGTTGGGGCTAACACCTTCTGCTGATCCCTTACTTCATGGATATACTCCTAACTTTCTGGGTGCTCTGCCATCTCAACCTCTCCCTTATAGGACTCTTTAAGTTGTTAAGGCTGCAGCATTCTTCTCTTGGAGCCAAGTGAAGATTAAACTTGACCCCAGGTGAAAGGCTGAAAACGCTCACATTTTACAAGTTGCTAATTGTCTTTCAATAGTAAAATCCTCTCCAGGTTCTAAATGTTTTTAGTCAGTCTCCACTGCCATCTAATAAGTATTTTTTACTATTTTGTTCAGATTTTATAAATCATTAGGAGGGGTTAGTCCGACTAACTTATTTAAATATAACTTGAAGAAGGAAGCTAAATGAAGTGCTTTTTAAAGTTACTTTACAAAATGACCTCAAAGAGCAAATATTTTATTGTCATTTTTACATGTAAACTAAGACTTTAGGACTATTACTGTAGGATATTTTAATGTTACTATTCTGGGTAGTTCAAAGAGTACAATGTTATGCTGGAATAACTTGGACTCAGGTTGTGAGGCTGGAAACAAAGGGTGACTTCCTTAGAACACGGCTTACATGTAACTCGAGTGCAGCTGCCTGCAGTCCCTTAGTGCCTCTGCTCTTTCAAGTAAGGGGCCAAGCCTGTAAAAATGTGCTTTAATTTCACTCATAGTGAAGGTAGACTTTTTGAAGCAGAGGTTAAAAAATTCACAGAGTCTGTTATAAAACAGCAAGTGATATGTGTGTACTCCCTGTATCTGGGATAAGTACTCCCAGGATCTCAAGAGAAGCTGAAGATTCTACGAACCTGGGTCTGCCCCTTGAGGGAGGTCAGGGAAACCATCATTCAACCAACGTTTGACTATTACATGTATGGTAACCAGAATATGGTGGGGTCTGGAAATGAAAAAAAAAAAAAAATTAAACATACTTCCAAAATATGTACAGTTTAGGTAGGCACAGAAATAGCATTTATCATACCATATAGAAATCATCTATGTTGAGGTATTAGCTGGATGCTATTTGAGAACAGAGGATGGGCACCTAACCTAGCGTGTGTGGTTAATAAAGGATTTGAGGTAATATCTGAGCTGTCTTGAAGGAAGTATGAGATATTATGGGTGATAAATAGGAAAAGAAATATTTTGATTGTGGAAGTATCTTCTGGGAAGGTATAGTGGTGTGAGACCTCTGGAGAATAGAAAAACTTTCAGGATAGTAGATGATAAAGCAGGAAGGAGGTAGTGATGAGAGATAAGAAAGCAGAGACCTTAGAGGCCCTTTCTCCCATACTAAGGAGTTTGAACTTTTCTTAAGGACTCTGGGGATTTATCAAAGTGACTTGATCAGATTTGACTTTTATAAAGATCACTCTGCTTGCTGAGTAGGACATAGATTAGAGGGTAAAAGGATTGCAGAAAAAGAGATTGGTTTATAGGTGTTTTCTGTAACTCAGGCAAGAAAGGATGAGCCCTGGTCTAAATAAGTTGTGGTGCAACTAGACAGGAGATGGATTTTTGAGATATTGCATATAAATAATAGACATGTGGAAAATTGGGAGAGAGGAGATACAAGGTGTTTATACAAGGCCATGGGGTATTTGAAATTAACTGCATTGCCCAACCTAAGCTTTAAATTTAAATTATCTTTCACATGAAAAATGTAGTATCTTCAGTTGTCTTCATTCATAGCTGACATACTCTGACAATACCTAATAACTTATTTTTGTCCTTAGTGTCTAAAGAGGGGATCTAAGAATCATACACACACACACACACACACACACACACACACACACACACATATGCATATACTTTTATATGAGTATATACATACATATATATGTAATATGCATATTATTGTGGTCGTGTGCTACATTTGGGTGTGGGAGTTACAAGCAAGGACCTGGCCTCAATATAAAGTACAATTTATAAAAGCAAATAATTTTGAGAAATATAAAGCAAATACAAAATTTAGATAATTGGAAACCAAACAAATATACCCAAGGAAAAATTAGCAAATACTATTTTGCTGTTCCTTTGTGGAGTAGATTCAATGGAATGAGTAAGGAAATGGAAGTATTGAGAGGTAGATTCTAAGCAGGTGACATTAATTTATAGAACTCAGTTCTTACATCCCTAAAGTAATGAAGTTAGACTAGAGGTTTAAGACTAACTCCTGCTTTAAAAGTTTTTCTAAGGGTTTCCTGAATAAATTGATTTATAGACACCACCACCACCCTAAATACCAGAAGAACAAATATTTCTGCTAATATCATGTATAAAAATCAACATGACATGTCATTATGTCAAAAATATATACTTATATAAAAAATGAACATAATTTAGATAAAGGACAAGGATTTTCATAGTTAACCTGAGCTATAGAACAACGTTTTAATGCATATTGATCAGCCTGTCCATTCTTTAGCATTCACTTAGAATTCTTTAATAAGGTAATTTGAAGCACTCAATTTTAAGTATAAAAATTTTTGCATTCTTGACTTTAAACAATAACAGAAATAAATGCATGAGGCCTGTGTAAACTAGAAACACACATCAAGTGACAAAATGCAAATCAACTATGTACTCATTAAATGGTATAAAGAGTAATACTATATAAGACCCCTTGTATAATTCTATAAGGGGAAAATCAATAATATATAATCAAATATAGAGTACTATAGGTAATTTTATTAGTTTTCAGATTTTGAAATCTTAGTCCTACATCCATGTACATAGGCATAGGATTAAATTAAATGCAAACATGTGTGCTGTAACTACAACATAAGAGATGATTCCACATAATGCATGTTAAAACAGGAAAACAATAATTAGACATTCACAAAAAAACTAAAAAAAAGTAAAAAAAAAAAAAGGATGGCAATGTAGTTTCAATTAAGAAAGTAGGAATTTGAGTCCTAGTTCAATCTCTTACTAGTTTAGATAACCTTAGAGAAACCATTTCCTCTTTCTGGGATTTATTCCCATCTATAAAATGAGGATAGCATATCTATCTCTAAAGTTTCTTATAGAGATTTAATTATATAATTTACAGAAAAATGTTGCATTACACAAGACTTTCACCGCAGTGAACAAAAAATGGCTCAAATTGGCTCAAAATCTTAATAAAATTTGTAATTACAACTATCTGGAAGGTACACGAGATTAAATGATTCTGGTGGGCTCGAGTTCATGCTGTCTTATCAGGAATCTACCTTTAATCTCTATGTCTTCCTGTTTTGTTTTGTTTTTTTTTTCTCTTTTGGCTTCATTCTCTGCCAGCCTCCCCCCATAAAGTGGCAGAGGGAGATATCCCTGACTAGTTCTAGATTAAAACATTTTTATAGCTAAAATGTCTAATGAAAATAAAATACTATTTTCCCCAATAATGTCAGCAGGTTCTCGGAGCTAACTTGCTTGTCTGAGCTAGGGTCAGGTACCATTTACTGACTCATGTGATTGGTTGAACAGATCAACTCATGTGCTGAGAATGGGTAGGAATGATCTGTTGGTAATAATACTGCACTTTTAAGACTTCCTTCCTACTCAAGAGAGTGTAATTAATTAAAGATTAAGTTGCTATTCTTTGAAACCCATCACTGAATTTGACCAAGGCTATACCTCTCATGGGCTGCTCCTAGTCAGTGACTAAATGTGGTGGGGATACCATGACAAACTCGTTCCTAAGATGGACATGCCTGCTGTGTTGGCTAAGGATGGCTTAAGGACTCTCCTATAGCTTTGTTAAATCTACCAATACATAGCCGACTATGACACTTATACTCAACATTTTCTCCCCCTTTTCTTCATTCTGTGTTCAAACTTGCATAACAATCTGGTGCCTCACCCTGTTATTCCTTGCTCCATCCCTATTTGCTTTCACACAGACATTTCCCCTAGTAAAAATCCTAGTACAGTTATTTGTGTTTTGACATCTGTTTATCAGAATACTTAGACTTCCATGGGTGGTTGCAGAATGGAAGAGAGTAGGGAAAGAGTAAGGATGCATTTCATGTTAAGGGAGTATCTATTCTGGGAAGGCAGAAACAATAGATGCTATTGTCAACAAGGGTATTTTAATCTATAAAATAGTCAGTGATACGGATTTTTTGCTTTTTTTATGGTACACGGGCCTCTCACTGTTGTGGCCTCTCCCGTTGCGGAGCACAGGCTCTGGACGCGCAGGCCCAGTGGCCATGGTTCACGGGCCCAGATGCTCCACAACACGTGGGATCTTCCCGGACCGGGGCATGAACCCGTGTCCCCTGCATCGGCAGGCAGACTCTCAACCACTGCGCCACCAGGGAAGCCCAGTGATAGGGATTTTTGAGTCTTACTCTTTATATTTATGTAAGAGTAACCCAGTCTAAAGTTATGATCAGCAGTGTGTGGAACTCAATATTTAAAATATTACATTTTATATAAATATATATACTTACTGAATTACTGCTCAGTAGAATGATTTTAATTAGTATTTAAGAATATTTTTGGTCTGCCCTTGAATGATAACTACCATCTTCTATCTCTGAATGAGTCTAATATTATTGTAAAGATCTTCTGTGATCACTGAGTGCCTTGGTTCTCAAACCAGAGAGAACCTGAGAACTACCTGAGAGTTTTCCAGAGTCAAGACAATATCTAGAGCTACTGAGTCAAATTTCTCAGGGAAAGGCTGGCTATGTGTATTTTAAAAATTTTTCCCATGCAATTCCAATACATAATTCTGGTGAACATCTCCTGGCCAAATGAACATCTTAATGTTCTCGGTGAAGAAAGAAAGAACACAAGAATTTTAAAGTGACTTGCTCAAGAGTATGTATCTTTGAGATGGTTACTCTAGAAGTGACAATCTGTTATCTCCTGAATTCCCATTTGCTGCTTTTTTTTCTTCTAAATTGTTAACACAGCTCTTAAATCATGCCTCATCTTGTGTTCCTCCTATTACTTGTTCTCTTCCCTCCTGAATCACTGGTCTGCTTTCTATTTTGCACACTCAATAAATATCTATCTGCTTAGGGCCTTTGAAGCTGCTATTTTCTACTATGTGGAACAAACTTTATCCTCTTCTTTTTGCAAAATAAATGAACTTTATATTACTGACTGTTCCAGACTCCAGTTAATTTTGTGTTGATGGGAAACTTTGATCTAATTATACAGCTTTTTAGTGAACAACATCATTACAACTACAAAAGAACACTTGTTTTACTTCCAGCTCTCCCTGCCCCACTTTCCTCCCTCCCCAGAAAATTAGAACTAGATCAGACATGTATCTATCTGAGAACACTTTTCAAAGATCTTAAAATAAGGAGAAACCACACATATTTAACACTTGGGTGTATATGTATATATGTTTTGTTGTTCTACTTTTTATTTTTCTATTTATTTTCCTTCTTCTCAAAGACAGAGATAGAATGACTGACCTACACCAGTGTTACTCAGATTATGATCTCCAGGCAGCATCAGCACTACCCGGTGAATCGTTAGAAATTCAGAGCTTTGGATCCCATCTTTGGCTTATGAAATCAGAATTTCCAAAACTGAGAACAAGGAATCTCTGTTTAAGCAGCTTTCAGATGATTCTTGTGCACATCAAAGCTTGATAAACACTGGTTTGGAATGTGTTAAAAAAAACAAAGCTGGATATTTGTTAAAGGCAGTAAGACAGATTTTATTCATCACTACTGCATCAGGAAAGAGAGACTTCAGTGTCACCTGAGCTTAACTAAAATGACTAGGTATTTTGAAGGCAGTATGAGGGAGAATGAGAGAAGTAGAATAATTACAAAATATGAGGAAATGGGTTGGTCAATGTGAATAAGCCATGTGGGTTTGTTAATTGATACTTATTTGAAGAAGCATATCTTTAGGGTAGGAGATAGTTTTACAAATTGGAACAAGATGCCCAACAAAGTTAGGCCCTTACCCTTCCACAGGTCTAAGAGGTAAGAGAGCAAAAGCTATCTCACTGGAGGTTTGCATTTCAAAGAGATGGCTCCCAGGTGCTTAAGGAGACAGTTCTGGATGGAAGAAGATTTACATCTCAGAGGGGCAGAGAAAGCATTTATAATTGTAAGCTTTCTAAAGGATCTTATCCAAGAAGAGGCTCAAGAATCTACTGTCAGGTTTTGGCTGAAACAAACAGTAAGTTCCTTTGGCGATTTTTAGCTGTCCTAGGCAAGGTTCATCTAGGGAGATAGCCTTGAGTTGATAGAAACCGTGCTAGTGTTCCTTCAATTCTCCTAGAGTGGAGGATGGACAAAATCATTTGTTCTGAGAGTTGCATTTCTTATAGAGCAAGCTTGAGGCCCAGTTGAGAAGAAGGTTTAGAGGAGCCTGACTAGAGTTTTGATCAAGGAAGGTGTTTTTGTCATTTGTGTTCTTAGGGTGCAGATTTCATAACTTATATAGCTTGAAGGTGGCAGCCTTCCACAAAAGTTATAATAACTTATTAAACTGCTACCTAAAGGAGTCTGAACTTGGTTTGGTATGCTCTCTCTTCTCATTTTGAAACTATCTCCTTTTCTTTTCTTTCCTCTGCAAACTATTCATTCTTCTGATTCTCAAAGGATCCCACCTGACAGAGTATTTTTAAGGCATTTTTAATATTTACCTCTTTTCCTCACCAATCTAATCATTCTGTCTTTTCTCTTTTTTTTTTTTTATTTTTTGCTTTATAACAAATTTAATCAGTTATACATATACATATGTTCCCATGTCTTTTCTTAAAGATTGGATTTGATGTATGATCAAAAGGTTTTCATGAGTTAACACTGAAGCTTATTCTTCCTAAGGTGTGGAGTGAGGGATTGAGGAGAATAATATTTAAAATAAAAAATTTGTTTAAAAAACTCTAATGACACAAATAAAATGACTTGAGAAAATGGAGCCACTAGCTGAGTAGTTTAGCACATGTTGCTTAACATCACTGAAATCTTTAACCATTTAAAACAAGGTATTTCCAAAATGTGTCTTCAACTGTAGTTTCAAACTGTAAAATTAAGCTTTCAGCTCAAATGTTCAAGTCTCATTCCTTCTTGAATCTGATGGAACAACCAAGTAAATATTAACACATGGAAAAAATCTAAAACACTCTTAGAAAACAAAGAAAGTCATACTCAATTGACCAGATATTTTGAGACAATTGTGTAGGATATGGGGAGATGAAATTAGATTGAGAGAATTAGCTACAACTTTATTCATTATATGCAAAGGATGGGGTTCACCTGTTTAGTAACATCTTAGAATTTCACAACCAACCAAAGGAGAATTTCCAAGTGAGACAGAGAGTAGCCTGGAGTTTAAAAAAAGAGAGCTATTCTGGAAAATTCTCTCTCTTTCTCTCTCTCCCTCCCTCCCCTCACTCTCTCTCTCATAATTTCATGAAGCAGACTTCTACAAACACATAAAACTTCTAACATATCCTCTCAACAAGATTTTAAAGGATGTGGTATTTATCAAAAGAAATAATATGCAATCTAGAAAGATGACTTGATTAAAAACATGTTAAAAAAAAAACAACTTCATGGAAGCAGTGAACAAGCAACTGCATACTTCAAACAACTGAATCAATAAATTATATCAGCTCAATAATTCTCCCAGAATGCAAGGAAATGATTAATATAAAGTGGAGATGATGACAAAAAATCAAAGACATGAAAGACTAACTCAGGAATCCCAAGAATATATAATATTTCTAGGAAACAATAGTACACATAGAAGTGAAATATGAAAAAATGTAATAAAAATATGAATTAAAGTAATAAGGAAAAATAATAACTCTTTTTAAGTTTGCATCCTTTAAAAGAACCATGAAAAATAAGTAAAAGGAGACCCACATGTAAGCATAACCTGGTGAAATTTAGATAGCTAGTGGGAAGCAGCCTCATAGCACAGGGAGATCAGCTCAGTGGTTTGACCACCTAGAGGGGTGGGATAGGGAGGGTGGGAGGGAGGGAGACGTAAGAGGGAAGAGATATGGGAACACATGTATATATATAACTGATTCACTTTGTTATAAAGCAGAAACGAACACACGATTACAAAGCAAGTATACTCCAAAAAAAGATGTTTTTTTTTTTTAAAAAAGAAAAGGGCTTCCCTGGTGGTGCAGTGGTTGAGAGTCTGCCTGCTGATGCAGGGGACATGGGTTTGTGCCCTGGTCCAGGAAGATCCCACATGCCGTGGAGCGGCTGGGCCCGTGAGCCATGGCCGCTGAGCCTGCACATCCGGAGCCTGTGCTCCACAACGGGAGAGGCCACAACAGTGCGAGGCCTGTGTACGGCAAAAAAAAAAAAAAAAAAAAAAAAAAAAGTAAAAATTTAAATTAAAAAAATCAAACATTTAATATGGAAGAAGACATATAAACGCATAATTTATTCTTAAAACAGACAACCTACAATTTTTTATTAAAACAGAAAACGTACAAATGTAAAAACTATGGTGGCATCATGCTTATTTTCACACAAATCTATTTGAAGACAGTAGCGAAAAATGCCTTTGGTTTAGGGGAAAACATGATTATCAAAAAAGTATTCACTGGACCAAACAATCATTTATGAAAAAAGATAGTAGAATTACATCTTCAGAGATATAAGGACTTAAGGAATTTATATTCCACAGTCTTTTTTATTTTCAATTTTGGATAAAAATATGGAGAAGAGATTTAGTTGTCTGAACTCACATATAGGGAAGATGTACTTAAATGGGTTTGAGAAATGTATGCAGTAATACTTGGATTAAGTACCTAATATAACTGTAGTCATAATGATTATGAAATCAAATGCAAATATAAAAATATTTATTGAAAGGGATAAAAAAAACCCTGAAGATAATAATAACAAAATGTATATCTTCATAAGTTATCCAAAGAAAATTTAGATATAGAGTGGGTAGGCAATGGGATTCAAAAGTTTTAAGAGATAAATAAAATCTCCCCTTTCATAGGTTGTATGTATACATGTGTATACACACACATGCACATATTTCATTTTTACAATTGGTAGAAGAATGTAAGTCCATAAATATATAGCATATGTTCTTGAAGAGGTGCTGCTGATACTGCCTAGTGTTTTGAAGTCTTTGATGGCCCTCTCTACTCTCACAGATTTTGGTCACAACATTCCTAGATTCTTGCTCCAACCTCAAGTTCATCTGGTCGGCAGATATGCTCAGTGAATATACAGCTTCTTAGTTTGTGTCTTACCTATATTGTCAGAACCAACTTGGAGAGTCAAAGGTGGTGAGACTGACATTTATTGTACACACCTAAAAGTAACTCATTCATTTCTAAACTACCTTTTAATGACATTAGGTTGATTGGAAAGTTTTTCTAGACAATGCTTTGAGAAACAAAGACCACTGAGAATTTCCTGTAAACATGTTCAGGTATGAACTATCTCAATTATCTGCATTTCAAAGGGAAGTGTGGGAGATGGAGGAACAAAAACCTACTTTATCTGTGTCCCATACTTTCTTTTTTTCTCTCTCCTCCTCCCCTCAGACACTTTTCTTGTAATTGTAAGGATCCATCTCCTTTCTTTTCCTGTATGTTGGGTGGTAGGAACTTTTCTACCTGTGACTTTTGAAACTTTCCTCCTCTTCTTGGAAAATAAGCCTCAATAAACTTAATAGTAGCTGGGTAAGAAGGTTTTTGAGGAAATAAAAATTACAGTAATCAATGTTTTCAAAATGTTATTTCCATTATATTGTTCTAAAGACCATAAGTAAATTCCTCCAAATTCAGTTGAACAAAATCACTATAAATAAAAATGATATTATAAAGTTCCCTTTACTAAAGGTTCAAAGAGAAAATTATCTTGATATATGTTGAAAGAGCATGCAATTATATTCAGCACATAATAATATATATTTTAAATCAACAGCTATCCTTTATTGGTAAAACAATAGAAACACATCCAATTCAGAAGTAGAATAACATACCTGGCATAAGAACAACAGTCTAAAATTCTTATAGAAGTGCTCAACAATGCAATTAGATAAGGAAATATTTAAAAAGTTAAAAATATTAGAACAGAGGTAGCATTATATTATTTTTTATTATTCCTCTGAGAAAACACATCAGAATCAATTGAAAAACTGTTACAGAAGTAAGATAATTCAGTAAGTTATCTAACCAAAAAGCAAATATGCAAATCATTAGCTATCCCATATAAAGATAATTATTGCTAGCTTGAACTTATAATAGAAAAATAGATCATTTTCTATAGAGATAGCAATTATCTTAAACAGGATTAACTTTAATCAGAAATATAAAATTGTATGATGGAACCTTTTGACTGGGACATATAAGGAAGACTTAAACAAATGGGGATATCTATAAAGTATACTGTATTTCAAGGAAGTACTCAGAGTTAAAATATTCTGCAAGCTAAAAATAGAGAATAGAGGATTAGGAGCTAACTTTTGCTAGGGTAAATGAGGAAAGATTCTTAAAGGAAATAATGCTTGCACTGAAACTTAAACAAATGTTTCCCATGTATAGAGGATAGAAGAAGGCTATTGAAAAGAAGAAACCGCTTACATAGTGCAAAATTACCTTAAAGAGCATGTAGTGTTCAGGAAATAATAATTAGCTGGCTATGGATAAAGCATATACTAGTGAGAGGAGAAATGTGGGAGCTAAGCATTTTGTATTTATATTTTTGTGGGGAAAAGAACATACAAAGGACAAGGGCCATGAAAGTACAATACTATTCGATTTTTCAAGGCCTTTGGTTAATTCCTAGGTATTAAGTATTAAATAGTAAGCATGTAACATATGGTAGAATTGTCTGAAGAAATCCAATTTAAAGTATACATTATCGAATCTTTTAGGTGAAACTACTTATAATTAAAACCTATGTCTTTCTCATTTATAAAATATTTATAATTTATTGTAGATAAGCAATGTCAAAGTTAAAGTAAATATTGATTAAATTTTGCATTCCTTTACTATTTTCCAGGGGAATTTTATAAAATATTTTACATAATATTCTGCATTATTTCTCAGTAACAAAAAGTTGAATTCAATGCTAAAGTTAAAAATTTCCAGAATTACACCTGACAATTAAGACATTGTTAGCCTGTTTAAACTAGTAACAAGTGTAAAGCCTCTCAAAAAGTTGATTAAAAAATATTTGCTCTGTATATGTGGCAAAATTCATTTTAAAATATCTGCTTTCTCTACAGTTGGTAACATAATGAGAGACAGTTAAAATTAAAGTGTTAGGTAAATAGCAAATCTCTTTAGCAAATAAATCTTGAGTTACTGATATTTAATATTTTTATAAAATAAATTCTGTAGAAATTGCTTTATAGAAGAGAGACACAATATAAGCTAGCTGTACTGTAATACTTTTGGAATGCCTGAAAACAAGGGCAAAGCAAATAGCTACAGGATTAATATGTCTGACCATAGAAAGGAGGATGTTTATGAATCCATTATATGTGTCCTCTAAATTATTGAGAAAAATATTAAAATATTTTCAGATTTTTAAATTAAATTAATAAGTAAGATATTTGTATTTCTCCCTGTTGAGTCAGAAAAAGCAAATGTCACATGAAAAAATGTAAACACAGGTAAAGATCTATAGTCAAATCTAATGCATACAGATATTTACAAAGATGTAATGTATTCCTTTTTAAAATAAAATTCCAATAATTTCACTGGAATTCTTGATCTCCTTCCATCCCACTTGCTGAAAGTCATGCATCTAATTATTCTGTCTCTCCTTGTCAACCTTCTATGCTATTTGGTTTTCTTCTACATTGCATTCAAGTATATTTTAGTATTTTCATGCTATTTTAGAATAGTTGGTAAATTCTGGCAACTCTTTTCCCTTACTCCCCAAACTTGACCACTACAAATATTTAAATGGTTTGGCCTACTTCTTATGATTATTTTTCCCAGATTATGATTAATAGGTTATCATGAATAATTAGTCATTTCTCCTCTGTGAATGTATGTGCCTCAGTGAATATAGTAGAACTACTCTTCCCTTTCACATAACATTCAATTCAGGGAAATACAAAGTACAATGAATTCTAACCTATACTCCATGAGAGTAAATTTTCATCGAATTTTCTGGTAATTCCTTGTAGACACAGAATACCTTTTTTCTTCTGCATTTATGAGCAGTATAATTCATGTACTTGTGAAAATATTATTATTCCTAGTTCTCCCCCTGAAGCCTTCCCTCTCGTTTTAAAAATTTTAGTTATTTAAGGGTATTGCAGAATTAAAAAAAATAATTTCAAATTGAGCTTTTGTTCAAATAAACTATCAGTTTCTACAATTGTGTCTTATTCATTTTTCTAAACCCAGGACCTAACATAGTTCCTGATGTAATTAGGAGGTTAACATTTGTGAATAAATGAAAGACACATAAATATTTGAGCAATGGCCATAAAATCAAACTGACAAAGTGTAAGTTCTTGAAATGTTAAATATTTGATCTGAACATAAATGTCTACCCATTTTCTACATTCTGTTCTAGACAGTTTTTCTTTCCTCCTTTTTGTTCTCTCTCTCTTTTTTCTTTTTCTTTTTTTCTGTTCATAGCTGCTATCTATGAGCATCCATTTTGTATTCATGGAGATTTGTAGAATTCACAAAGCCATATTGCTCATAGAAGCACAGCTACCATTAGTGACTAATTCTAGTGCCTTATAATTTAGATAATAAGAAAATTATTCATTAGAGCTATACTAAATCCCACAGTTCAGAGAGTAAGAATGAATGACTTAATCATCAGAAAAATTAGATTTGACCTCCAGTTCTGAAAACTACTAGCCATGGGATTTTTGAGGAAATCCTTTGATCTCTTTGAACATTGGTTTCTAAATCTCTAAAATGGGAATAATACCTGTTACATTTCAGTGATATCCAAATGATGATGCATATGCAAATCAGTAAAACAAATATCAAGATATTTAAGGCTTCTGAAATTTAGGTGTCATCTCGCAGCAACTGAGTCATGTCGGTTTCCAAATCTTAACCATATCTTTCCACATATCTCTTACTTTGTTCCATTTCTTCCCATGCCTGCTACCATGATCACACTGATTCTTTATTTCAGGCCTTCATCCTATCTTATTTGCATCACTATACTATTCAATCCATACTGCTCCATTTATGGAATTTTCCCTCCTCATACAAATGTTACCCTGCCTGTTGCCTCCTCTAAATCCTTCAGTAACCTTATGGATAACATAGGTTGACTTCTTCAGCTTTCGTTTATACCTGCTTCCAACCTTTCTTCTAATCTTCCTTCTACCTTGCTTGCTGCCACCATAAAGACAATAAAAGTTAAGTACACATAGCAGAAATGTACTGGGAAGGTGTTGGGAAAGTTTTTGCCTTCCTCAGGAAGGAAAAGGGAAGAGGGCTGGCACTGCTACCAGTTTTCCTCTTTCTGCTTATTCCTCTGTTGAACAAATACTTGGAGCCTCCACAGATTTCTTAGGTCATGAGGAAAACCAAGAGAAAACAGGGCCTGGTATCTGCTACAGATAAATTTTAGAACCAACGCCAGCAGCCAAACTACCTCTGGATTTTTTATTAGGTAAAAATAATAGGCCCTGATTTGTTGAAGTAGGGCATTTGATTGTTCCTTCTAATTTTAATTGATAATATTTTCTATTGCCTCCAGGATAAAATTCAAGCATTTTTGTTGTGCAAAATCTTTTATGAACGTATTCTATATATCTTTCCATCTTCCTAAACTACATCATACATGCTAAAATCGTTACATTAGTCCAGTTTCTTGAACATACCTCTGCCTTTAAAAGTGTTCATTCTAGCAAATGTTTTTTTTTTTTTTCCCCCCTTTGGCAGATTGTCTTTCTTTTCTCAGATGCCAATTATTCATCATCAAGATTTTGGTCAGATATTTTATTCTTTAGGAACTAGTTGCATTGTAGAGGCTTTATGTGAGGGTACTCTCATGAAATAGACCTGAAAGAAAATGAGAAAAGCAAAATTGAGTGGAAAGAGAAACTGTCCCTCAAAACAGTTGTAACTGAGTCTTCAGCCAATCAGATGAGGAGTTATAAGCCTGGGATATTCTTCAGAGTTGTCCCAAATGGAGGCCAGGAGACCAGACTTTGGATCCCACATAACCTTGGGTAAAATAGTTGTGTGTATCTGAGGGAAATTCTCTTTGATCGAAGCAGTTGTGAATGATGCATTAGCTGCCACATAGCCTAGCAGTTAGGAATTGAGTGTGTTGGACTTGAGGGCATCAGAATGGAGCAGTAAAGTACCCACTACTTTGCTTCTCTGACACAGATGTGCTGTTCAATGTAGAAGTTGACTTATTGCTTTCCTTTCACTAGATTGTGAGCTTGATGGAAGAGGTCATTTCTCACATTTCATTACATTCTTTGCTCCCAACACAAAGCCACATGTGAGGAAGACACACTAGTTGAATTAAAATATTGTAGTAGAAAAGTGCACAAGATTATAATTTTGTGGAAGAAATTTTAACATTTTAAAGATGGATGAAGAAGAATAAATAATAATCAATAAAGATAAAATATTTCTCAATATTCTAATGTAAAATAAATCTCATTTTCATAAAAAATATCAATGGTACTACAGGTAGCTTTAATGAGTAGTTCATCAATATGGTTAAAAGAGATATATTAATACTTTATTACATAGGAACTACTTATAATTTTAGTGAAGTTATTGCATCACATATCTATAATGGTAACCATCCTAAACCAAATTAAACTGTGGTAATAATGCTCTACAATTACCATCTCTGTTTGGAAAATAAATATAATTTTAAAAGGAGGTATTAATTAGAAAATTCTTGATATATTCATGAAGTTGATTTATTTTTATTTAATTGGCATATTCATTGTTTTTGTCTACAAATACCAAATTATTTAGCAGTAGATTAAACAAAGAATAAGTTTATTTCTATTCAGTAAGAAGTCATGCAAGGACTGCAGAGAAGCTCAACAGTATTATTACATTCCCAGGTGCCTTCTATCCTGTACCTGGTCAATCTTAGCAATTATTTTATCACCTTATGCTGCTGCAACTCCCAGTATCATGTCCATATTTAAGGATATAATAAGGGAGACTGGAGGTGGTAATAGATTTCTCTCTATTTTATGAGAAAAATGAAGTTTTTCCCACAGCTCCCCAACATACTTCAACTATTACTTCTACCAGTTTTCTGTTTACATCTCACTGGCTAGGTCTAGGTACAAGGGAGAATGACAAGATGAGTAATGCTTTTTTTTTTTTCTAGTATCTATATAGAGAGGTAACTAACAATGGAAGAGGGGTTGGTGATGGACATTGGTCTACTCAACAAACAGGGTCTACCATACTTGGAGAACTGCTATTTGCATGGCTCCAATAATGAGTTTTTCTAAGAGCAGTGGAGAAAAGAGGTGGGTTTGAAAAGACTAAAAGCAACTAGGAGGCTGGAATAATTTTGTGTTTATCTCTGTATTCCCATTGCCTATCACTGTGCCTTGCATTTAAGATACAATAAATGCTCGATGAATTAATTATTGGTAATCATATTCTTTTAAATGTTCACTATAGATGTTACAGATGCATATATTACTGATAACTTTTATATTTCATATGAGAGCCTAGATGTAAGTATAAAATCACTTCAACTGTACAATTAGAGATTCAATTTAATGCTCCAGAGAGAAACTTAGCAGCACACATTTAAGAAAGTCAATATTTAGAAATTGAATTTTAAAAAAGAATGAAATAAATATTGAAGACTAGTAATCTGCTTTATGAATGTCATGGTATTTGTTAAAATTCCACATAAGTATTTCAGTAGTGGAGTGACAGTTCACCAAATGAATTAGAACACCATATAATTATCCTTAAGTAATGCAAACGAAGATCCCATATGACTAGTGATAGTGGCATATAATGATAGTGTCATCTCTCCATTTAGGGTACAACATGCCATCAGAGAAGATGAGATGAATCTTAAATGGATGGGTAATGCTCCATACTGCAAACTTAACAGATTATGACATCAGGCTGATAC
The DNA here is from genome assembly GCF_964341445.2 of Mesoplodon mirus. NCBI lineage: Eukaryota > Metazoa > Chordata > Mammalia > Artiodactyla > Ziphiidae > Mesoplodon > Mesoplodon mirus. Next base: position 24,974,866 of record NC_138980.1, on the reverse strand, counting down.
CCAATCCATCTGTTAGCGCGCAGGACAGAGGACATATTGTTACGGTGATTAGGCCAGGTGGTACTGCATTTGATATCACAGCTGTGCTAAACTTCCATGCAGAAACCTAAAACCATGTGAAACAGTCCTTGTTTGGGGTCACACTGAAAAGAAAGAGCAGCAGCTGGGGTATATTCTTAACAAGTTCTGTAAAGAGATTCTTTAGTTGAAATTAAAAGTTAAAACTTTTGCAATATGTTATGCGGAATGAAGATTTAAAGTCTAGGTTCTGCTGTTTGCTTCCAGATTATTATACAGTATAATTTTTGAATTTCTGATCAATTCATTCAGTCATGCAAAGCCAAAGGCAGTTATGGTATATGTAGAATCTGCTATTCAACAAAATATTGAAATGATTCATATATAGAATGTAGTTTAGTTCTGGAACACAGTACGTTCTTAATAAATGTTAGCTATTAATTTCATTAAGTGTTGTGAATTTCTAATTTCCGTGTCTCTTCTCCACACCCTGTCCTATCCTTAGTTATTTAATTTAGCCTTCCTGAAAATAGCTGTGTCAAACCTATTCATAGGCGTATGGCTATACATGCACATATGAAATCAAGAAACCTCTACAGTTAGAATTTTCCTTCTGATTCAGAGGTAGAATGAGGCCGCTATTGCTTTGATAAGGTGGATCACAGATTAATAGCAACCATAGTTTATCCAAAAGTTACCTTTGTGTGAATTTTTAACAGAGTATTCCCTGCAGAGATATGAAGCTCCATGGGTCCCAGGCTTGAAGAGGGAAGTTTGGGCTGAATTTCGGCATCCCCTCATCTTCCTGGACGAGAGTCTTAGACAGGGCACAACCCGTATTACCTTATTCAATGCTACTGGCTAATGGAATAAGCTCCCTGCCTGAAGCAAATACCAAAACAAGAAAGCCAGAAATCAGTGGTAATGTTTTCATAGTAAAATTTACTCATACTTAATAAGGGATATGGGAGTTTAGAAGTGCCAAACTGATAGAAAATTAGTTTGACTGGTTTATTTATGTAGACATGTTAATTGTGAAGGGATGCCATGTCCTCTTCCACTTCAGGTCTATATCCTGAAAGAGATTTTGCCTGTAAATTCAATCATATCATATTTAGTAAAGAACATCTTTATTAGATTATTTTAAAGATGAGAAAGAAAAGGGCAAGATGCCTCACAAAGCAGTATGGCTTACCCCATAATTTATTATATAAGACTTTCTTTGTACTATTTAAAAGTAATCCTGAAGATCTAAAACATGTAATAAATTGTAATTTTGCTGAAACACTTCAGAACTGGTTGAGGCCAGTCAAGCATCCACACTGCCACACAGTTTCTTTGTATATTACTCTTCTGTATGCACAATAATTCTCATAAGATGTTGAAAACAAAAACAGGAGCTTTCTTTGGGTATATGATGGGGTGGGGGATGGGGAGGAAGGGGGAGAGGCTGAGATTGTTTCAATAAAAAATGAATTCAAAATGCTAGCGATATAAGTAAGAAATGAAGTACTTCCAAAAGTGATGTTTCTTAGTGTTAAGAAAAAGTATCCAAAAAGTTAAATAAGGCATTAACATGACTGCATATCTTTCATAGTTTTCTGGAACACTATCTAACAGAGCTTTCCAATGATTATTCCTCAGGAGACTGTGCCTTGTTTTGATGTTCTATTGATTAGAAGCTAGATTTTGTTATATTTTATGCTAACTTATGGGTTTTTGTCTAGGAGAAATGCAAATGATCCCTACCATGGATAGACCTAGATACTAATGTTTACTGTTTTGTTGCCCTGTAGGACATTAACCTGTTTAACTTAGCAAACTTCTTTGAGCATGACATTCCTCCTCGTTAATTATTTACATCTCTCTGTCTCTTAACACTCATTGAATTGGCTTTACCATCTTGCAGTTCCCTCATGAATGAATTGAATAAGTATTTGGCATATATTTATTCTTTATTTGAGAGTCACATTTTAAACTTTTTGAAAATTAAGCTTTGACACTAAGAATGTCCTTTGTGAAAAAGAATGAACACCTCTCCCTGCTTCATGATCCTCTATATCAATGTTGAACATAACATTATAAATTTAATATATTACATTATCAATGTTTAACTTTAAAATAGTGAATTACTAGCATTTCCTTAAACGACACTTAAATCTATTAATGAGTGTTTCAAATATGTGAAGTATGCAAAATTTTAACATTTAAGTTTTCCCCCCAAATCTTTACAGTCTTCTTGAAATAAAGTCCATTTCTGTTCTCCGCTGGATTAGATGACAGTACGATATCTTTGAAATGTACATGTTAATGTATTTTGTAGGGAGAATTAATTCAGAATAAATAGATCTACACCAGTATAGACTTCATGCTCCAAACCAGGAGAATTAAAAGGATTTTGCTCACTGACAAGAAGCTGAAGCAATTTTATTATAAAATTTATAAAGTAACATTTTCTAGTTTGATTTGAGTGTTAAATCCCATGGGAATATAACATGTATTTTGCTATGTCTACAAGTGATATTTTTTAAATGAAGTTCTGAAATGTCATCTGCACTTTTTTAATTCTCATGAATAGTTTTTGAAATCCTGTTCCAGTGTATTATCCCTGAAAAGAAAATTAAAAGGAATTTGTTCTTAGCTAGAAAAAATAATCACCTAGAGTAATGTCTTTTAGCCTATACTTAGAATCATTAAAAACCTAGAGGTGTCAGTAATTATTGTTAGTAACCCTTTACTCTGCTTTATGGAGCATATTCCCTGTGATAGTGGTATTTATAAGTTAAAGAGAATTAACAGAATTCTTGATAAAATCAACTCCCTACTATGTGTGAGAAATACTGAAGAAGGACTTCAGAGGAGTCAGAGCTCGTAGTGACCTGCCAGGTCATTGTCTGAGAGACTTCTTGAAAAAAGTGAGATATGAGCTTGGTCTTGAAAGATCATGAGGATTTGAATGGTCACAATGTTGAAAGAGGACATTTTAAAGGTGGAAAAAAGGAGTAAAGGTATATTAGCAGGAGTATATATGACTGTTAGAGAAAAAAATGAGCAGACAAAATTACTTAAAATTAAATGTTTATGTAGGAGAGAAATGGCCAATATACTTCATTTTGAATGTGAGCTCCAAGACATTGCTGATAGTTACCTCAACTACTTGTGTTCAGAGGGGCTCTGAGATTAGATTCAGGCTCTGAAGGAAAGAGAGTTGTCATTTCTGAGGAACACCTGCCATTATCACAGGAACTGGGTTCCAGGGCGAGGGAGTTGGTGATGAGGAGAGCCATGGTACCAAGTTTCCATGTTTTGGTTAGTCATGTGGAGGTCAGACTGTCAGTCTCCATCTACAGAGAAAGTTAAAGAGAGCAGCTCTAGGATAACTTCAAACTCAGTTTCCCCATTTCTATTTGTTCTACATTGGATAATAACAAAATGTCAGCAAAACTATTGAGTCAAATTCTATTCATACTTCTTAGCTTACTGTAAATTTTTCTCTAGCTTTTTGAAACAGTGAGCAATTTTAAATGCTGTACACAGACTTTCTCTTCTCAAGCTCTAAGTCAGATTGTTAATGTGACATAGAACACTGAAGTTACACAGAAATATCCTAAGGGCTTTTCATTTGTACAAACATGGGTCTGCAGCAAGGAATGGTGTCTCAAGGGACCAAAAAGAAAGTCGTATAGAGCAGTGACTTTTATAGTTCAAAAAAATATATTAATGGACAAATACTGAGGCCCTGACTTTGAGATAGGCACAATTATATTGTAGGAAAAACTTCCCTAAAATTATTTGACATATTTCCCTAGTAATTAAATGCTCCAGTAAATATATAAAAATGACCATTTCTTAGAAGGGCTCTAAAGCAGCATATTTATTTTATTGGTGTATCAGCCTCATAGGTTATCATTAGTGTTGCTAATACTGCTTATCAGATTTCAAGTAAAACCCACTATATCTTCTCATTGTAACAAATTTGAGGTTTCTAAAAAAAGTGGGAAGGAAATTTCTGCCTTTTGCTTTTGTTACAGTAGAAAGTAGGCTTTCTTTTCATTGAAAAAAGTTAAATTTATCAATATAAAAATTCATATCTAATTAGATCTTTAGATAAAAATATTTTTAACAATAATTGAATTTCTATTGTGCATGGAAAATTTAATACTCATTCAAAAAATAATCTCTGCAGTTTCTCTTATAGAGCCAGGCCTAGTATAAATTTAAATTTTTAAAAGAATCCCTTATCTTTACAGTTAAGGAGTGCTGGAAATAAAATTTGATTTTAACAAGGAATACTAATTGTAATAACATTAATAAATGAAACTCCCTCTACTACTCTAATGTCACTGTAGTAAGGATATATACACCCTCATAAACACAAACACATGTGCAATACATACATATCTCTACATATTTCATCACTGAGAAATGGGTCATGCTCTGCATATTTGACTGCAACTTGCTTTTTTCAGTTAGCAATATATCAAAGGCGTGTTTCAAGGTTAGTATTTATAGATCTATCTCATTAATTTTAATGGGCACATACTGTCTATTGATGTACCTTTGTTTATTTAGACATGCCCCAAATGATAGACATTTGCGTTGTCTCTCATTCTTTGTCATGGCAATCAGTGCTTCAGTGAACATTTTCTGTGTGTCTCTTTGATATGTGATGGTTTATAATAGAAACTAGAGGAAACATTTCTGGATTCAGCAATTACAACCCAATTTTCCTCAATGGAAAGGCGATTTTAACCAAAACAACATGACAGAACTCATTTCCCCACACATTTGCCAACAATGGATACTATCAAACTTTTAAAATTCATTGTCTGATAAAAAAATATTGTTTGAATTTGCCTTTCTCTGAATATTAGAGAGGTGGATACATATATATATAGGCACACACATACATATACATATATATCTATCTCTCTATATATATATAATGTTTACCCACATTCTCTTAATTCTCTTTCAATTTCTAACAGTATGTCTGTAGTCATATAGCAGTGTTAAAATATTCTCTAAGACCTTATCTAATAAAAATATATATATATATATATTCAATTTTATATTAATATTTAGAGTTTGATTTTATACATTTAGTTTAAATACCTCTGAGGAAAATTTTCTGTATACTTCAAAAATGGATAGTCACTGTCATAATAATTTTTGACATGCCAACATTATGATTCCTAAATTCAATGGTACTTTTTCCTCTGTTCTATTCTAATTCTATTGTATTCTACTGTATTCTATTCTAGTCTATCCTATCTTGTTCAATTCTATTCTCCAGTACTAAAATGATTTTATAGTGTGTTATTTAACAGATACAATAAGACCTTCTTCATATTCTTCTTTTGAAATAATTTTCTTTGCTGTCTCATTATTTCATATTCCTGACAATTTTATCATCAGCTTGTCGAAAATGAAAAGTATTCCTTTAGAGTTTTCTTTGGGATTACACTGAATTAGTAGATTATTTCAGTAACCTGTTATCTTTCTAAAATCATGTCTTGCCTTCCAAAAATATGTTTCTCCCCTATACAGATTGTTTTTTTTTTTGGCCTTGCCACACTGCTTCCAGGGATCTTAATTCCCCAGCCAGTGTTTGAACCTGGGCCTATGGCAGTGGAAGTGCATAGTCTTAACCACTGGACCTCCAGGGAATTCCCTATCCAAATTTTACAGATTCCTTCATTTGGTCTTGTATGATTTTACTGGATTAAACTCTAGATATTTTACATTTTTGTTCTCTATTTTGTATTAAATCACTTTTATGCTTTTGGGATAGTAGCTATAACAGGAGGCACACCTGTGTTGTTCCTAAGTTTATAAGAACGCTTTTAATGTTTTATTCTTAATAATTTTACTTCGTGTTCTATAAAACTTCCTTTAAAAATAGGTTTTCTGGGCTTCCCTGGTGGCGCAGTGGTTGAGAGTCCGCCTGCCAATGCTGGGGACATGGTTTCATGCCCCGGTCCGGGAGGATCCCACATGCCGCGGAGCGGCTGGGCCTGTGAGCCATGGCCGCTGAGCCTGTGCGTCCGGAGCCTGTGCTCCGCAACGGGAGAGGCCATAACAGTTAGAGGCCTGCGTACCGCAAAAATAAATAAATAAATAAATAAATTAATTAAAATTAAAATTAAAATAGGTTTTCTTCTATTGTTCTTTTGTAGATGTGGATATGTGTGTGTATGCATTCACACACATGCGTCTATATATATATGGAAAAGGCATGTGTTAGTAGTTTTTAGTTTGAAATGATTTTTAATTTATCAACACATTAAAAACCCACTTTATTGAGGTTTGATTGACCAATGCTTATATATATATATATATATATATATATATATATATATATATATTCTTTAAATGGTCATACTATGTTACACATTTAAATTTGAATCAAAACTTTTAATTTTGAGCCCACCTTCTGTGTTGTGAGATGAGTTATACTTGGTCATGATCAGTAGTACTTTACTATTTTAGTATAGTACTACTGTAGTTAATCTTCTAGTATTTTAAATCTTTAATTGTATGATTATATATGAGGGCTATCTATATTTTATATTTCTGTGCAATATAATATATATTTTTAATCCAGTGTTGATGTTGGTATTACAACTTTGAACCATGCATTGGAAATTTTTGCTTTTTTCCTATGCTCTTAATGAGTGTTTCATATATTTGAGTCCATTTTAGTGAATTTGCATTTTTCTATTAAACATCCATTTAATTTGGATTTTTCAAATTTATGTGTATTAAGTAGTATTTAATATAGTTTTAATTTTATTCAAGCCCCCTTTTGTTCACTGTTTGTTTGTGGTACGTGGACCTCTCACTGTTGTGGCCTCTCCCATTGTGGAGCACAGGCTCCGGACACTCAGGCTCAGCGGCCATGGCTCACAGGCCTAGCTGCTCTGTGGCATGTGGGATCTTCCCGGACTGGGACACGGACCCATATCCCCTGCATCGGCAGGCAGATTCTCAACCACTGCACCACCAGAGAAGCCCTGTTCACTGTTTTATTAAGCACTACCTTATGTCTTCACTAATCCCTTCTTTGGGTTAATTTGGCTATTCTTGTTATAACTTCTTGTATGAAAAGCTTATTTTGATATTTTCAGTTTTTCTTGTTTCCTAAACAATGCACTTATGATTACACAGTGGCCTCTGAGAAATATTCTGGTTACACTGATGAGTTTTGATATGAGTCTTCTCATTTTCAGTAATTTCTAAATAGGGTATAATTTCTATTTCTATTTTCTTTTTGATCTAAGAGTTATTTTCTGGTTTCCAAACGTATTCAATTTTTATTTTACATTTTTCCCCTTTTGTCAACATCTATTATATTCCTATTGTTCAAAGAATGTTGTCTCATGATTTCTAGGTAGAATTTACTGAGAGTTTTTTCTCCTGCAACATGGTTAAATTTACTTTTATAATTATCTTTTTGTGTGTGTGTGATATCTTTGTCTGGTTTTGGTATCAGGGTGATGGTGGCCTTATAGAATGAGTTTGGGAGTATTCCTTTCTCTGCAGTTTTTTTGGAATAGTTTCAGAAGTATAGGTGCTAACTCTTCTATAAATGTTCGATTGAATTTGCCTGTGAAGCCATCAGGTTCTGGACTTTTGTTTTTTGGGAGTTCCTTTAATCACAGTTTCAATTTTGGTACTTGTGATTGGTCTGTTCATATTTTCTATTTCTTCCTGGTTTAGTCTTGGGAGATTGTACCTTTCCAAGAATTTGTCCATTTCTTCCAGGTTGTCCATTTTATTGGCATATAGTTGCTTGTATTAGTCTCTTATGATCCTTTGTATTTCTTTGGTGTCCATTGTAACTTCTCCTTTTTCATTTCTAATTTTATGGATTTGAGTCCTCTCCCTTTTTTTCTTGATGAGTCTGGCTAAAGATTTGTCAATTTTGTTTATCTTTTCAAAGAACCAGCTTTTAGTTTCATTGATCTTTTCTATTGTTTTCTTCATTTCTATTTCATTTATTTCTGCTCTGATCTTTATGATTTCTTTCCTTCTGCTAACTTTAGGTTTTGTTTGTCCTTCTTTCTTTAGTTGCTTTAGGTGTAAGGTTAGGTTGTTTATTGGTGATTTTTCTTGTTTCATGAGGTAAGATTGTATTGCTGTATACTTCCCTCTTAGAAATGCTTTTCCTGTGTCCCATAGGTTTTGGATTGTTGTGCTTTCATTTCATTTGTCTCTAGGTATTTGTGTTTGGTATAAAGTCTGTATATCTTTAGCTATATGACATAAACCAAGGTAATTATATTTTAGAATTCTTGGTGTTCTTACATCTTTCAACCTAATTTTTTATTCCAGTCAGATGTTTGTTAGGGTCTTCCACCATGATTGTGGATTTGTTAATTCCTTCTAAAATGTATTTTTTTATTTTTATTTTTTTGCGGTACACGGGCTTCTCACTGTTGTGGCCTCCCCGTTGCGGAACACAGGCTCCGGATATGCAGGCTCAGCGGCCATGGCTCACGGGCCCAGCAGCTCCGTGGCATGTGGGATCTTCCCAGACCGGGGCACGAACCCATGTCCCCTGCATTGGCAGACGGACTCTCAACCAATGCGCCACCAGGGAAGCCCTAAAATGTATATTTTTATTTTAATTCTTCGCTCCCTTCTTGTAATAGGTGTACACATTTACATTCTTCACCTTGGGGCATTGCACTTACTCCCAGTCAAGTATGTGGAGTGTATATCCCTGATCATGTGACTTGCTTTTGCCATGCACTATATTAGGGGATGGGCACAAACAAAGGCAGTAAAAATACTGTATTATTTGGCTTGGGATCCTGTACATCTGCTCTCTGACTGAGAATAGCATTCCCCAGATGACTACAGAGATGTCATGCCTCCAGAGGCTGCATAGATCTTTAACAAGAAACATAAAAGATAGTTGTTGAAAGTCTCTGATATCTTGAGTTTTATTTTATGCAGCATAAGTGCAGCAGAAATATAACTAAAATCAAAACTCATTACAGGATTAGATTGCTAATATAATGAGAACTAAAAATAATGGCATTGGCTTTGGGTAGGAGTGACAGACGGTGATGAATCTGTTATCGGGGGATGAAGAACTGGCCAACTTTGCTACACAATGGTGAAACAAGTGGAGTTTAAAACTATCACTTAGGATAATCTGGAAGGCAGAAAATAAACCTAACTCATCTGTAGTGTTGGACAAAGAGATTTCATGATAGAATGTTGCTAACATAGGGGATTAATTTGAAGTGCATTTTAAAAGGTGCTTCAAAAAATGGATTGTGCTCATGGCACATGAAGTTGCTTGGGATCAAATATATTTTTTTAAAAAATATATAAAATAAATTTTTAACAAAGCTCTATTACCATTCTGGATTAAATGAGACTGTGACTTTCAAATATTGAAAAAGACATCTGCCCCTCAACACTGGCCAGGCAGAAAGCAGACTAGGAAATCTCCTCAATTTTCAAGATGTACATAGTCTGCCTTGTTATTTTCAGATGTGGCCAAGGAAGGATGATGATAAACGTTGTTGCAAAGAAACAGAATGGAGACCTATACGCATGGAGGACTAGACCTATTTAAAGAAGTATTCCCTACCCCAGATTAAGGGGTTCTGGCAATATTTGCTCAACAAGCTTTCTGAATTGTTATTAACTACTTACTTTTGTGTGCCTCCAATTTTCTCCTTTTTAATTTTTTTTTGGTTTGTCCCTATTTCATCATTATATATTGAATATATAGAGGGCAGGTTATTCATTTATTTTTGTTCATAGTTTTCTGAATCAAGAGGAACCACATTTGAACCTGACTTAGACCATAAGGTCTTAGATACTGAGCCAGGTGCCATGATTTGATAGTCTTCCGGGCTATCTCAGCATGAAAAGGGGGTATATTTTGGGAGTGAGAGTTAACTGTGAAAAAAAAAATGCCTTACTGGTCATAGATCCAGAGTTTTACAGTACTTTTATCTGTAGACATAGAAAGTTCTGTTAGACAGTGAAATACAGAAAAGGTCTTTGACCTATCTCAAATAATGTATATTTAATTCTTCTTAAGCCTAAGTCATATTTTAGTACACTGAAATATATTGCAGAAATATTAACTGAAGATGATTATTAAATGACAAACATTTGTAAAGTGAAAGAACAGGATGAAATTTAATAACATGTTCCTGTAAAGACAATAAACTGAAGAAAAACTTAATAGACTTGGAAGTACATATTTTTATCTAATGGGAATTATATGAACATTGGATCCATGTGAAGATGATTCCATTACAAACACAAAAGACCTCTTTATTACCCGCCTATGGAGACTGGTGACCAGACATACTAGAAAGTAAAAGTATTTTTTTTAAATAAAGAAAATCTTAAAAATTGAGAATTGTTACCTTATCACATTACAAAAAACTACTTCTTTAGGCCTAAGACAATTATTTATTATATACAGGGATGCTCTCTACCTTCATCACTTTGTTTCTTTGTCATATTTTTTTTATATAAGTACTTACTATAGTACTGACATTTATTTAAAAGCAAATTCTCAAAGACTTGTAGAATAATCACAATGAAAAAAGTGCTGAACTATTTTATGAGGCAATAATACAGTTCTCTTACTGCAAAACTCTATCCAGCCTTCAGCCTTATAGTTTATCCACGCAGGAACCAGATTATTGCCTCATAAAACAGCTCAGTGCTCCTATTATGGTTTAAATATAATTGTGTTTAAAGACCTTGTTGATTCCATTTAGCAAAATTAGTTTTTATCTTATTTCATCATAACAATGGCTTCTAATAACCTTGATGATATTTTAATGTGTGCCCAATTATATTTTCAAGCATCGTTTTTTTTAAGTAAATTTTCTCCTAGAAAATTTCCAGTCTTTCTTAGTAGATTATTTTAATTCACCATCGTTTTTCTTCTGAGATAATTTAACTTAATAAGAAGTTTATTATTTCTTTATTTAGACTAATAAAATAAAAAGCAAAAAGTTAACTAATTTTTCTTTATTACATATTCATCAGCAATGATCAGTTGGATTTCAGTGATGTGCATTTAGTGTTATTCACTCTAATGTTAGGAAATTTGGGATGTGAATCCAGGTTTTAGTAATTTTAAGATGTGTGACCATGGTTGTTACTTAATATTCTAATATTGTTTCTTGGTTTATTAAAAAATGGGAATATTGTAACAAAAATAGAGCTATCTCATAGGAAATTTAATGAGAATTAGATGGCCTAAGTGTTCAATTGATATTTTTTCTTATGTGTGTTAGTTTTACGTTATTTTATATGTAAAAGTTATTATAGAGCTCATACATGCATATAAAAGGAAGGTTTTAGGTAAAGAAAATCAGAAGAAATCTGTTCAAAGGATATTTTTGGAGCAATTAAGGACTACAGGCTGCAGAGCAAGAATACAAAAAATAAATCATCTTCATAGGATAAATTTCACATTATTTTTTTCTAACTAGAAAAGGGATAAGTTGAGACTGAGACAGAAATCACAGCAGAGTACAGAGATGAGTGGATGTCCTTTCATATCCCTTAACCAACTTGTTGATAATCTAATTGTTGAGGCCCAGAGAATTTAGTTTCTATCAAATATTACCATTAATTGTAGAGCACTGTTTTCATTTGTAAAGATTATTCTTTTTCAATATAGCAACTGCTTTGTATTTTATGAATGGCTGTTTGTGCTGTTCCTCTCTCTTGCGAACTGTGAAATTCTCTCTGGGCACTAATTCAGTGATTGCCTATCCCTTTCTTTACTTGATAATTGTAACTGTAACTCATGTTATTCAGATTTTTTTCATACTCGAGTGCATTTTATTAAGTCAAATTTAAATACAGAAAATCATGTAAGTTCTATTTTTTTCCACAGGAGATTATATGTCATTTAGGAACCAGTCTTTAATTTCCTTTAAAGTGAAAATTGTAGATTTTGTTAGCAGAAATTATCCACCTAGTGCTATGTGAAGTAACCATTTGAACTCATAAGCACAAGAAACATTAATTATCAATTTATCTTATATATCAAAGGCATGTTGGAGTGTCTGGAGTGATGTACAGTTTAATAAATTTAGTGCAATTCATAAATATTTTTAAAAAATTTCTAACACATGGTAGTTATTAGGTTAGGAACACAAAGTATAAAAGGTCTTGTTAGTTTTGTCCTTTTCACTAGCATTGATTTTCAATTATATTTGAGAACTTAGTCACTAAATATTAATGTGGCTTAATTTTTCCCCAAACTTTTTAGGAGCATACTTCTGGAAGATAATTTATAAGCGAGCACAATTATCATCTACTCCCTAACCTGAGGAAAGTTGGGAGAGGAAAAGAATTAGTGGTCATGACTATCAACAGTGAAGCAGAGAGGAAATAGAAAATAGGTTCTCTTACCCCCTGGAAAACATATGGTAGCTTCTCTAACCAATTGTGTACCATTTTCATAACATCATTTTGATGACAGCAAAGGAGAAACCAGAGTGAAATCTGCTTGCTTCATTATGTTACACATTCCTCTTAGGGCCTAGCACTACTAAGATTCTGAGGTTTTATGTATTAACATTTTCTTGGTCCCTTGAAAAATGACATCAGTGAAATTCATAGAACTTGCTGCCATCTCTTTCATAAGGGTATTGTGAAAATGCCCATTAACATTTATAGAGTGCTCTGAGCGCCTACAAAGAAAGACATTACCTAAGAACAAAGTAAATAAATTTAAAAGCAACATTTAAATAATTGTAAATGAATCAAACACATATGCATTAAAATGTAAATACAAGTATGAAATTAAGCAATTAAGTACTTGGCTAGGCCTACTTTTTAACTTTTGTGAAATGGAAACATTTTAAATGTAGTTTGATAGATTTTATAAACTTGTGTAAACAAGTTTGCCAACCCTTGATATTATAAATAAATATTTTGTTATGTGTATTCAAAGAAATTCTTCACATTTCTAATAATGATCTCACACATTTTCAAGAGAAACTCATAATGTTAGAAATATTTATCTCAAATAAAGAATTATTGTTTTGTTTTCATTAAATATTGATTGCAAAGATAAGTCTCATTTTCTGTCCATCAACTGATATTTGTTTACAGATAATGGTGGTCTTTATTACCCCTATTAGACATGCAGCAAATATTTATTGAATAAGTTTTTGGAGTATGAATGCTGAAATAAGAAATTACAGGTTGGCTCAAATATCAGTGGAGTCAATGTCTAGCCATGGAACCTCAAACATGACATTTAATGGACCTCAGAAGACTGAAAACTTAGATGAAAACATAGTGGTTACATAGTCTTGGCAGAATACATTGTTAATGAGTCTTATGCAGATGCAATTTATGTAGTAAAGTAAAAGATAAATTGCATTGTATCCCTTATTTCTCCTCCAAACACTGCTCAAAATCATTTCAGTATATTTGAGAAATACAGCTTTGAAAATTCATATTCCTGATCTGAATTCACAAAAATCAGTTTGATTCTAGATAATGTATGTCATTTTGGCTACTTCAAGTTTGAAGGGTCTTTACTCTTAAAGCCATTAAATTGTCAAGTTTAGTACATTGTCTTTGAAAACATTCACATAAAAGAGAGTTTTATAAGTAATAATTATCACTTATGATAAAGGTGGGAAATAAAATCATTAAGTACTAACCATGTGTCAAGCCCTATGCTTTCTGGATATTATCTTATTAAATCATAGCCACCATCTAGTGAAGATATTACTGCCATTTCACAAAAGGGAAAATTAAGTCTCTGACAGTTTGAATAACTTGCTTAAGATTACATACATAACAAATAGGAGACAGACCTAGAATTCAAACCCAGATCTGTATGGCTTCAAATCCAATACTATTCTCCTTATATTCTACTTCCTACCATGATAATCCATTTTCATAGTAGTTGTCATGACTGCAGAGATTCTTCTAGAAGTTAATACTTTGGTTGTAGCTAAAGAAACCATGTCTATTGGCTTTCTAGCACAAAGAATTCACTTCCATATGCTAACTGATTAACCTGTTGGAAAGTAGGAGTGATTTAATTTAAGTTTGACAGGGTAAACTGATTTAGCCCAACTCCATGCAGAGTTTTTCCTGATTTATGGAGGCCTAAACTTTATACTAGGCTTGTTTATTTCTTCAGACTATATTAGAAAAAATAGAAGGGAATGAGAGAGAACACCTAAGAAATCCACAAACTATTTACATCAGTGGTAGATAACACCTTTAAGAGCCAAATAGCTCTCAGGATGAAAAAAAAAAAAAGCAAAAACTGTGGTTTTTCTAGTAGACCTTGGGAAGACATGGGTGTTCATCTCACTCCACCTGAAAGGTAAAATCAAAGATGAAAATAAGTCTTCAGTAATACACAACTAAAGCAATCTTTAATTAGGTGGCAATTTCAGAATGAGGAATGAAGAAATACACATAAAACTGTATTGACTAAATCCTCTGTTCACTTGTGAACCACTTTTACATGAAATGTTTTAATTTAATCACCTCATGCCATTTTCTCCCATGGTGTTGGGGGAAAAGGCCAAGGAAGAGATTACGTGATTAGAAAAGTAGTGTCCCTTTTGTTGTGCACATAATATGTTTCATACTTTTTAAATACTTTATATGTACATGCTATTGTATTTACTGTTTCAGAAGTTCAGTCAATTTTTGTATCCTCAATTTACCAAAGAGAAAATAGTTTCTGAAATTAATATACCTATAGTTAAACTAGAAAATGTCAGAACCTGGATTTCAGCCCTGTTATGTTTGATTCCCAATCTGTGCTCTTGACTTCTAAAGTAAGTCTAATTTAAATAAAAGTTTCTAACCTAGGAATTAATTTGAAGTGGCAAAACAGTATTCTAGTCAAGCCAAATAGGAATTTAGATATAAAGGCCAAAAAACCCCCTAAGTTAAAACAAACAAACAAAAAAACAGTGTTATATGTCCTGTGGCAAGTATCTCTTAGAATCTGTGAAATGGTAAATAACAGGTTAGAATTCAAGGACTCATATATGCTGACTTTTTGTATTATGATATTACTGACATTATCATTATTCCTAATGTAAATGAGAAAACTGAGGCCCAGAAATTTCTCATCACCCATCTGCTATAATTTGGGACTTACTTCAGCAACAATTTATCTCTTTTCATTTTCTTTGATAACAACACAATATTTATGACTCGATATTTATCCCATATCACCCACTTCTGTTTGGGAAAAGAGTGTTAGCTGTCATCTTCCTTTCCCTTTTGTCTTTATAACCAAGCAAAGAATCAATTTTCAAATGTTAAGTTGATAAAACAAATGAAAGAAAGTTAGAAGTTTCTATTGAAACTTCAGTAGTCTTTCACAGTATGACTCAAATTCATGAAAGAATAACAATGTGTGTTTTATAGCTTGTTTTTCATTATTTTCTATTAACTTTCTTTACTCTGGTCTTTTTATTTCTTCTCAGCGATAGGCTCAAACTGAATAAGAAATATTGAACAAATAGATGAACATGTATCTATATAAAATGTATAGACTGTTGTATATAAGAAGAGAGTTGACATGGGGGGGGGTGGAAATATTTTAAAATTATCCCAGGTAGTCTTTAGCTAAGAATGGGGATTTCAGAAGCTACTTGAAATATCAAATAGAGATATCATAAATGACAAACAATGAAGACATTGCATTTTAAATGTGAAAATCTGAGTAGAGGAAGAAAAATCTGTATATTAAGAAAAGTTCTAGGCAAGAGTAAAGGTTAAAAGAAAATTTAGTTGGTAGAGAAACCCTTGGTGCAGGACTTTGAAACAGTAATTTATAATGAAAAATCATACCTCAACAGGAATGATCCTGTTAAACAAGTAGCCAAGAAAGACCTGAGGAGCATTACTACTTACTGTTAATCAGATGCTAGACTGATTGCAGTCATAAGTACTAAATATCAACTTGGTTAAGGACACATTTTTACTTATTCAAGAATCAGAAGAGCAGGAATCACTCTTTTTTTCATTCATTAAACAATATTTGAGTGTTCCTTTGTGCCAGGCATTGCTCTAAGTGCTGGGGATATAGCAGTGAACAGAACGGAAGGAAATCTTGGTCTTCAGGCAGGAAGCCCTATACTGTCTGAAGCCCATAGAGAGGTGGAATTGCTGTCAAAGCATATTGGTTGAACTATTTCTTAGTTCTTCCTAGACCCATTTAATAAATGTGTCCTTAATTCTTAAATCTATTCTTCTAAAATCAATTCTTCTAATCTTCTCATAACAAATCAAGGTTTTGTTTTTGTTTTTTGAGATTTTTTCAAGCAACTACAGGTCTATTCTGAGTCTATTTATACTACCTAATATAATCAAACCACATCATAATACCTGACCTGAATCCTATAGATCGGAACAAATGGCCATTCTAGAAGGCAAATAAACTCACTAAATAGTAAAATTGTAATTATTCATAAACCGTAAATTCTTACAATTTTCTCACATTCAAAGGCAATGGTTTTTTTGAAAAATGATAATAGGTATTCTCTGCAGTTTCTTGGTTTTCTGTTTTAAGGCACTGTGTCCTGTGAAATGTGATGTTTTGTGAACTTGAGCTGGATGTAGCTTTCTGAAAACGCCAAGGAGAAATTCTAAACTCTTTTTTGTGATATATTCTTGTTCCCATCAGTGACCTCTTCACTGAGGAGAGAGAGAGAGAGGAAGGAAGAAAGAAAATGAGGTTTTCTCTGATGACAAGTCAATTTAAGAGAACACTCTGATCAATGACTGTACTGGGCAAAAGCAAGAGGTTTCTGGTTTCTTTTAAGGGAAAAAATGCCAACTCATCCTTGATGGCTTGTAGTCTTTGAAAGTGGGGATACATGTTCTCAATAAGGCATGGGAAAGTTAAGCTTGATTTTTGCATAAGGACTTCGTTTGTGGAGCATAAAAATATCCCCAGTTAATGGCCAGGAGAGAGGAAATGAAGCTTAAAAATTACATTTTAAAAATTCATTAGAAAAGACATGGTAAATGAACATTATCTTACTAGACAAAAGTTGACTTCAATTAACAACTAAAACATTTAAAAAATACACATGTCATGTCTTTATTGAACCAATGGGAAGATTAATGTTGAAAATTATGCTAGATTATAAGATTTATAAACCTGTTGCCTCTCCCTAGGTAAGAAGTCTCAGCATGAAGGATTTTTGAATATGAGCTTCTTTTGATACAAAATACCAAGAAGAAAGGGTAAATTTTAAATTCTATTTCATGCAGGAAACGAAATTGCCTATTAGATTTAACATAGTGAGTGGTGTGCAAGCACATCAAGTAGGGCCAGTCATGTCTCTATCAGTGACAACTTCTTGTAGAACTGAAATCGTTTACTCCGAGAAATCTGGTTGCATTAATGATTTCCTACTTCCCTTATCTAACATGCAATGAGGTCATGTTTTCCTTTGTTCACAATGTTTTACAATCAGCTAAATGAATAACAGTAATAATTTACTTTAATATAGTACTTCCCATCAAAGTATTTTAAAGTGCTTTTGTGAAGAATTAAAGTGTTACAGGGTCCAGTGATGTATACGCTATGTTATTATTCACATTGCAAAGGGAAGATATAAAGAGCTTAAGTGGCTCTTCCCAGATCTATGGAAAAATCAGTCAAAGATTCATGAATTAATTGTAGGAATCCTGGCTCCTAGTTCATTGATCCAAAGCTGGACCTCATATTTATTAGATAGACATATTTATCTCTAAAGGCTAACCAGAAGCATACATTTCTTACAGCTCTATTTCAGCTTAGTAATGAATAATAAAAAAGAATTGTCAGGGTAGGGCAGGGTTGAACTGCTAGATTTGTAACAAGTTTTACTGTTTTTTCCAAATATAATATACTTGGAAGAAAACAAGATCTTTTGTGTCTATATCACTCTTTCTCAATTTATTTGTTTGTAACAGAATTTGCCTGTCAATGAACAAAAGGGCAATCATTCTTTTTCCTATCTAAAAAATTTAAATTTAGGTTAAAAAAGATGAATAAACAAGAAACTTCTCGCTAAAAAGGAAAAAAATAAGATTTTTTTTTTGCCACTGTTACATTTAAGAATAAAATTAAAGTTTCACCTGTGAACACTTGGCTTGAAAGGAAACAGTTGCTAAGTTGCTAAGGGCCTCATATAAATATTGATATCTCTGGATTTCCATACATATGCGCGCACACACACACACACACACACACACTTTTCATTGGTGCCTTATATCAAAATGGCTTTTTTGGAATATTATAATCTACTCAGATACTTTAGGTGTATATTAATCTTTACTTACATGATGAACACTTCACCTTGTACAATATATTTTATTAAGCATAGAAAACTTTGAAAAATACAAGACAATTGCATTTTCTGGGAGTAATCTGAATATCAAGTCTAAGTAATATCTCATGCTGTGCTAAACATCTGTTCAGGACATGCACTTATTGGTATAAATGTTGAAAACTCAAAGGCCATGATTCAGCAGTTGTGCTCCTTGGTATTTACCCAAAGGAGTTGAAAGCTTATGTCCACATAAAAACCTCCATGCAGATGTTTATAGCAGCTTTATCCATAATTGCTAAACCTGAGAAGTAGCCAAGATGTTCTTCAGTAGGTGCCTAGATAAATTGTGCTTCATCCAGACAATGGAATATTATTTAACATTAAAAAGAAATGATCTGTCAAACTGTGAAAAGACATGGAGGAAAAACTTAAATGTATTTTACCAAGTGAAAGAAGCCAAGCTAAAAAGGCTACACACTGTATGATTCCAACTACATGGCAGTGTGGAAAAGATGGAACTATGGAGGAAAAAAAAAATCAGTGGTTGACAGCAGTGGGGTAGGGAGAGATAAACAGGTAGACCACAGAGGATTTTTAGAGCAGTGAAAACACTCCATAAGGTATTATAATGATGGCTATATGTCATTATATATTTGTCCAAACTCATAGCATGTACAACACAAAGAGTGAACCCTAACGTAAAGTGTGGACTTTGGGTGACTATGATGTGTCAATGTTGGTTCATTCTTGGTCACAAATGTACCATTCTGGTGAGTGATGTTGATAATAGGGGAGGTTACACATGTGTGGGAACATGGAGCAGATGGACCATCTATGTACCTTCCTCTCAATTGTGTCATAAACCCAAAACTGATCTTAAAAAATAGTCTTAAAAACCCCCCACAAAGGGCCCAAGTTGTCCTTTTATATTTTTGATATTTTTTTGTGGGGGACATCCAAAACAAATATCTCAGACTGCCTGAGGTGAGTCTAACTATACCTCTTCACGGATATTTTTTCTTCCTATGATGAACTCTGTTCAGGATATTTATGACAGGCCTGAGAGGAGAAGAATCCTCCTCTGAAGCAAACTGTACTCAACAGCTCAATCACTTGGTAAATCATTTATATTTATTTCTAAACAATAGGGAGGGTAGTAGATACACCTGGATTCTGCATAAGTGTTTTGAGGCCTTTCCTCAAATTCTTTCCTTCTACAACACTCCCTAATTTAATCTAAGTGTTTCTTTTTTGCTTATTATGTGAGGTATAACAGGGGGATACAAAGATAAATAGCACTTAGTTCCTGCCTCCAAAGAATCTAAAGCTTGGGCACAAAGAACATCTAGGATACAAGGTGAAAAGTTGCATACCATGAGATTGAGTATCAGTCATACTCAGTATGGAGAGTCAAGGATAAAATCATAAAGCAAATGCCATATGGAAGGTCTCTATGGGTATTCAGTACAGATTGAAAAATATAAACCAATGCATAAATAAGACATCTAAAAAAAACAAAGATATACAAGTAAAAATTACTGATTAAGACATGTTTACAACTATTGCAGTCATTCAAAAATATTTATTTGGTGTCTATGTGTCAAATACTATTCTAGGATATTAGAGAGAATGACAGGCGTGTCCATTAAGATGCATGTATTGATAGTTTGGAAGAGGTAGGGGGATAGATATTATAAAAGTTTCTCTGCCATTTCAGTGGTAACCAGTAAAATGAAGGCAATGTACAGGGTGTTGTGATTGTGTCTGACAAGGACATCTAAGCTAATACAGAGAACTATGGAGATCTTCACTGAGAATGCCACATTTAAGCTGAGATGAGAGAGATGAATAGAAGTTTGAAAGAAGGAGCACTGTGCTTTGTAAGTTTAAAGAAGGTCAAAGCCCAAGAGTGTTATTAACCTGGAGAGGTAGAAGAGCTGATGCATCCAGAGAGGAGGGGGATAAGCAGCCAGACCATGTGATGCCTTAGTTAACTTGCTATGTTCTCTAATCTTTCTGAAAAAAACAATGGGAAACAAGTGAAAAGTTTTAATCAGGATAACAATATGATCAGATTTCAGGTTTTTAAAAGATGACTCTGGCTACTCTTTGAGAATGGATTAGAAGGACTAAGAATGGACATGGGAGGACATTTCAGAGACTCTGTCAGTTGTACAGGGGAGGGATGATGGTGGCTTGCATTAGATTCCTAGTGACATTGTTTCTGCGCTATCACCCATCTTTCATATCACTTTCCAAAACAAAAGAAAACATACTTGTTTCATAACAAATGAAGTTTCTTGAAGAGATCTAAATAGAAAGCCCATGCATATATTAGCCAACTGTGTAGTCAGTGTGTATTGATTGTGGGTTGTAGAGTGTTCTGCCTGTCTGTGTGTTTTTATAATAGTACAGGTAGTGCCTAAAGATTCATGCATTGATTCCCAAAGAGTCAGATAATGATCTTATACCCTAAAGAGGAAGACGATATTAACATATCACCATGACCTGTGAACATTTTCAGGAAGATGAATCTTTCAAAGCTTTTCAAATTAAATAATGTATTCCTTTTGTATTTCTAATGCTGGGAATAAAGCTTTGACTTTAAACCTAGAGTGTGTGTGTGTGTGTGGATAAACTTAAAAACACATGTCTCTTATTTCACACCTCAAAACATATATAAATTATAGGTAATGTGCTTCCAATTTTAGTTATTTAATATAATTTCTTCTAGAGGATTATTTAAGAATGTAATAGAATATCTTTTGAATAAAAATGGTATTCTATTTTTTATGAGAAATTCTTGCATTTAAAACAAATTTGAGATTGTTATAAATATCTCACTCTTAGTTTACCAAACAACATTACAATTGAGTAGAGAATAGTTTAACTGTGGCAATAGTATGAATCAGCTTAACACTTTCCCTCCCCTCCGTTCATCCTGGAATGAGATAATGAGGCAAGACTATGTTAGTAGAGATATCACTTTTAGCCAAATAATTCATCTGTGAATAGCCCCAGATTGCAAAAATTACAGCCTCATTTAAGCATTATTTATGGTTAGTGTGAGGTTAAAACTTTGGCAATATTTCACAGTACATGGAGAAAAACTATTCATGGCAGCATATTTACACATTTTATAGAAGTGGATCAAGATGATTCACCTTTATAAAGCTAATTGAACCTATTGAATAATATTATTAAATTAGTCTTTAGGTCAATGAATATTATTTTTTAAATTAGGTGAATGTCGTCTATTAAATCAAATAATCTCTAAAACTATCTAATCCATCTCCTATCTGTTAATGGAGTGTTCCACTGTAGCCCTGACACCTATGTTCTATTTTAAAATATAAACATAGAAAATTATTACATAACGTAAATAAATTTTACAATGCAATCTATCTTTCCAGTTCCAAATGCCATCCCATCTGTGGGTCATTTTCATGCAAATAATATGCTGTACTTGATGATAAGTAATTACTTATAGCAACAACTATGGAGGTTAAAAACAAAGTGCTTAGTCAAACATGAAACATACAGAATTAGATACATGAAACATTACGTATGCAAATTAAAAACAGACTCCTGTAAGTTTGAATTAAATTGTGAAATATACAGAAAAATTCCTAAAATGTTGTTCTTCACTCATCTATCTCCCTAGAGTCCCATTCATCACAGTATGGTAGCTGCCCTTGGTCATTCTTTCTCCTTTCACTGATTAAAATAAAAAACAAAACCAGAAACCAAACATGCACACAAAACAACTGTGATGATGTATAATCCACTGAAGAAATTAAACAGACAAATAAACCATAAACAAACAGCAAATAAATGTTCTGCTGCCTAAGATTTAGAATAGTAATATCTTGGGGATCATTTGTTTGCAAAAAAACCTAATCAGATTAATTTAAGTAGAAAAATATTTGTTCCCACCTATTGACAGCCTTGGAATTCTATCTTAACAGGTTGGATTTTCTTCTGAAGCCTAAAATCGTCAGCAGGTATTATAACAGGAAAATGATGGTATGAGTGGTGTTTCAGTTTTTTTCTAAATTTAATAAATGGCTGTAATTGGTTTTGTAATCACACAAATAATAAATATTGATTGTAGATAAAAATACAATTCAGAAAAAAATAGAGAAGAAAAATAACAATACCTATTTTATAGAGTGATGATAATTCAATTGCTTAAAATATGTAAAGCACTTGAACAGTGTCCGTAATGGAATAAACACAATGGTTGAGATATTTCATGATTATATGTGGTAAATTATACATGCTTATATTTTTCACTAATGAAGCTGTTTGTGGTTATCCTATTTTCCCATTGGATTATAAACTTGTTGAATACCAAGCCATTATCACTGACTGTTATTACTCAGAATCTTTACCACAGTTATGCATATAGTTGATATAAATAACCCTAGTAATTCTTCCTAATGAATAATCTTGCCAGTAAGATCTTATATATATATTATATATCTTATATATATAATATAATATATATTTATTTATTTATTTATTTATTTATTTATTTTAGTATACAAATTCTGTATGACTTGTCATTATAGAAAAAAAAATTTTGTTTTCGGTACGCAGGCCTCTCACTGTTGTGGCCTCTCCCGTTGCGGAGCACAGGCTCCGGACGCGCAGGCTCAGTGGCCATGGCTCACGGGCCCAGCTGCTCCGCGGCATGCGGGATCCTCCCAGACCGGGGCACAAACCCGTGTCTCCTGCATCAGCAGGCAGACTCTCAACCACTGTGCCACCAGGGAAGCCCTAGAAATATCTTATAAATTAAGGTTTACAATTAAAAGACAACTAATGTCTCTGAGTATAGTGACTAAGTTCATGAATTAGGATTCTTTTAAAATTTCTATAAAGAATACATCTATGACATAAAATATAATTGTATGAAGATAAATTGGTCATAAAATTAGGACAAAAAGTTAATGAGTGTGTTTGTCAGAAAGGAAATAAAAACAAGATTATGAAATCAGTGTGTACTAAATGTTTTCAAACTCTTATTCTGACTACTTTAATGAATGTGAACCCTAAATAGCAATTACTGTGGGCATGCAAACCAGATTCTTATGTCATTTCTAATTTTTCTTTGCTGCCATAGAGATTAATTCTAGCTTGCTGTAAAGCCCTGGCCTAAGTTCAATTGTAATTAATGTCCAAAGAGGTATTAGAAATTTTGCAATTAGAGGACTGTTTCTATTCCTACTTCTCAATTAAGAGAATGTTTAGTTTTAACTAAATGGCATTAATGCCTCTCAATAAAAAAAATAAAATTTGGGGGCTTCCCTGGTGGTGCAGTTGTTGAGAGTCCGCCTGCCAATGCAGGGAACACGGGTTCGTGCCCCGGTCTGGGAAGATCCCACATGCCGTGGAGCGGTTGGGCCCGTGATCCATGGCCGCTGAGCCTGCGCGTCCGGAGCCTGTGCTCCGCAACGGGAGAGGCCACAACAGTGAGAGGCCTGCGTACCGCAAAAAAAATAAAAATTAAAAAAAAATAAATTTTATTTCAATCTCTTCTTTGTCAATATCTATGTAAATAATAAAGGGTTAGGATATGTTAGGATTTTATCATTAAAAATGATTATCTTCTACAGCATGAGTACAATCACAGCCTTAACTATGTTATACACTCAGTGTGTTTCATAAAAACGTTTTAGAAACTTTTTTGCAATTAATAATAGTAAATATATGAGTAGATAAAGTTACCTCTTTTATTTCAAGTGTATATAGAAATCTGTTTAGTTTTTGAAATGCACACTGCGTATAGGGCTCTGTGATAAATATCATGGCTAGAGCTGAAGGTGGACTTATGAAGATAGTAAATGAGGTAAAATATATCAATATTATATATATATATATATAATCTATTTTATATACAGATATCAAAACAAATATTCATCAGATACTATGTACAAGACACTTAATTCAAGCCCTGCTTGTTCTAACATTGCTTTTAGGATGACCAACAAATATTTTCAGAATGACAAATATACTTCAGTCACTGTTCTAAGTACTGGGTGTTATTCAAGATAAAATCCCTAACGTCAGGGTGCTTATGTCCAGGAGTAGTGTAGGTGGACAATAAGTACATACATACAGAAAGCTGAAATAAATTATTCAGGTATGATAAACAATATTAAGGTGAAATGGTTTTATAACCTTGAGAGGGACTGTGTGTATGTGAAAGAGTGCTTTACATTAAGCAGCCAGGAAGTCTTTGTGTCTTAGAGCTTTTTGACGATCCCTGTGAAGAGTGTTCTAAAAAAACGTATAGGTACAAGTGCTCTGAGACTGGAATGCAGAGGGTGTATTCCCCAGACTGAAAGGGCAACGTGCCTGGGGCACGTAAGGAATGTAGAGAGTAGGGGAGATGACTTTGAGTGAAGTCCAGATCATGTAGAGTCCTGAGTGCCTTGGCAAGAAGTTAGATTTTATTTTCTTGCAGTTCAAACTTATTGGTAGTAATTTGATTACATTTAAAGATTAGAAATAAAATTCTGGCTGCTGGATGGATGATAGGAGAGCAAGAGTGGGAAGCAGGGAGATGGCAAATTATTGGGCAGCTGATGTAAAGAGGCTCAGAGATGATAATGAGTTAGACTAAGGTAGTACTTATGAAGTGGTGGTCGGATTTAGAATATATATTTTGAGGGACCTTCCTTATGGATAAGATGGGAGAGAGTGAAAGAGGGAGTCAAGCATGGCTATTTGGTTTTGTTTGTTGGTTTTCATCTGAGAAACTGAGCTTATGCTGCTGTTTGAAAATGGGAAAAGCAAATATCTGGACAGGATATAATAAATGGTTCTGTTTGGGCTGCATTCAGTTTGAGATGTCTATAGATCCCATAGTAAAGATAGCCACAAGGAAATTAAATACATGAATGAGGAGGTGAAGGAAGAAGGCAAAACTGGAGAGAGAAATGTAGTTGTCAGCATATGGAATGCATATAAAGTCACGGGAGTAAATGAAATAACTTAGGGAGAAAAAAGGGGTTAGACAAGAGAAGAAAACTAAAAATGAAGACCTTGAGTATCCAAAATTTGGTGGTCTATAAAAGAGGGAGAATCAGCCAAAAATACTGTGAAGAAGAGGCTAGAGGAATAAGAGATAAACCAAGAGATTGAGAGACTAAACAAATCTAGAAAAGAAACTATTTTGAGAAGAAATGGATGGTAAATCTCACCAAGTGATATGTGAGGTTGAGTCATATTGGCCTTGGTATGACAGAGTCTGTGCTGGTATCAGTCAGAACCTTGGAGAGGAAAAGCCTAATTGGAAGTGGTTAAGAGACTATTGAAGGTTAGGATATGGAAACAATGAGTAGAGGCAGATCTGAGAAGTATGGCTCTGAAGGAGAACAGAAAAACGGCTAGTAAGGGCTCATAAATTCATTCATTTTTTTCACTTAAAAAGTAAAACAGGAAAGCCCTTTGGCCGCAGCATCTGTCAGAGTATTATCTTCAGGATTGGTTCAGGCAACCTTGATGGATGGGTAAATCCCATTTTCTGCATATACTATTCTTTCCTATACTTGTAACTACAAACTTGGTGAAAAACGATGACGTTCTCAGATGAGTAGATCCTTACTTCAGTCTATGGCATTTGAATAACTGCGTTTTCTTGCTGGAACTTGTAGACAAGTACAGAGTTCATACTACATACCAATAACTACACTATGTTTTGGAGAGTCTAAAGTAAAAGGATACAGCCTCAGTCATTAAGGAGCTCGCACCCTAATTACTCCTCATTATTTCTGAGTTTGTCTTATTTTGGGGTTGTACAATTTAGTGCCACATCAATTGTGTTACCACCTCTGGGGGGAAATATGTCATTTGTTCTAGGTAGATAAAAATGAATTCACTGTCATAGTTACTTTGGAATTAAAATTAAAAGTCCATCAAAAATAACTTTCGTATTCGACATTTCTGGAGGAAAATATAAAGAACAAAAGCAACTGCACTGTGTGTTAGTTGGCAAGTCTCCTTGTCTGGCACTTTCCAAATTGTTTTAGCAATGTTTGGCAAGAATCTATCACAAATTATGGATGATTATAATTTTGTGGTATGTGAAAGCAGATGGAGAAAATGAATTGACAGAGAGAATGTTTCTTCCCAGGAAACTGAATGGTAATAATAATTATCTTTAAAGAAGGTAAAAAAACGAGTAAGAATTACCCACTGACTTTCTGACATATGTTTCAGAACTTATTGAAAAAAGCCTTCAACTTATACAAAAATAGAAACTGATAAAGAGAAAAATATATACCAAAAAATTACTCTAGAAGGATAGACAGTATACAAGCAAACAGGTATTCTGACTTCTATAAAAGCCTAATTGTTTCATTAAAATGTCTGCTTGCTAAGGAAAATAATTAATTAAATTGACAGTTAATTGAAGAAAGAACACATAACTGATAGTGACTTATTTTACTTAGAGGTAAAATTTCTGTGCTCTTAACAAATGAGATCATTTTTCAATATATTTTTTTTAACTCATGAGTAATCATATGGAAAATCATGGTAATTTTATAAAACAGCCACATTTTAGAAGTAAACTGAAAATAAACAAGTTATTATTTAAAAGAAATTCATAATGGTACTTTGTGGTTTATAACAATGCACTTCTGAAGAGAACTGAGGTCTGGAGCCAGAATACCTGGCTTCAAATCCTGGACCATGTAATCTGTGTGAATGATTTACCGCCTCTATCACTTTAGCCTCCTTTGCCTTCACAATACTACACCCAGGACCCAAGCACTTTTCACCACCTCCACCACTGCAGTCCTGGTCCACATTGCCATCATCTCTCACCTGAATTATTGAAATAACCACCTAATTGGTTTCTTTGATTTGAATCTTGCTCCCTGAGACAATTCTGAAAATGGCAATCAGAGAGATCCTGTTAAATGTAAGTCAGACCCTGAGGCTCTTTTACTTAGATCCTCTTGGGCTTCTCCTGGTCTTCAACATCCACTACCACTCTATCCTTCTCTCTTATGCCTCTGACCTCATCGTTTGCACTTTCCCCCTTGCTCCTGTTTCTCCACACAAGCTGGTCTCCTTGCTGCTCTGTGGACACACCAGGCAGGCTCCAGTCTCTAGCTCTTTTTACTTGCTGCCACCCTCTGCTTGCAGCCCCTTCTACCAGACACCTTCATGACTTGCTCCTTCTATATATATATATATATATATACAGGATTAATTGTCATCTGCATACTTTAGTTATTTGTACTGTTTATTGTTTGTCCTTCTCTACTAGAAAGTGAGATCCAGGATGACAGAGATTTCCACATCTATTGTTTAGTGACCTGACTCAAAATTGGAACCACAAACATTTTTAAGTGAATTAATAAATTGTAGTTGTTATTATTGTGTTTGAGAATTCATGTTCTGGTTGTTGCCTCAGACATTCAGTGTCAGGGAAATCATTTAATATTGCCTTACTTATAAAATGAGGCTTAAAACTCCAACTTCACTAGGCTTTTATGGGGATTAATAATACAAAATAAAAATATCTACCTTACAGGGTGCTATGAGGGTTAAATAGAGCATTTACATGAAAAGTACTTAGCACACTGCTTGGCAGATAAAAGGTGATGAATTAATGTTAATAGAATTTGCATCTGAATGAAGAAATAATGTTATGCAAATCCAGACATCATTTATTTGGGTACTGATTTTGTATTTAGGAAAACAAAATTATGTGGATTATTTTTCATGGGGAATTTTGTAAAGCATAGAATCTTACTCAATTGTGTATTTGTTCCTAAACTCCTTATTCATACACATTTAGATGGTTTCTATTTTTCACTCATAAAATATATATCTTAGAGTATGCATGAGCATTTTGCCTATGTCTCATGCCCATAGACTATCAAGGAACACTCCTATGGTCAAACAGAGTTGGATTGATTGTGTATTTCTGTGAAGGAGGTGGAGACCACACTCCATGGGAATGGTGGCACATCTCAGTAAGAGGGTATTGGAAGGGACTTACAGGTTTGGGGCTCCTGTTAGGTAATTTTAGGGAACCAGTTAAGAAAGTAGGACTTGGGGTTGGGTGCCTTCGGGAAGCAGAGACAATTCTGTGATGGAGCATCTTAAGTTTTATCTAGAGAGTGGGAAGAAAAAAGTGGGGCTAAAATTGCAGTTGGAAAAGTAGCAGTAATCATTGATGTTAATTGAGGGTGGGGGGATGTTGGTAATTGTTGTGTATGGTTTGCACAACAATCTTGTTTGTGCCCAGCCATGACTACTGAGTGCCTTATTTATGTTCCACTTCATCATGGTCACGTAATGACCTTGCCTGGTGTTGTTGACCTGTGAGATTATATACATGCAACAGGAGAACATCATGACCTCCCCTGGAGTACCGTGGTTAGAGCCTAGCTACACCTAGGCTTGATTGCTAGAGCCAGACCAGCTCCCAACTGTCATGGACTACTTTTCCCTTTCTCAGACTTTGTACGCATGCACATATATATTGAAACTTGGTTTTGATGATTTCACCTTTTTTTTTTATGATGTACTAAGCCATACAAATTTAGATGACTAGTTCTTAAGATATACAATTCTTGGGAAAAAATGTCAGCATAATTTTATATCCAAATTAATCATAATGGATAATAATATAGTTTTGGTAGAAACTGATACTCAGCCTTTCTTAGGTAAATAGTTATAAATATCCAAATATAACCTAATTAAATAATATTTTGGAACAAACAAGATTTGCCAGACATATCTGTAATGTACGGATCATTTTTTAAGAATGCATTATTACAGTTAAGAATAGCATTTGTAATAAAAGTAAACAAAGAAAAAATGCAATGCAAAAACATTCTTGTAATTTAATCATAAAGAAACATCCAATTTCCTCAAGTGCCCTTTAAATATTATTGTATCTTGCATAAGTTCACACCACTCATTTTTTGGTTCTCTGCTAGGAGATTTGCATTTAAAAGTTATTATTTATGAATATCTCACTTACTAAAATAAAAAAAAAACTTATGCCAATTCATTTAAATGTTAGTCAGCTGTTGCTACCTAAGATAGTAGCTATTACACTAAAATCTTTGGCATTGTGTTTTTAAATCTTATTGGATTAGGTCATTATCAGGATAAGTAGCTCTCACATTATATAGATGTAGACAGACAGATAAATGGATAAAAAGATTATAAGTAACTCTTGTAGATTTTTAGCTCTGAATGATCATCAAGTCAAAGCCCTTTTTTGGTGAGGAAAATGAGACACACAGACAGACATTAAATTACACTCTAAGACATGCAGAGCTGAAATAAGGAACTGGAGTTTTTGACTTCAGAGTCAAGGCTTTTCCACTATGACACATGTCTTATCTCTGGGTTAAGTTGAAAAACCTTCTGTGGATTTATCTTTCTGATCTAGCAGTTCACATAAATTCATCATTTATTATTTGAGGGACCCCGGAAGAAGAGTGAATCAAGTTGTCAAACCCCTTTTATTTTACCACATTTTGCTGTCTGAAAAAAAGCATACCTGATCACAAAATGCTCCAATAAAGGTATACATAGGTGACTTTCTGTTGTGTGGTATGGAGTGAGAACTTCAAAAATGCTGAACACTGCTGTTGATAACCCTCAAACAGTCTGTGTTTTTGTTTGTTTGTTTGTCTTGGCAAATGATCTAATTCTAACTCAAATGGACACCTAAATCAAGAATTTTGGAGGCTCACCAATCTCTGATAACAACCACTGCTGTTTTAAGTTAGAACCCTCTAAGTGAGTCATTGAATATATAGCTTACTCTTTGTGGAGCACATATATACTTAATAGCTAAGGAACCCATAGTCTATGAAATACAATTCCGCAGCATGTTTCATTGTTTTATAAGGTTGGTCTTGGGGGAATAACTGAAAGTGGATTTTGACTAAAAAACACTGTCTTTAAACTTCTATTTCATGCTACAAATTAATTTTTAACTAGAATTCTTCCAACAAATCAGTAAGAAAACAAACAAAATTCTGATGCATTTCACCATAATTTTAAAAGCTTTGTCATCTCTTTTTCTTTTAACAAGTCTTTTTTTTTTTTAACAAGGGCTTTTAGATTCATAAACTTAGTTAGAAATTTCATGTGTTTTCCCTAAATCCTTTTTTTTTTTTAAATCCCACATACTAGTCCATGGGCATTTGTGATGCACGTTGCTAAATGAAACACTCAATTATAGGACTGTGTTTGCTATGTGCCAGTTAATGTTTTCGCATGGGTGAGGCCATCCTTACTTAACACCTCATAAAAAGAATAACCAGCCTCTTCCAAAAGATCTAATTTATTGTACACCAGGGGTTTGTGCTTAAAAATGGTCTCCTACTGTATGTAAAGTGTTCTAATGCTTGTAGAGTACCCAAATACTAGAGGTTTGGTATCCTTTGGAAATAAAGATGCAAATCACAAAATAATAAATTCTAGGTTTGTAACAAACACCCAGAAGAAAACTTCAACAAATCATAACTGTCAGTGGGATAGATGATGAAAGTTTTTGTCATGCAAAGGAATACTAACCATTGCGTTTTTGCAACCATTTCTTTTCCTCACTTCTCTCATATTCTCTCTCTGTCTCTCCTCTTTGGTTGCAGGCATGTCATCAACCTTAATGATAAAATCCTTCCACAAAAAATAATTCTTAAGCCTCAGGAACAAACACCTCTTTGGCACCCTGAGAGAATATTTCACAAACATCATCAATCTCCTTCTGATCATGATTTACAACCTTTCTTTGTGGCCGATGCCCCAGCAGCATCACACTGGGATTTTCCTCCACTTTGCCCTCTAAACACATAGGCACATAACTGTGTGCTACTGCCAGTTTGGAAACACATGCTTGACAAAGGAATCAAGTACAAGCTACAGATATTAGGCTGTAAAAGCACTTTCCAGAGCAGCTGTGTATTAATGCTTGGACCCTCCAGAAAAGTGGAGAGGGAGATAACTATTTCTCTGTAGGTTCTGAAGCCAGTATTTTCTGTTCCACATGTCAATTGCCAATGGCATTCAGAAAGCCAGTAATGATAACTTCAGGACATGAAATTTGAATTTTTCAAAAAAAATAAAGTTAGTGAAATAATTTGTATGGGTATATATTTCTCCTAACCAAACTTGTATCTCAAGAATAGTTAACAGTTGTCTGATAAATGCCATCTTTCTGGATGTTTTCCTTGAAACTCAGGAAAGGAGTCTGTACCACAGATGAATTCATTTAGTATATGCCTAAACCCACTCTTACTCTGTGTGCTCAGTAAAACAGATGCACATACATCATTAATTGTTAACTAACTTGCAATCATCATCAAGGGCAGAAAAACTATACCCCCATCAGGAAAGCACACAAACATTATGATTACTTGAAAACATAGGCAGATCTTAAGATGTCCATATTGAGTGAAATGGTAGCTACTGACAAGTCTAGCAATATTTATGAAGGAAACTTGGCAAAGCGAAATGTTTACAATAACCAAGTGATGCAAACCAGAGGACTTTGTGAATCTGGGTGTTTGATAGAAGAGTCAGAATTCTTATTCTCCCCCTCCAACCCCTCCAAAGAATGTGTATATATACAAAGTGGGAGGGAGAGAATGCAGTAATGACACATAACTTTGGTCTTGACAGGAAGTCTTAGATTTTTTTTTTTAATAGTTGGATTACATTATAGGAAGTGATGGTTCACAAACCCAATCACTCAGGTGGTCTGGTGAAGAATAATCAGATCATAGGAGAGCATCTATATTAGGAAAATCAAATTCATGTTAATTACATAAGCAAAGGGGTTCATATTTTCATTTCCCTCTTGTCTTGAGTTTTTGTGTGCTCTGTGGTATGGGCTGGGATATTTTCAGTTTTAAGTATCAAGTTGCTGAATCCAAACCAACTATAGGTTTGGAAGATTCACTCTCTCCTACACTGCTAGTAGGATTTTAAATTGAAAAAAATTGAAAGGCTATATAGAAATAGTTTTACACTGCCTTAAAAATATCCACATACTTTGACAGAATAATTTCACCATTATGAATTTATCCCAAG
Organism: Mesoplodon mirus; assembly: GCF_964341445.2. Classification (NCBI taxonomy): domain Eukaryota; kingdom Metazoa; phylum Chordata; class Mammalia; order Artiodactyla; family Ziphiidae; genus Mesoplodon; species Mesoplodon mirus. Next base: position 24,942,443 of record NC_138980.1, on the reverse strand, counting down.
GACATCATAATCTGAAATTCATATATTGATTTCCATAGAGAGATACCCTGTGTTATAACTAAGTAGTGGAGACAAATAACTCAATGATAAGAACAGTTAACTAAGTTATAGTGTATACATATGCTGGGATAATATAAAGTCATTAAATTATATATATATGTAATATATTCAATTATATCTAACAATGGGAAATGCATGTTATGTTAAGTAATAAAAAGTAACCCCAAACTTTTCATAACGGGGTCTTTATTAGAAAAATACATACTTTAAAAAATATGGAAAGAAAACAAATTGAAATGTTGATAAGATTTCTCTCAGGATGAGATTATGGATGATCCTAAGTCATTTACTTATTTTTTACTCTTCTATATGTTTTATTTATGAAATGACAAAGACTTATTTTAGAATTGGTAGTTAGAGAGGAGAAAATATAGTGTGTTCACCAAACTATTTCATTTCTCTGGGCTCAGAACGAGACTACATTTCCTAGCCCGCATGCATCAAATGAAGGATTATGTTTCTGTTCTCATCAATGGCAGATAGATAGAAATCATGTGGCACTTCTGTCCAAGGCTGTCAAGTGTGGATGTGCCTTTTCCATGCACATGCTCTTTTGTCTTCTAGACTGGAAGTGAAAGATTCCAGGACAGTAGAGCAGCCTAGATCCCTTAGCTACCACCTGGATAAAGTGCTAAGCAAGTAGGCCATGTAATTCTTATAACTATTGAGATTTTCAAGTTTGTTACTTCAGCCTAACCTAGCAATTATCAGCTATTTCACTGAGATACAAGTGACTTGCTAGCTTTCTTTACTTAATGATAACAGTCTGGGATATATAAGCAATGCAAAATAGGAGGGTGTAAGGTATTGCTGCTTTTATGTGTCCTGATTTTTTTATGTAAGTTTGTTTAAAGCTGTAAACAAATGTTGTGGTTTGGGGATCCTTAGCCTGGTTGTTTACCTCCTTACATTGGGAGCAGCAGGCTTCCAGATTTTATATTCATGGAAAAAATACAAACAGAAATACGACAAATATGTAGATATTACTGCTGCAAGATGCTTTCTTCATTTCAGGAAAAAAATGTTCACAATTGCATGCTTTTACACAGACTATTCCTTCAGCCTGTAATTTCTCCTTCTCTACGTGACAAATGCCTAACCATTCTTTTTTTTTTTTTTTTTTTTCTTTTTTTTTTTTTGCGGTATGCGGGCCTCTCACTGTTGTGGCCTCCCCCGTTGCGGAGCACAGGCTCCGGATGCGCAGGCCCAGCGGCCATGGCTCACGGGCCCAGCCGCTCCGCGGCATATGGGATCCTCCCAGACCGGGGCACGAACCCGTATCCCCTGCATCGGCAGGCGGACTCTCAACCACTGCGCCACCAGGGAGGCCCCCCTAACCATTCTTTACAATCAAACTCAAATACCATGCCTCAAAAGCCTTGTTCAACCCAGTCCCCAATGTGTATAGACATCATTCTACATAAGCTCTAAGTTCAGAAAAAAATGATTTTTAAAATCCTTATGTTCCCAAGTTTTAGCAAAGAGCCTAGCATAATATAAATGATCATTGAATTTGATATTGTCTCTAAAGTGTTTCATTTGTAATGTCCTGTGTTTATTAATTCTACTGTAGCAAGTGATAGAAACATGAGTATTTCCCATTACCTGTTCCTCCTACCTAACTTAGCTATAATAGAGATCCCTTACCTTGGGTACTTTTGATTATGCAATTTTAATATAGTAATTCTAACTTTTCCTTTTGGTACTGAAGTTGCTTTTAAAAGAGCTAGTGGGAAAGTTTAGAATCTCTAGGAGCCTCAGACGTAAGAAAAGTCTGCTCTCATTCAAAAGCTTTTTTCCACGGGCCTTCATTCTGTAATTACGACAAAGACTGGAGAAAGAGCAGGGAGTTGAGAAAGTCCTCCTCGATGGTAGACAGGCACAAAACCCTTCTCACTTCTCCAGACTCTTCCTCATATGAGGCAAAACTGTTTGCCTCTGAGAGAAGAGAAGAATACTTAGCTGTCCCCAAGACAACCACAACCATTGTGCCAAGTATCTTAGTCGAGCTACTATAACAAGATACCATTGACTAGGCAGCTTAAATGGTAGACATTTATTTCTCAGAGCTCTGGAGGCTGGGAAGCCTGAGATCAGGGTGCCTGCATGGTCAGGTTCTGTTAGAAGCCATTTCTGATGTGCACATGGCTGCCTTCTTGTTGTATCCTCACTGACTGAGAGAGAACACTCGCCTGCCTTCTTCTCTTCTTTAAAAGGACACTAATCCCATTATGCAGGTTCTACCCTCATGACCTCATCTAAACCAAGTTACTTCCATAAAGCTCCACTGTCTAATATCATCACATTAGGGGTCAGGACTTCAATATGTGAATTTGGCTGGAGGTGAGGATGCAAACTTTCAGTTCATAACACCAAGTAACGTTGATAATAGTCTGGTATAGTGAAAGAGGAGGACACCTTCCTTCCACTGGTCCCAGGTGAAGGTATTCTGCTGTGGAAAGAGGATTGGAAGCCAAAGCTGTCAGTTCCTAGGGAAGGGGCATGAAACACACTTGGGTACAGGATCTTGCACTGATAATAAAGCGGATGTTTGCAACTACTGAGGGAAGGGTGAGACTTTCCATTCTCTACTACCCAAGACCATCCCAGACACAAGGCAAAGTTTTGCTACTAAGGTTGGGAGAGAAACAGGAATGCTGAGATAGTCACATCCTTAAATACCAGGTTCGAAGGACCTGTGTAAGACTGGGGTTAAGATAACGAAGAACCTCCCACCCATCCCGCACAATAAACCTCACATTAAGTAACATGCAATAGTGGTCTCCAGCTGCAGACATGTAGCAGCTTGGAGAAAGAGCCCTCTCGGTGGTGCAGGCGTTCAGGGCCTCAAGCAGAGTGGAACAGAAACACTGAGAAACCCATCCAGCACACGAAGTCCCACACTAAGCACAGGAGAGCAGCAGCCCACCACCACTGCCTGAAGAAATAGACTGTTTCCCTTCCCTTTACACCCTACCACACACACACTAACAGCCCAGTCGAACAAGTGTGCCCAGCTCCAGGCATCACTGCTACTTACCTCAGTCTCTAGTTATGCTCGGCATTGAAAAAATATGAGAAAAAAATATGAGACTCACAAAAATGTAAGAGAAAACAACACGTTATTGAGATTAAGCAGTTCATGATCAAGACTTTGAAACCATCCAAATGTTGGGTTAAGGACTTTAAAATAACTGTAATTAATATTTGAAGGATCTAAAAGTTGTATGGTATAACACAATACAAATATAATTTAAATCAAGGTTTTAAAAATGAAAAATATATATTTGGATTAAGAAATGGATGGATTAATTTGTCAAAAATGGTTCTTTTTAAATTGTCATCCAAATTCCTCTTAGGGAGACAACGTGTTATTTTGGAAATGATTTCATTAAGGTAATTGCAATTGGGTAAAAATGTAATGTCTTGAGTTAACAGGAGCAAAAATATCAAAATATAGGTAAATGGTTCTTTGTTTAAAACAATCAGGCATTTAGGCATGGGAAATACCTAAAAGGAAAGAGAAACAAAGGAATATCCAGAAACGTGGCAGTATCTGCCAAATGAGAGTGTCTAGTACTTACCTCTAAGGTAAAAATCATTCTGTTACCATGTGATGCTCTCCCCTCAGTCTCCTTGCAAACTTCTAGTATAGTTGACTCAAACACAACAGCTTTGTGTGATGTTGGAATGACATAGAGGAGAAACAAAGAAATAGTAGAAAGAGGCATACTTGAGAAAAAGATAAATTTAGCAGAATCAGGAAAAAGTCTTTAGCAATATCCAAAGGAATTCACAGAATTCTGGAGTATGGCTTTGTACAGTCTACAGAGCATGGAATGGAGGTCCAGGTCAGTCTTTTGGATATTAAGTCAGAGAGACCCCTAACTAATGTCTAAGTTACATGACTTTGCATGGAAAAAATAAATATTCATCCATGAGCAATATATATTTGCATTGTGTTATTTAAAAATATACATTGAAAGAATTTTTACTAATTCCATAATTATCAGTTTTTTACACTCATGGAAAGAAAGAAAGCATTACCACAAAGCGCCACTACGGAGCTGTCCTTGGCACTCCTCTGGCACATGGCTGCTCAGGATGGTATCACGAAGGCTCAGGAAAGAGAGTGAGTGAGTGTGGGAGAGAGTAGTGGTGAGGGGTTCCATGTCTCCATTTTCTGTGCATTTTTAGGGCTGAGGAGAATATAACTTTAGGATGGATTTCACTGGAGAAAAAAACGATAATGTTTTATCCAGAATATATTGTTATAGAAAGAGTACTTTCTTTTAATGGCTTTTACCACATGCTCTCTTTTTGTGAAAGGAATCAAGGGTATTAATCAAGGGTTAATCAAGGGTATGATATGTGTTTATGTTAAGCTCTTACACTACTGGTTATCTTGAGTGAGTATGAAACTTTCCTTTTTTACTTGTGGTTTCCTATTACTTTTATTGTTACAATAAAAATGTATTACTTTCATATTCAGAAGTCATAGAAAATAATAATTTTTTAAACATCATATTGGAGTGTAAATGCCTTACAATGGTGTGTTAGTTTCTGCTGTATAACAAATTGAATCAGCTGTACATATACATATATCCCAATATCCCCTCCCTCTTGCGTCTCCCTCCCACCCTCCTATCCCACCCCTCTAGGTGGTTACAAAGCACGAGCTGATCTCCCTGTGCTGTGCAGCTGCTTCCCACTAGCTATCTGTCTTACATTTGGTAATGTTTATATGTGAAATAGACATTTTTAGTCTTATTACAAATTAAGTTTTTGTACTGTTAATGTTTTTATCTTTTCCCAAACAATTCTTATCAGTACTTGATTTTCTTTTATTTAGGTTATAAAATAATTATCATTTTATGACATAAACAATTTTGTATTCTTCTACTTTTCATATGTCTATGCAATATAAGTTTTTCTGTAGGTTGTTACATGCTCTTCATAGGTATGATGTTTAGTAACTTCAAAATATTTTGATTAGCAAATGCACTATATATAACTATTCTATTGTTAGGCCATTAAGAGTTTTTTTTTTTTCCTTCTACTTTTTCTCTGTAATGAACAATGTATTCTTAGTTAATCTATTCTTGTTGTATGGAACAGAAACCAAATTGACTTAGCTTATGCAAAGGGAAAAAGGAAAAAAATAAAAAGGTATGTACCCCTGGCAATTTAAGGAAAAGCTGAACAAAGTTTTCAGTTGAGTCTGAGACTGGGACAGTTAGGAGGGTCACCATAGGAAATGGTTTTTATGTTCTCTCTTCCACTCAGTTACTGACATAAATTCTTCTCCCAACATTCAACCTCCATGTCCTTCAGTTCAAATTTCAAGAGGGGAAAAATCTTGTTGCCTTGATTTGTGCCAGGTGTCTCCCTAACTCTAATCAGCAATATACAAACATGGCAGCCAGCAAAAGATGCCCCCTTGTGAAATTGGGCCAGTAGTTCTAAGAAAAGGACTGTACAGATATCCCAATGACTGTCTCTAAGAATGTGATGAACATTATGGACATAGACCTTTTTTTTTGATTTAGGATTATTTCCTTTAAGTAAATTTCCAGATATAGATTTTCTCTGTAAAAGAATATAAATCTTTGATGATTCTTTTAAAGATTGATATCTTTATTTCCCTTTCTATTGCTCTCTCTCTAAACAACTTCCTCTGCTGATCTCATCTCAGCCAATGCCTTCAACTACCACTTATAAGTAAATAATTTTTCAACCAATATCTAGATCTCCAATCCTACTTGGGAGCTCCAGCCTCATATATCCATCTATATACTTAAAATCTTGCAGAGAAAGTCTCATTGCCACTTCCAAACCACCACAACTTCAATTAAACTCATAATGCTTCAGTCCAAACCTAATTCTTTTTCTCTATTACCTTCATTAAAATGATAATTAAAATCTTCAATGGTTCTCCAGAATGTTAAGATAAATTCTTTCTCCTGCCTAGGTTCAGGTCCCAAAGTCTGTTTTTCTCATAAAATTATATGTTATCCTCCCTCCTACCACCACCACATACAGGTGTGTCTTCCTGTGCTCCAGCCATGAAAGGTCAAGCTTTCATTTCTCTTTTGTTCTCTCTACAATGCCATTCTTTATCTCTTTGACTAAACAACTTCAAGTCATCTTAAGTGCTAACTCCTCAAAAATTTTTCCTAACTCATTAGTTTATTGTTCCACTCTCTGCTCCTGTAGTGCCTGTGTATAATATTATCATGGTGTTTGTTGAATGAAACAACAATTGTTGGTATACATGGATCTATTTCCATATAGTGATCTCTACTGGGATAGAGAGTACTTGGTACTATACTGTATATAGTACAAAATCTGCTGCAAGAGACCAGAGTTTGAACCAGAGACTAAGCAATATAGATAATCCAACACTGTTTAACCAGTACAAAGATATTACCCTAGAATTTAAAGAAGAAAGACAGAAACAGGTTATGAGAAATTGGCTGAAACGCCATCCTGCCAGGGTGTAGTGCCAGTGAAAAAGGAAACTTTTACATTGGCATTAATTACAATTATTTGAAATATCAATATAGTTTTTCCCCACTTTGAGAATTTAAGGGAGACTACCTTCACCCCATAAGTAAACTCCTTCTTCTGATATTACTTTACTTATAGTAAAGAGACTGGCCAAATGTATCAGATCTAAACAATTCCCGAGGCAAGTCAATATGGATCCTAACCGAAGCCTCACCATTTTTGTTAAGCTTGTAAATCAATCTGCAGTGTTGGCAGCCAACAATAAAAATGGACTCTGGCTAAACTAAACAAAAGAAATAGGGGAAAAAAGAAGAGAGAATACTTCGGACTCAGAAAAATTGTAGGAGGCAAATGTTCACATTTGAGTATCACTAATATTTCAGGGAGCTCTAGAAGGCTACTAAACAGAAAAAAAGCAGCTACTGAGTACTCTGTTAGATAAGATCCAGATATTCTAGGATAAAAAGATACAAACTATACAATGATTTTCCAGCCCAGCAGAAATCTTAGAAGGTACATCAATGGGAACAGGCAGGATCCCATTTCACCTAAATCGAGTGTGAATTTAGGAAAAAAAAATCCTGTCACTGGTCAACTAGTAAAATCTATACACAATACACGTAGAGTGGAACCAATGAATTTCTTTTAAATTAATAATCGAAGACCCTGTAAGGTTTATAGTTTCTATATTGCTCTGATCATTAAGTGATTGTATATACAACCAGAGAGAGAGAGAGTTTTGTGGTAGCTCAGGGTCATGAAAAATAAGTTACTAATTCTACTTACAAGAGGGAGAAGTCAAAGAAGCCTTCACTTTTAAGGTTGTGGCTTGTGCTTTGAAGAAGGAATCAGACTTTCCAACAAGGTGGGTTTGGGAAAGGCCATTCAGGGCAGTGATAACAGCTCATACAAAAGCATGTGGACACCTAAGCTCCAATCATGCTAAAGACCCTGAAGGTTACATTTTGTCTCCATTGAATAGATTGCATCAGGAAGAACTAGTCCCAGCTCAGGACAGGAAACCAGTAGGGCAGCCTGTGAAAGCTATGAGTGTTAAAGAATTAGACTTGACCCTGTAGGTTGTTGTTAAAAGCTTACAAGGAAATGAGTTAGAAGATCACATTTGCAATTCAGAAAGGTCACTCTGGCATCAATGAAGCCAACGGGGACAAGGAGTGGATAATGGGATGGAGCTGAGATGAGGGTAACTGTCAGCCAAGATATCTTGGAAAAACAACTGAAAATAATTTTAAATGTTGTAATGTAGAAAGTACTAGAATGCAAGCATGACATAAAACATGGAAGCTGAGTGGAATTGTCCTTTTAAAATATTTATTAATCAGCCTGTAAATAATTTCAGGTAGACCTTCTTTTTTTAAATGTCATGTCCTTTACTAAAACATTTTAAAAATTTCAAGCAAACAACTATATGAAGCATTCTTAACTCATGTTATGCTTAATTTATGCTTGCTCAGAGTGTATTCATAACATAATAACTCTTAATTTCTTTTTAGAGATTAAACCAATTCTTCTTCTGTATTGGAGTAATAATCTAGATATTATTAATATCATAACAAGCCTAGGGCTAGTCAGTTTTCCATTTAACAGAATACCCAGGGTCAAATTTTAATAAACACAATATTTTAAGGTAATAAAGAACTATAAATATTTCATTTTCTTCAGCAAGTATAAGTTCCCATAATTAATATGTTACACTATAACTCTACAATGTCTATTATATCTCAGGAACTGCTGTTTTGGTTCGTATGCTACCTCTTTCATCAGAAAGGCCAACTGTAGGCATTTGATGTGAAAACCTGATATCTAAATGCTGAGTTTGTCTAACATCTATCAAATGCAAGATCATTCCTACAATTGATGCTAATGATGTAACAATGTTAATGCTTCCAAAATTACAGAATAAGGCTTTACTATTTTTCTCAAATGGACTGCTAAACTGTTATTTGGTCTCATGAAGCCAGTACAACAATTTAATCTTTAATAATTTTGGAAAATCCAAAAACACTTGATTTTTCTCTATCTCTCAACCAGCGCTCGCTGTGTATTTTAACAGTTAAGTCTTCTTTTACATCATATCCTCTTCATTGATACTGAAATAGTACACTGTTTTGTCTTCCTTTTCTTTCTTACATATACAAAAAATACGGTTTTTCCTCACTTATTGAAAAACTGGATATGGTAGTCACAAGGACAGTTACTAGGACTGACAATTGTGCAGCTTCCTCAGTACGACTGTACTCATATTGTGCCTAGAAATATACCATGAAACTATAATCCCCTCTTCCTGAAGTCCAACAAGAAAGATAAATAAATGTTTTATTGTGATCAACACATCCAATGAAACAGCAACTATGTGTTTACTATCTATTCCAAGTCTAGAACTTATAGTTTGTCCAGAAATCTTTAGTTAAGAGACTACAAAGGCATAATACCTATTCCTGTGGAGGTTACAAAATGGATGAGCAGGGAACACACACACACACACACACACACAAATGTAGCTAAAATTTATAATGAATCTTAAAGTGAGTACAACTATTATAAATACCATAAGAATTTGAAGAAGCCAGATATTATAAACAATGTGGAATAAATTATTCAAAGAATGGCATGTGAATACTCAGAAAAATAATATCAAAATATAACTAGTATAAAATTTAGTATTAATACATTTTAAGTATGAGATACTGGATGAGAATATCAGGCCATGTGGAAGAACTGGCATATGTGGAAATGTAATTTCAGCCCAGTATTTAACTTTTCTTCATTATATACTGGTGGGAAATTTGGGGAGGATGAGGGCATAAATAGACCTAGTACCTAGCTAAACAAAATATCCATAAGATGCTTATGATGATTTAACGGCAACATAGAAGGTTTCTAGTGATTTACCATGGGTATTATTTGACTTGCCTGTGTCACCATTTTTCATTAATGTAATTGATGAATATTCAGAGGGCATTTTCACCAAGTTTGTAACTGACACATATATCAAAGGGATGTCATAACCAGGATTCAAAAACAAATCATAGCAGCCTCTATTTTTTTTACAAGCCCCTAATTTTGTTATTATATTCAACTAACACAAAATTGCATATGAATGAGGCATTATATACATGTCAAATTGTTTTAAAAGGTTTTTAAACACATGTTCTTAATTTTTGTATTTATCTTGTGGTAAATTAGCACATTGTTTTAGGGAATTATATTTCTGTTTATATTTTCTATGAGTAATAAAGCACCCTATGGACCTTAGTAGGTTATTAATTCTTAATTACTGTATGTGGTACCAAGGCCTTGTTTTGTTTGTATTTTTTTCCAGCCTGTATTTTATAAGGTGAAATTGAACAGGAGTGAATCAATACCCTACAAAGGTAGCCTAAAGTCAATTATACAAGTACATGATGAAAGAAACATCATAGCAGCTTCTGTAAAAATTATGAGGATTGACATTATAATAAGATTAACATGCCATGTGAGTCAGTAAGAAATCAATAATCAAATAGAAGTTTGAAAATTTCCTTGTAAAATTTTCACTGTAGTATTCTGTTTGGTTCTGTGTACTTTAAAGAGAAAGAAACAAAGTCCCATTGAGGGGAAAAAATCTGGACTATTACAGAATTGAAAAGAGTTCCTGAATCTTGTATTGATAGAATAAAATACATGCATGGATCTAGGGTAAAAGTGAGGCTAGAGATTAGAAGCCAGATCGTAGTTGTAAAGTCAGAAGAAGCCAACAAATAATTTAACCTAAAAGAATATCATGATTCATTTTAAATTATTTTAGAACAATTACTCATGCAGCAGTGGGCAGAAAGCTTACAAGTAGTGGAACCAGCCTGCAGTCTGTGGGAGATGATGGAGAAAATGACAATGGGGAAGGACAGGAGGAGACAAATCTGAGTAAGAAAAAAGCAAAACTTATAGAACTTGAGGACTAATTAGATATCGAGTGAGAGTTACACTGAATTTTCTCTTTCTCCCAGGAAGAAAAACAGAAAAAGATGTTAATGGACAACTCCCTGAGGAGGCAATACAATAGCTATTCATTGAACTTATTTATTATTTTTAACCTGATTCTTATAAATAAGATGTGAAAATTAAAATAAGAGACCAATTTTGTCAGCTATGAGAGTTCAAGTACTGGATTCTGATCAAACCTTAAGTTGCAGGTGAAAGTATAAATCCAAGAAATGGGAAATGTCTGGGCTGATCAACGAACATGACTGCTTTACATTACTTATAAAAGGTATACAACAACACTGATTATATCTACCACCAAAGATTTGTTTAGCACATGTTAAGCTTAACTGCAATGCTGGAGAGCCAGCCTCATCTAGATACAAACTGAATTGAAAGTATAATGTTATTGAACAGGGAAAAAAATAATAATAAATAAATAATACACTGGATCATTTGAAGCATCTGGGGAAAACTTCAAACTTATCTTCTAATGGACTTCAGATGAACAATTTCGGACCTGGGTACATGTTATATTACTCCCGAGGACAGACAGCTTTCAGTGGTAGAGTATCTCTAGCCTCAGATTCAGGAAACTTTTACAGATGCTGACTCTTTGACCCCATTTCCTAAAAATGATAATCATAGATGCCAAGCAGGTGTGGGGAGATGAGCATTCATGTCCATGAAGTATGAAAAATTGGTTACAATGATTAAAATAGAAGAATGATTACAATAAAATACTATGCACCTAAAATGTACACAAAAGCAAATTGCCAGAGTATATATAAAGATACATTTATTTTTAAATATTTGAATATAATATATTGAGGTATTAACAATGTTTATCCCTAGGCAGTAGGATTATAGATGTTTCAATTTTTAAATTTTTAAATTTTTCATAACAATAAGAATTCATTCTTTTTATAATTGAGAAAAAAATAACATTTTAAAATTCCAGATGGATCAAGCTTTATTATCTTAGATCATAATTCCCTGTTTAACCAAATAAGTTTACCCTTTCCAATTTTTAAAGCTTGTTTCTGAATAGAGAAGACAGACACAAAAGGATTTGATAAGGTTAGTATTAATTTGTCATTTGTTAATATTGCAGAATCAGCCCACAGTAATAAGTTCCCTCTCTTAGTAACTGCCGTGATGGCTAGTGAAAAAGAGAAAAACCGCTGGAGAAAACTCATCCTGATTTTGTATCATTTGCTGATTTCCATGCTGTAAATGCTCCCATTATAGCTGATATCAAACTGACATCAAACTGCCAATATTTTATCATCCATCTTGCAAATTATATGATACTTAACAATTGGCCCTCCCCAGGCAGCACAAGCTCACTCCAACTCTTCATGAACAGATGCCCAGACAAGTTTGTTGAGCTAAATGGGTAAGGTTTTTGTTGCCATCTTTCTGTCAAAATATTTGTTCCTATGGACTTAATTTTCCTTATGCAAACATTACTATTTTATGTCATTTTCTAAGATTTTTTTCTGTTATGTACCCTCTCTTTCAACCTTTTGGACATATATGTTTATTCTTACCCATTTAAGTTAGATTCTTTAAGGAGATGACACCTCTTTATTTTTCCACAGGTTTATTTATGGATATACTGTCAAAATCAATTTTTAGCCTCCTATCATTCTCTCCTTTTAAAATCATTGGTTTTAAGATTATGCTTAACTATTTTATAATTTAAAAAATCTATTTAGCTAAAATTTAAGATACACTAAAGTACATTCTACCTGTTCCAGTATTGATTTATTACTTTTATTAAAAATTATCTCTTTTATTTGGGGCTATTTTATACTCTATGTTGAGTGGTTACATTCTCCAGGTTACTTCTTTGCCATCAAGTGTTTTTTTTTTTTTTCTTTTTGGTCAGTTTTACACCAGAGGAATATTCCACTTGTCCTTTGAATTTTTCACCTTCATTTTGAATGTTTTCCACTGAATACACTTATCCTTTCTAATCATTTGATGCCTATTACTTTCTTCATGATTATTTAAAAGACTCTGGTTCATTAAGTACACTCATCATTCCTTAGTGCTCATGGAATCAAGTCTTGTAAAGCTGCTTAATATAAATGATTTTTAAAATCTCCCATACCTGCTCCCAAGGAAAAGAACAATTGCATTTTTTACATTTTTTACATTCTTCATTATTTCTCAATTGTTTACATTTCTTTTCTTCATTTTTTTTTCTGTTGAAGTCTGTTGAAAGGAAGGAATTCAATAACTCAAGTGTGTTATAGCACCATTAATTTTATTCCTCTACTTATAGAGGATCTATTTTTCTCTATTCTATTTGCCTTTCATTGTATATATTTGTAAAAACCATTTCATTTTAATTAACTTCTTTAGCTATAATTATCTCATTTATTTATTTTTGGTTGTCATCTTTTCAATCTTCATCCTGTGAGGATTAACTGAAAAATTACTGTTTTTCCTCTTCACTTCAAAACATAATCTTCTTACTATTAGTTTTAAAAGGCAATCACTCCAGCTATATTGAAATTGGCATGTTATAAAAGTAATTATTTTAAAGAATAACCAAGAAGTAATAGCCCATGTTATCTGTGCTCAAAGTTACATGTAAAGTGTTTTTTATTGTCTGTATAAAGGGAACAGAGGATAAAAGTGGGGGAGAGTTGAGCTTGCTTAGAATTTCAGGTTCTTCACTTCTTGTCTTGAGCAGAAATTGCCCTTGAATACTTCTCCCTGCAAGAATATGAGCTTTGAATTTATTTTCAGAAAGATTGCCAATCCTTTAAAATTACAACTTACTCAAATTTACAAAAATAATCTCTACATCCAATGGTTAAAAGTGATATGTCCCTTGAAGAAATCTTCCATTTTCCATGTCACTGGGAGAGAGTTCTCAGTAGGTATCTCCTTTTTCTACATATCTTGCAAACACAAGCACAGATAGCCCTTTGTTCTGGACTGTCTTTTCAAGGCTGTTTATATAAAGAAAAGCTTTATATGCTAGAGATAGTATCTTCTTCTGGAACAAAGGAAGGGAAGGCATACTACTGTCCCTTATAAAATATTTGGGTTCTCCATGATTAATATTTTTCTCCTGTAATGAAACCCACTGCATGTGCCATAATACTGGTCCATCTTTGCATCACAAAAATGCTGTTAATCGTATTACTTCTATTGCAGTGAATATTGAAAGGTCTTGTGTCTCTGACCTAGAAATCTTGTGTTTTTCACCAGCATCCATGAAACTATAACAAATTAACTTTGTAACTCACAAGTAGGGTAAAATACCAGACCCTTTACAATTCGTCACACAAATAGTAAACCGTCATTGGCTTTGGAATCAAAGAGTTATATCAAAAGTTCTAAGCTTCCTAAAATCATCTGATTACTTCCTGATCACCTGTTTCTATTCTGTGAATAACCCAGGTTTTAACTATAAAGAGTAAAGAAAAATATGTATTAAAAACTAACTGCAGTATGCATTGTTGCTAAACAGCAGCAAGGTGATCAGGTAAATGCTGGCCTGAGAACCACAGAAATAAATGATTGAAAAGTCTCAGCTGTGTAACTCTAGGAATTAAAATGGATATGAATAAACCCATAGCAATTCATAAATCAAAAATGAGGTGACTCCTTTTACCTAAGATGCAGAGCTGTTTACAAGGCTAAGAAATATTACTATACATCTATGGATGGGAAGGATACTGTGATAAGAACTGAGACAAGATAGAGCTTTTGTGTGAATTTAAAAAGTGCTGCCCACCTGGGCCCAGGCAGCACACTAGTTTGGAGAGCTGATAATGCCTTTCTGAAGGGCCAGAGCGGTGTTCTAGGGCTCAAGATTTGTGAGCTTTGTGAGTGGAACTTGGTGATTTCAGAATTTAATAAAATCCCCCAGCAGAACATTTTAGGGAAGATCACAAAAACCCATCATCTCAAGCAGCAGCGATGTATTTCATTTTATGTGTACATGTGATTTATTAATAAGAAGAATAGCTACTATTTATTTAATGTATTCTGTGAGCCAGGTAGTGTGCTAAATACTTGAAATGAATTATCTAATGTTATTCTCAAAAGAACTATATGAAACAATTGTTGTTATTAACTTCATATTGCAAATGAAGGAAATAAGCTTTAAAATAATGATTTAGAGTGTAACAAAGACAGGACTCAAAACTCAGGCCTGAGTCCAAAACCATACATTTAACCATTATAGTCTGTTGCTTTAGTATCTTTATCTTTGTACTTGAAAGAAAAAGATGATATCCAGACTAGCTTTTTCACTTTTCTTTCTTTCCCTATCTCCCACTCATAAGCTTCTCTTCAATTAATTAATACTCATAATGTAGTTCTTCACGTTGCAATGTGATAATTTAGAAATCAAATGTCAAGAGTTTAACTTCCTTGTTAATCCTTTTGTATCATGCTGTTTACTTTGTGATGCCTTTATTCTCCTGGGAAAAGAAACAAAAAACCAAAAAGACAAAAACTTGGCTGTTTCTGAAATGTAACAGGCTTAACATTTTTCATACTTTCATTTGATATGCTATAGCCACCTAGTATTTTGGAAATAAATTTTCTCTACATAAATTCTAATATTCTTAACTTTATGGTGTATTTCGTCATTTTTTTTTCTATGTAAAGCATTCCTGACTTTTTATAAGCAAACCAAATTGTCTTAATCAAGTCTTTCGATTTTCTATTCTTCTGTCTGGAGCAACATATCTTTCTGAATTATCTTCCTTCCAGGATTCAGTAAAAGCTCATTAAGTTTTTGGTCTCTCGAATAAAGAATTAATAATAACTTGTAAATTGATTAGGCTCAAATGATTTATATTTTAAAGTTCTGGCACATGTCATGGGTACAACTTGGTTCTCCTAAATCCATTGAGTTTTTCTTTATTCTTTCTATTTACATCCACTTTCTCCTGTGAAAGAGAATGAGGACATCTTTTGAGGGAGTTTGCCCAAAGTAGCTCCTTCTGCAGCTAAGGAGAATTCAGCTTCTGAAGAACAAACCAAGCCTAGATAGATACAAGGGATGAAGCTCTGCCTTGGGAGTCTCAAGGCACGCATCTTTTTATATTTGTCAACAGTCAACCTTGTTCTTTTCTTTGTAAAAAGAATCAGCTTTTCTTTTGGCATTACGTTTTGTCAGCTCCAAAAGAAAAACAATGTGCCTAAATTATTAGGACATTGTGATTAATGAACTTCACTTAAAAATGCATCTGAAAAAACTTTAGAATAATGAGCTCCTGGCTGAAACTTGTGTATCTCTAGTGACTGATTCATATTCCAAATAATACATTTTTCATTCTTCTAATTAATTTTTGGATCATTGCTAATTATGGACTGCGGGAAAATTCAGGAATAAAATTCTATGGGCAAATTTTTAATCAAACAAAAAAAATCAGGCTTCCCTGGTGATGCAGTGGTTGAGAGTCCATCTGCCGATGCAGAGAACACGGGTTCGTGCCCCGGTCTGGGAAGATCCCACATGCCGCGGAGTGGCTGGGCCCGTGAGCCATGGCCACTGAGCCTGCGTGTCCGGAGCCTGTGCTGTGCAAGGGGAGAGGCCACAACAGTGAGAGGCCCACGTACCGCAAAAAGAAAAAAAAAATCACGCACTTATATCTATTGCTGTCATAGCATAAAATGTGATGGTAAAATAAGCCATGATTTTTATTGCATGCATTTACATTCTTGTTATCCTTGAAAGTTTAAGTTTTACTTATAATGATGGCTTTCAATACTGTTTCATCAGATTCTTAGTATGTTCTCATTCAGTGCAACTTGCTATGATATATAAAAATAAGACATTATATAAACACTAGTAAAATATGAAATTCTAATAATAACATTGCAATTAAGTCATCATACTCAAGGTATTTACTATTGCATCAAATTCCATTGCCTAAATATCTTAATAAAATTACCCTGTTTTATGAGAAAGATGTACAGAAAGTGTCTCAAAAGATTTTCGTGTGTAAAGGATGCCAAAATTTGATTCACATTTCTTAATTTTAAGAGGCATAATGATCTCTAATGGTACAAGAAACCAAAAATACACATTATTGCCATGGAGTTAAAGAATCTTCCACTTGTGACAGCAACCGACTTAACGAGCCAATTCTAGCAATAATTGAGTTTCTGTGCTTTTCTTTTAATTTCACTACCTGATGATACCTGAGAGTTGTAGGCTTTATTTCAGAATCCCATTAGGAACCATTATGAGATCCTATTTCCTGGGGTTTTAAAATCTAATTGTCAGTCAATGTGTTACAGTAAGCCTAGCTTTCTGTTTGATTCTCATGGCTGTACGTGGTGGGAAAAAAACAAAAGAAGTATGTTTCATCATCCTGTCAAGGAGGTTTCTTAACAAATTACCTTTCCCCTCAAAAGAAAACACAGAGAGACTTTTTTGTTGCTTTAACAATTCTCATAGTTCATATCTTCTTTTCTAAGCTATTAAAGGGAACAAAAACTGAAAACCCATAGAGCACAGACATCCTGACAACTGATGTCCTTAAGATTTATGAAGAAAGTTAAGTATTTAATAACTATATAAGATTAAGCTGTGTTTCTTAAGGATATTTTAGATCTGTTCATAAACCTCTACCTTGTCTAAGAATAAAAGTACCCCACAGAGATTCCATTTGACCTGCAAGAACATTTGACTTAAAGTTTGAAAATTGATGATTTCCTTTTCCTTTAGCAATTTTGTCATGAAAGATGTTCTCTGCATCAGTTATTTTCATAAGATTTCATAACTGTTTTCTAGTTCTAACATATTGCTGGATTTTTTAAAACATTTTTTGAACCTCACATCTTCAACACAGTCAAATTAATGTTGTGTATTCATAAGTCTCACCAGTGTTATAACTCCAGAGTGAACAATCTAAAGCTAGGGGAAGATTAAATTGCATATTAAATTAGCTGAATTTTTGGTAAACCCTGGGGGGATTCACTTAGACTAGAATTACTTCACATCAAAATCATTTTGACAAAAACAAAAATGTATCTACAGCACAGTTCAAGTTGTAGATTTGTTACTGCTTTTCCATTCTATAGAGGAATACTCCTCCAATTGTTTTAAATAAAAGCCCTTCAGAGTTCACAGAAAGAACAAACTGCTGCTTGAACATTAAGACAGCATGATTTCTTATATTTCTTATTGGTCTAAGGAAGAAGACCGAAGGCACATCTGTCTTCCTTCGAAATTGTAAAGATCTTGGTCATTTGCTTCTACCTTGAATTGGGGAAAGTAGTTTACAAATGGTCTCAAGTTGATCTGTAAAAACACCCTGAAGTGGCCCTGTTCCAGATCAAGGACTTAGTGTGCATGTCTGTCCTGCCTTCCATGTATGCAGCAGCCTTGCTGTGATTTTGCAGGTTTCACTAAATGCATTCGATTATGTAAATGTGAGCTCAACATCCAGATCCCCCTTAGTCTGTCACAGACCATCCTGATCTACAGTTCCATTGTTCCCCTCTAGCAGCAGTAGCAGAGCAGCACATAAAAACAAGATAGCATGTGCATTCTGGTCAAGAGCTGGTCGTAACAGAGGACCTTCAGCCCCTCCCTTGCTGCATTTCCCATTTATCTACAGACTTCTAAAACCATTAAACAGTTCGGACCAGTTAAGTTGTTCCTAGCGAAAGTCAAAATAAGTGCAAAAAAAAGTTATGTCATCAATAAAGCAGCCCTTTGGAGAGGGGAAATCTAGAGTGAAAACATTGCCAGAGAAACTGAAAATAAATCTGCAAACTCCAATAACTCTTCGGAATTAGGGATGAGATTTAGTCATTGAAAAAAGTGTTAATTTATAACAATCACATCATTTCTCAACAATGAGTTGTGCTAAACACTGTATTTAGTATTATACATTTTTTCCCATTAACTGTTAATACATAAAATAGTCAAAGAAGAGGACATGAACTTCTCTGATTTACAAATTAAAAGCAACATTGCCAGAGATTTTCAAGGTCACCTAGTTAGTAAGAAACAAAGATAGCTTTTAAACTCAGATCTTCATGACTAAAGTCTACTTGCTATACTCCATAGCCCATTAAAACCCATAGTCTTAAGTCAGTGAGAAACATATAAGTTCTTGAGAAGGAAAATCAGAAGTTTAGGTTACATTATGTGGTTTTCTTCTGATTTTAATGCATCTCTGCTTACAGCTTTTCACTGGCTTCTTTGACTCCAAAGGCATTGATAAATGCTTAACCACAAGTGTTTTATTCTGTATACTTTGCTGAACTCACTCTACTTTGGGCTGATGCCTTTGAAATATAAATAAAGTATAAATAGAATCGAAATATGCCATGAGTTTCTGCTACACAAACAAAGATTTAGAGCATCAGCATATCACATTATAAGAAAAACCAAACATGAATATCAGATCAGATACTGTCCTTTAGAAGGCAGAAGGCAAATAGATGTTTAGCCACCATTTTTCTTCAGTTATTAGGCCAAATAGAAGAACTCACAATAAGATGATACATTTACATTAACACTTGTCAGCTATGTCTGCAAATGTAATCCATTTTGAGGTAATAGTACACACATAACTTTATCCAGGGTTAGTTTTGTCATTCAGCAGTTATTTATTAATATGTTGACCAGGGACTTCCCTAGCAGTTCAGTGGTTAAGGCTCCATGCTTCCACTGCAGGGGGCATGGGTTCAAACACTGGTTGGGGAACTAAGACCTGCATGCTGCATGGTGAAGCCAAAAAAAAAAAAAAAAAAAAAAAAAAGTGTTGACCAGATAATTCATTATCCAAGCTGGGATACTTTAAGAATGAGTAGGGCTGTTAATGATATTCTGAATATAAAAGATATAAATGAGAATATGCCAGGAAAATTGTGGTATGTAGTCATTCTGTTTATGAAATGCCTACTTTACATTTAAGATTGTTTCAGACACTATGGAATGACATAATGAAATTAGCAGATAACCTCAAAAGTTAGTAGTATGGTTAGAGAAATAAAATTTACCTATGGTACCTCTAGAAGATAATACAAAATAATATGTCATTAACTGCTAAATATAAGGTACTTGCTAATAGTGCTATAGTAATTTCAGTAAAGGAAAGTTTCTTGTGGGAAGGCTTCAAGCAGAAAAAATGAACTTTACAGAGTTTAGGAATCAGGACTATTATACAAAAAGCTAAAATCTAAATAGCATTGATTACCAACTTTCAACCTCTTTTCTACCTGCATTGCTCTATTAATAATTCCTCTGGTAAACAAAAAGATGATGAATAGATAAAAAAGGTGAAGATTATAGAAGAATCTTGGATTATTATCCACGCATGAAACTACCTTGTACCTAAATTAGAGAACAGGTTAATATCTTTCAACATTATGTCATGACTCTAAATAAATTTATTAAAATGTTTCTTTTTGTATTTAGTAAATTTGCCCTTCTGTAGAAGAATTGCATCAAAAACCTATTGCTACAACATGGTGCTAACAAATTACCCGAAAACTTAGTTCTTGCAACAAGAATAGGCTCCCACTGGCACAAGTCTCTTGGTGGACAATGGTTCAGCTGATCTAGATCTGACTTGGCTGTGCAGCTCTGCTCCAGACTGCATATTGACGAGACTTGGATCCAGGCAGTGGTTCAGTGCACTTTTATTCCATTTTGCTTGTTCTGGAATCCAAGCAAAAGGAGCAGCAGCTGCCATAGGCATATTACTTTTAAAGCAAAGTCTTACAGCACAAGCATAAACAGAACCATGTGGGCATATTTAAGGCCTCTACATGTGTTACATCCACTAAAACTACACTGGCAAAAGCGAGTTGTTTTGTCATGCCCAGCATCACTGGGGTGGGGAAATATGTTCCACCTACAACTTTAAACAGTTTTTATATTTGGAGGAAAATAAAAAAACAATGCATATTATCTTCATTAATTAGAGATCGAAGTCAATATCTGCAGGAACAAATTTATGTTTAAATAAATAGTTATAATTTATTTATTCATTGAAAAATTTTTCTTTGAAGATCTCTTCTATGATAGACATGTTACTAGCCCAGAGTATAAGAACAAAGACATAAAGCTTCCTTTGGAGCAGCCTAGAGTCTATATCAGAGGACAGTGTATGAGCAAATACAAACTTGTGATACAAGTTTAACTTAGCTATAGTGATATTGATAATATTATGCACAACTGCAGAACTACAGAGGGATTACTGGGGGACTTGATGCTTTCTAGAACTAAAGTGAAGCAGCTAATGGTGACTTTGGGTACAGGTTAATATAAAGCAGGCTCCAGGACAATATCTAAAGACGCTCTTTCCTAGTACAGTGTTGGAACCATATGAGAACTGCTTAATTGTTCAACATTGCAATTTGGAGAGTTACTTTTTAAATATGTCTTTATTATTCTGAATAAATAATTTGCCCAGTATCCAACAGTTATTTAGGATAGGAATTATAGATTTCATATAAATACTTTTACATAAAGTGGCTGAGTAATTTAGGACACTGGTTGTCAAAGTTGAGTGTGCTTAAAAATCACCGAGGGTAGCTTGTTAAAGAAAAGTTCCAGGCCTACATTCCAAATATTCTGATAGAGTATTATAGGATGAGGGCTGTGAAATTACACTGTTAAAAATCAGCCTCTCTGTCTCCAATACCCAGGTAATTCTGAGGGGAAAATAATGTGTTTATGATGTGAATACAGTGGGACCTCTGTATCCACAGGTTTCCCATCCACAGATATGGAAGGCTGACTGTACTACAGCATTTTATATAAAGGACTTGATCATCTGCAGATTTTGGTGTATGCAGGGTCCTGGAACCAATCCTGAACAGATACCAAGCGACAGCTGTGCATTACTTTATTCTAAGTTATCAGTGTGGATAACTGCAGTGGATTTACTTGGCAAAATTCTGATTTTTTGTTATCTTAATGATTTACAATCAGATATTCAGTTTTGTTAATAGAGATACAGTTACACAGGGACCAGGAAGTCCCATTAAATGTTAAGTGAAAGGAAAAAAAAAATGGCTAAATGACTTTGCCCAGAGCAGGGAATCACCTTGACTGTTGAGAGTTAAAGAGAAGTCACAGCATATGTGTAACTTCTGCTCATTTTTAAATATATATGAGTAATTAAAAGAAATACAATTAAAATACATAAGCACGAACTAAGAAAATTTGAGAAAATAAATTTTAAATATAAAATATTTAAAAGAGTAAAAGTAGTAAAAGTAGTGTACATTTTATATAAGATAAAATAGTTAAGAATAAGAGACTATGAAACAACAAAACATAAAACTAAACACCACAAGATAAGTCTTAAATTGGTAAAAATTTTAGGAAGGTAATTAGGTAAAAGTTATATGTAAACCTAAGGCTAAAGAAAGAAAAGACAAAAGAAAGAATATAGTACCTAGAAAAGACATAGTAAATTCAGAAGTTTTAGATATAGTGAAATTGATAAAACAATTATATTTTTTAAAAATAGTCTATTTTGTCTTATATAGGTATTGCTATTCCAGCTTTCCTTTGATTTCCATTTGCATGGAATACCTTTTTCCATCCCCTCACTTTCAGTCTGTATGTGTCTCTAGATCTGAAATGGGTCTCCTGTCAACAGCATCTATACAGGTCTTGTTTTTGTCTTTTGGTTGGAGCTTTTACTCCATTTAAATTTAAGGTGATTATTGATATGTATGTTCTTCTTGCCATTTTGTTAATTTTTTTGGATTTGTTGTTGTAGGTCTTGTTTTCCCTTTCTTCTTTTGTTCTCTTCTCTTGTGATTGATAACTATCTTTAGTGTTATCTTTGGATTCCTTTTTCTTTTTTGTGTGTATATCTATTAAAGATTTTTGGTTCGCAGTTACTGTAAGGTTTGAGTATAGGAGTCTATATATATATATATATATATATATATATATAAATGATTGTTTTAGGTTGCTGATCTCTTAACTTCAAAAGAATTTTAAATACGCTATATTTGTACTCTCCTCCCCTCACTAGTTTTGATATCATATTTTATATCTAATTGTTTTACATATCCCTTAACTGTTTATTGTGTATACAGATGATTTTACTACTTTTGTCTTTTAACTTCCCTACACAGTGGAATATTACTCAGCCACAAAAAATAATGAAATAATGCTGTATGCAGCAACATGGATGGACCTAGAGCTTATCATATTAAGTGAAGTCAGAGAAAGACAAATATCATATGATAATGCTATAGGTGTAATCTTAAACATGATAAAATGAACTTATTTACAAAATAGAAATAGATCCACAGACATAGAAAACAAACTCATGGTTACTAAAGGAGAAGTGGGGGGAGGGATAAATTAGGAGTTTGGGATTAAAATATGCACACTATTATATATAAAATAGATAACCAAGAAGGATCTACTGTATAGTACAGGCAAGTATGCTTAATATCTTGTAATAACCTATAATGGAAAATAATCTAAAAAGGAATATATAACTACACGCACACACACACACACTGAATCACATTGCTGTACACCCGAAACTAACACAACATTGTACATCAAATATATTTCAATAAAAATTGAAAAAGAAACAGAATTACAAAGAGATTAAAAGAACATAATGGTAAAAGTAGCTAAAATAATAAAAGAAAATAAGGAAAAAAATGAATGCAAAAGAAAAAAAAACAGTAAGGGGAAAAAGTAAAAGCTAAAGAGGGTACTAATAATAAGTATGACATAACATTTGTACAAAGCCAAAATTGCCTTATGTACCAGCTGCAGAAGCTTGAAAACTTAGTCAGTTTTAGGACCAATGTTTGGAGTCAGGGTCAGGAGTCAGAAAGAAAAACTCTAGGCTTTTTTCTCTTCTCTCACACTCCTGATAACTAGCCTACTAAATTATCTGTACGGAAAGGTCACAATCAAATACTTAACAGGTCACATTTTTTAACTTCTGCAGCAACACCTCACATGCCCTTCCACCAGTGAGAAGCATGACCATTTAAGAAAGTTGCTTTGCTTTATGTGCAAAACACCTCCACTTGTTGACAAGAGTGGGAGAATAGTCCTTTCCTCTGCTTCAGGGATAACTTACTTATACCTCACTTATTATGTAAGATTTATTTGCATCTAAAAAAAGCCTTTTGGATTATCAGGAAATAGTCATAAAATTTTGGGCAAAACCCCTAAATATTATTGATAATAAAATATTTATCTTTTTATGTGCCTATCGGCCATCTGCGTATCTTCTTTGGGAAAATGCCTACTCTGGCCTTTTGTGGGTCATTTTTTAAGTGGGTCATTTTTTTGATACTGAATTGTATGAGCTGTTTATATATTTTGGATATTAACCCCTTATCAGTAATATCATTTGCAAATATGTTCTCCCATTCAATATGTTGTTTTTTTTCATTTTTTCAGTGGTTTCCTTCACTGTGCAAGAGGTTTTAAGTTAAATTAGATCCCATTTGTTTATTTTTGCTCTGTTTCCTTTGCCTTAAAAGACAGATCAAAAAAAAAAAAAAAGAAATGTTGCTACAATTTATGTCAAAGAGTGTTCTGCTTATGTTTTCTTCTAGGAGTTATATGGTTTCCAATCTTATATTTAGGTCTTTAATCCATTTTGAATTTATTTTTGCATAAGGTGTTAGACACTGTTCTAATTTCATTTTGTTACATGTATCAATAGCTGTCCAGTTTCTCCAACACCACTTATTGAAGAGACTGTCTTTTCTCATTATGTTTTCTTGTCACCTTTGTCTTAGATTAATTGACCACAGGTGTATGAGTTTATTTCTGGACTCTTTATTCTGTTCGAGTGACCTTTGTGTCTGTTTTTGTGCCAGTACCATGCTGTTTTGATTATTGTAGGTTTGTAGTATAGCCTGAAGTCAGGAGTATGATACCTCCAGTTCTGTTCTTTTTTCTTCAGATTGCTTTGGCTATTTGAGGTCTTTAGTGGTTCCTTATAAATGTTAGGATTATTTCTTCTAGTTCTGTGAAAAATTCCATGGTAGTTTGATAGAGATTGCATTGAATCTGTAGATTGTTTTGGGCAGTATGGACATTTTAACAGTATTAATCCTTCCAAGAACACAGAATATCTTTCTATTTCTTGGTATCATCTTCAGTTTCTGTCATCAGTGTTTTATAGTTTTCTGAGTATAGGTTTTTCTGTTCCTTGGTTAAGTTTATTCCTAGGTATTTTAATTTTTTTGATGTTATTGTTTTTTTGGTTTTTTATTTTATTTATTTATTTTTGCGGTACGTGGGCCTCTCACCGTTGTGGTGTCTCCCGTTGCGAAGTACAGGCTCCAGACACGCAGGCTCAGCTGCCATGGCTCATGGGCCCAGCCGCTCCGTGGCATGTGGGATCTTCCCAGACCGGGGCACGAACACGTGTCCCCTGCATCAGCAGGCGGACTCTCAACCACTGCACCACCAGGGAAGCCCTTGATGTTATTTTAAGCAGGATAGTTTTCTTGTTTTTTCTTTCTGATGGTTCATTATTAGTGTATAGAAAAGCAGTGGATTTCTGTATATTAATATTGTATCCTGCAACTTTAGCAAATTCATTTATTAGTTCTGATAGTTTTTTGGTGGAGACTTTAGGGTTTTCTATATATAGTATCATGTCATCTGCAAATAGTGACAGTTTTATTTCTTTACTTCCAATTTGAATGCATTTTATTTATTTTCCTTGTCTGATAGCTGTGGTTAGAACTTCCAATACTACATTAAATAGAAGTAATGAGAGTGAACATACTTGTCTTATTCCTGGTTTTAGAGGAAAGGCTTTCAGCATTCACCATTGAGTATGATGTTATCTGTGGGTTTGTCATAAATGGCCTTTACTAAATTAACTTCTCTCTAAACCAATTTTGATGAGAGTTTTTATCATGAATGGATGTTGAAATTCGTCAAATGCTTACTTTGCATCTATTGCAATGATCATGTGATTTTTATCCTTCATTTTGTTAATGTGGTGCATCACATTGATTGATTTGCAGATATGAAACCATCCTGGCATCTTTGGAATAAATTCCACTTGATCATGGTGTATGAACTTTTCTTTTTAATATTGTTTAATTCTATTTGCTAGTATATTGTTGAGGATTTTTTGCATCTATATTCATCAGAGATATTGGTCTATAGTTTTCTTTTTTGCCTTGTAATTTTCTTTTTTTTGTAGTGTATTTTTCTGGTTTTGGTATTAGGGTAATGGTGGCCTCCTGGAATAAAGCTGTGAGTGTTTTCTCCTCTTCAACATTTTTTTTTTTTTTTTTTTTTTTTTGCGGTACATGGGCCTCTCACTGCTGTGGCCTCTCCTGCTGTGGAGCACAGGCTCCGGACACACCGGCCCAGTGGCCACGGCCCACGGGCCCAGCTGCATGTGGGGTCCTCCCAGAACGGGGCACGAACCCGTACCCTGTGCACCGGCAGGTGGACTCCCAACCACTGCACCACCAGGACAGCCACCTCTTCAACTTTTTGAAATAGTTTGAGAAGGCTAGGCATTAACTCTTCTTTATATGTTTTGTGGAATACATATAAGTTGTATTCCATAACTTATGAAGTTGTCTGGTCCTGGACTGTTGTTTTCTGGGAATTTTTTAAATTATAAATTCAATTTTACTACTCATGATCATTCTGTTCAGATTGTATATTTCTTCATGATTCAGTCTTGGAAGCTTTTATGTTTCTAGGAATTTGCCCATTTCTTCAGTTCGTCCAATTAGTTGGGCTATAACTGTTAATAATATTCTCTTATATTTCGGTGATTGGTTGTTATTTCTCCTCTTTCATATTTTATTGATTTGGGTCGTCTCTCTTTTTTTCTTGATGAGACTGGGTAAAGCTTCTCAACTTTTTTTAACTTTTTAAAAATCCAGCTCTTGGTTTCATTGATTTATTTATTGTTTCTTTTGTCTCTATTTTATTCATTTCCTTTCTGATCTTTTTATTTTAATTGAAGTATAGCTGATTTACAATATTAGTTTCAGATGTACAGCATAATGATTCAAAAATTTTGTAGATTATACTCCATTTAGAGTTATTAAAAATAATGGCTATATTTCCCTATGCTGTGTAATATATCCTTGTTGTTTATCTATTTTACACATAGTAGTTTGTTAGTCTTAATCCCATACACCTATCTTGTCCCTCCCATCTTCCCTCTTCCTACTGGTAACCACTAATTTGTTTTCTATATCTGTGAAGCTATTTCCATTTTGTTATATATATTTGTTTCATTTTTTTAGATTCCACTTATAAGTGATAGCATATATTATTTGTCTTCTTCTATCTGACTTATTTCATTTAGCATAATGCCCTCTAGTTTCATCTGTATTTTCACAAATGGCAAGATTTCCTACTTTACTATGGCTGAATGATATTCTATTCTATATATATATATATATATATATATATATATATATATATATATTTATCCATTCACCCATCCATAAACACTTAATTGCTTCCACATCTTGGCTATTACAAATGATGCTTCAGTGAACATGAGGTTGCATATATCTTTTAAGTTAGTGTTTTCATTTCCTTCAGATAAATATCCAGAAGTGGAATTGCTGGATCATATGTTAGTTCTATTTTTAGTTTTTTGAGGTACCTCCATACTCCTTTCCATAGTGGCTGTACCAATTTACATTGTCACCATCAGTGTACAGGAGTTCTCTTTTTTCTGCATCCCCGTCAACATTTGTTATTTGTAGAGTTTTTGATTTTAACCATTCTGACACTTGTGAGGTGATATCTCATTGTGGCATTGACTTTCATTTGCCTAATGATTAGTCATGTCAAGCTTCTTTTCATGTGCCTGTTAGCCATCCTTAGCCTTCTTTAAAAAATCTCTTTTCTGGTCTTTTGCCCATTGTCTCTGGTCTTTATTATTTCTTTCTTTCTGCTGACTTTGGACATTGTATTTTTCTTTTTATATTTCCTTTAGATAGAAGGTTAGGTTATTTATTGACATTTTTCTTGGTTCTTGAGGTAGGCCTGTATTGCTATATACTTCCCTCTTAGAACTGCTTTGGCTGTGTCCCATAGCTTTTGGAAAATTTTTTTCTTAATTTGCCTTATTTTCTGACTTCCTCTTTGATTTCTTCATTGACCCATTGGTTATTTTAGTAGCATGTTGTTTAGTTGCCACATGTTTGTGTTTTTTCCCATTTTTCTTCTTGTAATTGATTCCTAATTTCATATCATTGTTGTTGGAAAAAATATTTTATATAATTTACATCATCTTAAATTTGTTAGGACTTATTTTGTGGCCTAGCTTGTTATCCTAAAGAACATTCCATGTGTACTTGAAAAGAATGTGTATTCTGCTGTTTGGGGATGGAATGTCCTTTAGGAATCTATCAAGTCCAGCTGGTCTAATGTGCCATTTAAGACCACTGTTTCATTATTGATTTTCTGTCTAGATGATCTATTTTGTTTTCTTTTTTAACTGATTTGTTTTATTTATTTATTTTTGGCTGTGTTGGTTCTTTGTTGCTGTGCATGGACTTTCTCTAGTTGCGGTGAGTAGGGGCTACTCTTCGTTGCAGTGTGCGGGCTTCTCATTGTGCTGGCTTCTCTTGTTGAAGAGCATGGGCTCTAGATGCCCGGGATTCAGGAGTTGTGGCTCACGGGCTCTGGAACGTGGGCTCTGTAGTTGTGGCACACAGGCTTAGTTGCTCTGGGGCATGTGGGATCTTCCCAGGCCAGGTCTTGAACCGGAGTCCCCTGCATTGACAGGTGGATTCTTAACCACTGTTCCACCAGGAAAGCCCTGATCTGTTTATTGATGTACATTGGTTGTTAAATTCCCATACTATTTTTGTATTACTGTCAATTTCTCCCTTTATGTCTGTTAATATTTGCTTTATATATTTAGGTGCTCCTGTATTAGGTAAATATTTGCTAGTGAGTCTTTTATCCTCTCAGGTATTGATCTCTCTATTATTATATAATGCCCTTATTTGTCTTTTGTTATATACTTTGTTTTAGTCTATTGTTTTCTGATATGAGTATTGCTACCTCAGCTTTCTTATAATTTTCATTTGCATGAAATGTTTTTTCCATCCCCTCACTTTCAGTCTGTGTGTATTTTTAGCTATGAAGTGAGTCTCTTGTAAGCAACATATAAATGGGTCTTTTCTAGTGCAATCAGCCACCCTATGTCTTTTTATTGGAACATTTACTTCATTGACAATTTAAAGTGATAGTACGTATTTAGGTATGTATTTAATGCCATTTTGTTATTTGTTTTCTGGTTGTCTTTCTAGTTCTTTTCTGTTCTTTTTTTCTTTTTCAGTTTCTTCCCTTGTGTTTTAATAATTTTCTTTAGTAGTATGTTTGTGTTGTGTTGCTCTAGTTTTTGTGTATCTATTGTGGGTTCTTGATTTGTAGCTACCATAGTGTTTGTATATGTTGATCTATTACTATGTCTATATATTTTGAACTAGTAGTCACTTAAGTTCAAACATATTCTAATATATCTACATTTTGCTTTTTTACTCTCCTCCCTGTTTTGTGTTTTTGATATTACATTTTACATCTTCATGTTTATCCCTTACCTGTTTATTGTAGTTATAATTGATTTTACAATTTTATGTTTTTTAATCTTCCTGCCAGCTTATTTAAGTGATTGATCCACAGTCTTTACTATATATTTGCCTGTCCTAGTGTGCTTTTTAATTCCTGCAGATACTTGCTTCTTTTTTTACATTAAAAATATTTTTATCAAAATTAATGATTCCTATGCAACAATGGTCATCATAGACAAGCAACCTATATGAAGAGAGATTAGAAAAGCTATTTCTTTTTTTTTTTAAGCTACTAATGGGTTTTTCTTTGTTTTTTGCTGTTTTTTTTAAACAGCAGGTTCTCATTAGTTATCTATTTTATACATAGTAGTGTATATATGTCAATCCCAATCTCCCAATTCATCCCACCCCCCCTTTCCCGCCTTGGTGTCCATACATTTGTTCCCTACATCTGTGTCTCTATTTCTGCTTTGCAAATAGTTTCATCTGTACCATTTTTCTAGATTTCACATATATGCATTAATATACAATATTTACTTTTCTCTTTCTGACTTACTTCACTCTGTATGACAGTCTTCACTCTGTATGACTTCACTCTGTATGACAGTCCATCTACATCTCTACAAATGACCCAATTTCATTCCTTTTAATGGCTGAGTAATATTCCATTGTATATGTGTATCACATCTTCTTTATCCATTCATCTGTCAATGGACACTTAGGTTGCTTCCATGTCCTGGCTATTGTAAATAGTGCTGCAGTGAACATTTGTGTGCATGTATCTTTTTGAATTATGGTTTTCTCAGGGTATATGCCCAGTAGTTGGATTGCTGGGTCATATGATAGTTCTATTTTTAGTTTTTTAAGGAATCCCCATACTGTTCTCCATAGAGGCTGTATCAATTTACATTCCCACCAACAGTACAAGGGGGTTCCCTTTTCTCCACACCCTCTCCAACATTTATTGTTTATAGATTTTTTGATGGTGGCCATTCTGATGGGTGTGAGGTGATACCTCATTGTAGTTTTGATTTGCATTTCTCTGATAATTAGTGATGTTTACCATCTTTTCATGTGCCTCTTGACCATCTGTATGTCTTTCTTGGAGAAATGTGTATTCAGGTCTTCTGCCCATTTTTCGACTGGGTCTTTTTTTTTTTTTTTTTGATATTCAGCTGCATGAGCTGTTTCCACTTAGAGAAGACACTTTAACTTTTATTTTAGGGTCAGCTTAGTATTGATGAACTCTTATTTTTACTTGTCTGAGAAGTTCTTTATCTCTCCTATTCAAAATGACAGTCTTGCTGGGTAGAGTATCCTAGGTTTTAGGTTTTCTCCTTTTAGCATTTTAAGTATATCATGCTACTCCCTTTTGGCCTACAAAGTTTCTGCAGAAAATTCAGCTGATTGTCTTATGGGGGTTCCTTTGTATATAACTATTTTTCTATTGCTGTCTTTAGAATTCTCTCTTTAAATTTTTCCATTTTAATTATGATATATCTTAGGGTGGGTCTCTTCGAGTTCATCTTGTTTAGGACCCTCTTTTTTTCCTGTACGTGGATATCTGTTTCCTTCTTCAAATTCAGGAAGTTTTCACCATAATTTCATCAGATACATTTTTTTTTTACCCCTTTACCCCTTTCTGTCTTTCTTCTCCTTATGGGACCCCAGTATTGTGAATGTTGGTATGCATGTAAATAGTTGCTTGTGAGGTTCCTTAAACCGTTGTCATTTTTTAAATTAGTTTTTCTTTTTGCTGTTCTGATTGGGTGATTTGCATTTTTCTATCTTCCAGACCATGTATACGTTCTTCTGTATCACATAGTCTGCTCTTAATTCCTTCTAGTGTGTTTTTTATTTTACTTATTGTGCTCTTCAGTTCTGATTTTTTTTATATTTTCTAGAACCCTGTTGAAATTCTCACTGTATTCTTCTATTCTTTTCCCTAATTCAGTTAGCATTTTTATTGCTAATTCTCTCAAGTCATTCTGGTAAATTATCTCTGTTTAACTAATTGTTTCTTCAGTGTTTTTTTTTTCTTCTTTCATTTGAAATAACTTCCTCTGTCTTCTCATTTTGCTTAACTTCTGTCTCTGTGAAATTAGGTGAAACAGTTACCTATCCAGGTCTTGATGTTGTGTCATTATGTGGGAGTGTCCTTATGTGAGAGTGTCCCTATACAATCTGTGTCTGCCTAGTGGCTTTGGTGGGAGAGCTGTGTCTGATGTGAGCATGACTCATGTCTTCCCCTAGGATGTGCTGGCAGCTAACGCCTTGGTAGGAAGTGGGGCTGTAGGTGCAGTGGCTACAGCCAGAGCCAGGTGTGAGCCACAGAGCAAGAGGGGCTAGATCAGTGCTCAGCATGGGGTGGGTCATGTGTTGGGTGGTCTCAGCTCCAGAGTTCTGGACTGCTTTTGATCTGCTGTCCCCATGACTGCCAAACATCACTGACCTTACCTTGTTCAGATGCTGTGCTGGGTCTCAGCCAGCTCCTTCCACCACAGCCATGCATTTTCCTCAGCTGTGGCAGCCTTCACCCTAGTGTGGATCTGTGCCATGGAGCAAGTGGGCCTAAGTGGGTAGTCAGCTTGGGCTGGGGAGCACACTGGATCAGTCACAGGGAACTGGCTGGAGTCCCAGGCAGTTTCAATCTGCTCCCTTACTTTTTCTAAAGTAAGTAAGAGTGTGTGTGTTCTTCATGAGTGGAGTCTAGGTTTCTTACAGCTCTGCTGTCAGTCCCATTGGTTTTGAAACCAGCTAAGGGGGCTCATCCTCCCAGTGTCAGACCCCAGACTGGGGCACCCAATATGTGATTTGAACCACCCACCCTTCAGGGAGGATCTCCAGACCCATATGATCCCCTCTTATTCTGTATCCCCTTCCAAAAACACAGGGTCCGACATAATTCTTTTCCCTTCCTACCCAATCCTGTGTGGATGTTTACTATAGTCTTAATTATATGAGTATTTCTACCAGTCTCAAGTTTATTTTCAGTGAGGATTTCTCCACAGGTAGATGTATTTTTGATGTGTTTGTAGGGGGAGGTCATCTCTGTGTTCTCCTATTCCACCATCTTGATCTTGAGCTATCTACTACAGCTTTATAGAGATAAGTGACTTCTCTCTTATTTAATTATCAGTCCTTTGGAAATTTATATATATTTAAAATGTATTATAAATATAAATATATAAAACACGTATATATTATATACTTCTGGACTTTGAATTTTGAGAGTTTAGGTTTGAGTCTTAGTTCTTGGAGTTACTACTAATGAACATTATTGAACTGTTGCAAGATTTAATGAAATCACACTGGTAAAATGCAAATATTAATATAATGCTTGGAAGATGATCAATAAACATAGATAATGATTATCAATGTCATTAGTTATATAAATATGATACAATGTATAAACATATCTCATCAACATAAGAAAGTGAAATATACATAAAGAAAGTGAAATATACCTTATATATTTTGGATGTCATAATAGTCTAGTCCCAAAATTTAAAAAAAAATAAACTCCTGCACATTATGAACCAATTATCCTTTGAATACACATTTGTTTAAATATGTAGATTTCACTTTTTATATCTGAAATATAATTTGAAACATTGACTCAAAGTGCAATAGTTCATTTCATTATAATCCTTCTACTTATTATATTTTTATTTTAATATAATCTCAGTACTATAAAATGCTCTTCTCACAGTCTCCCAAACTAATCAGTGTTCAGAAAGATGCACCCACCATTATTAATCAACAAAAGATTCTGTCAATCTCAGCCCTCAAATGTTAAATTATATTCTCTCCATCAAGACACAAAGCCCTTTTTGGTATTAAAACATCTTTAATCTCATCATGGTCTATTGCACAGTCCACTCCTTTAAGTTAGTAATCTCATTATATAACCTCCCTTCCCAAGTCACTACTTTAAAAGGAGTTCCCTATTGCTATCATTGTAAAGACCAAAGGAAAAGAAGATAGCTCTTTCCAAAGCTCAAAGGGGAAGGAAGTGATCTATTCTTTATTATACTTTATTATGTCCTTTTAAAAATCTTATCATGTATTAGCAGTAATATTCATGACACTGGAGTACACTTACAATAGTCAGCTCTTATGATTATCAAAAAGCTTCACTTTAGCATTTAATCAACTCTAAAAGCCATTTATTGCTTTAGATATTCCCAGCACAATGAACATTATCCATAAGCATTTGTTTTTTCATAGGGAAGCAAGATGGCATAGAAATGGAACATAACTCTGGGAGGGACTTATTTGATTTTTAAAAGGGCATTTTAATTTCCATAATAGCTTCTCCAAAGGAGCCTGCTGAGCAGCCTTTAATCTATCAAGTTTAGGAAAATCTTAAAAGCATTGTCTTGCTTTCTGTTGTTAGGGCTCCTTTCAGGAAATGAGCAGATATCTTGGTGTAGACTCAAGTAAAAAAGCATGTGAAAGGCTGAGTTATGTAGTTGTAGTATAATTTTCTTCCTTGTATGGTGGATATTGGGACACAGAAAGGTCTCCAAAATCTAAAGTATCCCTTT
This sequence comes from Mesoplodon mirus, assembly GCF_964341445.2. Taxonomy (NCBI): domain Eukaryota; kingdom Metazoa; phylum Chordata; class Mammalia; order Artiodactyla; family Ziphiidae; genus Mesoplodon; species Mesoplodon mirus. The sequence continues at coordinate 24,908,811 of NC_138980.1, read as the reverse complement.
CTGTGGTGATAATACCACTGTTCTTTCTAATGGAATAGCTTCTTAGAAGCATGTTCATTGAACCTGGATTAAGAGATTTGAATTTCTGAAAGAAGAGGAAACCCTTCTTCCACCTCATCCCACAAAACATTATGTCTGAGGGCCTTGAAGAGCGATTAAGCTTTTGCTATCTTCTCATTACTGTTACTATACTATTATTAGCCTGGCATAAGTAGGGGCTCAATCAATGTTTCTGATAAAATAAAACCTATTCGTCAGCCTGGAGCTAATAGCACTGAAGGAAAAAGATTCTCTGCTCTGCTCTCTAAGCAACTCAACCAAAAATCCAAAGGGTATTTTTGTTTTGTTTTGTTTTTTCTTTGCTTTGTTTTTTGTTTTGTTTTTGTATTTGTCATATGTGACAGCTAGGATGCATTTGACACTTGATTAAATCTGTTATCTCTTATTTTCTCTGTTCTCCTACATTTGTGATCACTCATTACCTACTTAGCTTATTATTTTTTGTCCTTCTGAAATCTGTTTTGTGGATGTATCATGCTCAGACCCTCAAAAACAACAACAAATCAAGAAAAATCCTTCTTTTCTTTCTCTATATTCTTCAACTAGTGCTTCTATGACTGAGCTTCAATCTGACATCTTACCATTATTTTGAACTTTATGCTGGAAATTCCTACAAAAGTACCCCATTAGCACTTCACACACAACATTAAACATGCTCATACGCAGCCATATTTTTGTATGTATGTCTCTTTGGTTATATCATATGGTCCTTGAGAGAAGGGACAATATCTCTTATTCCATTTATTCCACTACAGTTGCTCATTATTTTAACATCATAGATGCTGTATCAAGCTGTTGTATAAAGACTTGTGATGAGCTAACTCACTCATATCACTTCTGTGATTTGCTTTTTGTTTTACAGTGATCTCTGTCAATATCTTCTAAGAAGAACTAATGTTGAGAAATATATACATAGCTACCAAATAACCAAACTTCATTACAATATGCTTGGCAGCACGCTAAGTGATTTACATATATTATCTTATTAAGTACCACAACAGGGTGACAGCACAGTCACTCTGGTAATTTTTTATTACCTATATTAGAGCTGAAGAAGCTGAGACTTGGAACGATTAAGCAATTTGTTCAAGGTCACACAGCAAATGAGCAGTAGAGTCAAGGGTCAAATCCAGGTCTGGCTGACTCCAGAATTTTATGTCCCGGCAACTTCTCAAACAGAAAGCAAGGCTTCAGAGGAAAGAGAGTCAGTACCAAGGCCTGGTAAATGCATTGGTATCAGACCTGAAGGGAACATGCCAAATGGGAAAATAATCTTCAGGGAGCATGGACAATGTATTCATGAGAACGGATAAAAGATGAAGAGAGGGTTTTCCCCATATGTCAGCATTGATATGATCCAAGTGTCTTCCCTTCACTGGAAGATAGGTGCATCAGAAATGACCAAGGGTAAATTTCTCCAGCACCGTGGAGAGGATATTCAGAGTCAAAGTTAATATAATTTAGAAGAAATAAAGACATGCATTATTTTTACATATATGGTTAAATTTGGAAGGATGAAGTTTTTATTTTTCCCCCTTATTTATTTAAGCTTCATATTATAAAAAATGTTAATTTCATATAATGTCTAAATTTATAGAAAAGTAATGTAAAATTGTCATTTGTGTTACATTTTTCAATTTAAAATAAAAAAAAATTTACTAACTTTCTTTTTCATGTCTTATCATTTTATTGTTCTGGCACAGAGGGTGACAAGCAAATGTCAGAAGCTGTGATCTACAAAGAAGGTAGACATGCAAGCATTAACCTCATTTAAATTTCTGAGTGATTTGGTGGTTGAATTTCCCAACAGTAAAGTTGCACCTAAAATTGATCAACTTCAGTGTCATCAACAGATGTCCCTAAACCATTAGCAACTAATGGATTGTTTAAAGGACCTTAATAGCTCATTTGTCTAGTCAAAACCCCATCAATTCAACCTTTGAAAACCATATTTTCCTGTCATTAGAAAATTGAGTCCATTGTCCTTTAGTTTTGAAATGACATGTATTTCAAATCAATTAAGGCAAAAAGACCAATTATTTGGTGAATTTGTGACAACCAAAATGTTTTGAATAGCTGATAAAAATGATAGCTGCAGAACTGCAGGCTATGTACTGATGAATCAGGTAGAGGAAATAAAAAGGAGATGTATGTAATCTTAACATAAATATGTTAGCTCCCAAAAGGTTATTAAGTAAGACATGTGTGTCTTCTTACAACAGCTCCCAGTGGTTTTTAATAATGAAATCCTATATTTAAAGGCTTCTATCTTTTCTATACCTCTTGAAAGTGTTCTTGGCTTAAAGTTTCTCTGTTGTATCTTACTGTTAAACACTTTTATTTCTCCTTTTTCTTATCTTCCAATAGTCTTGGTTATAAGCTGCAATTTGTTCTATAATTGAAACATAACAACTTTTATTTATAAAATTTGTTTTTAGAAAAAATGAGAGGCATTTTCCCTTCATGTTTCTATATTATCTATAATGATATATCTGATCCAAATGATGGTTAGATAAATGCACAGAGCTATGCAAAATTTCAGTGTGAAATTTCTCAGAAGGCTACAGTCATGGGATGTTAATGCCTTTTGAATTGTCATACTGTCACTGAAAAGGTAATTATATACAGTCAGTTACTAAGAATGGCTTTACCATCACTCAAAAAGCAGTCACATGAATGCAACTATGTGGTGAGGAAGCATATTTGGACATGTAAAATACTTCAACTACATATTATATTCTTGCAGTTTTTACTCTATAATAAATATTCTTAATTTTATTCATACTGACTTCATTTAACATGTTTTGTTGGGGAAAAATAAAACCCACAAGCTTCTTACTTGGAAATAAATTTCTTTTCATAGAATAGAGGTAAGTGAAAGATGTTCTAGATTTGATTTAATACGGCCAAATTATTGAAATTTTAATTTAATTGCACTATTTTTTAGAGGAGACTAATTTAAATGGGGGTGTGTCTGAGAATGCCTTGTTAAATGAAAGGTTTTTCTCCCCATTAAAAAAAATTAAAGTACAATCTAGACACAGTAAAAGTAACCTTTTTGGTGTGCAGTTATACAAGTTTTGGCAAATGCGTATGGTTATGCAACATCATTAAGATAAAGATAGAGAACACCTTCATTAAATCAGAAATTTTTTTCTGGAGGCACTTTCTAAGTAACCCCTACCTTCATCCTCAGCCCCTAACAACACTGATCTGTTATCTTTGTCTACAGTGTAGCCTTTTTCAGATGGCATTATTAATGGAATTATTCAGTATGTAGCATTTGGAGTTTGACTACTTTGACATTGCATAATGCACTATGGAATCATCCATGTTGTGTATGCCAGCAGTTTTCTCCTCTTTATTGCCGAGTAGAGAATTTCATTTTATAGATATACCATGGGTCATTCAACCATTCCTCAGAAGAGGGACATTTGGGTTTCCAGGTTGGGGCAGTTATGAATAAAGCTGCTCTAAATATTTGCATAAAGATTTTTGTGAGAACATGTTTTAATTTTACTAGGGTAAATACCCACGTGTAGGATTATTGGGTTATGTGGTAAATGTATGTTTAATTTTGTAAGACATGGTTCAACTCTTTCCAAGGTAGTTGTAAAATTTGTCATTTTATACAAGTACTGTTTGAGAGTTCCAGTAGCTTTGCCTCTTTGCCAGCTCTTGGTATTGTCAGATTGGTCTGTTGTGGTATCTAGTTGTAGTTTTAATTTACATTTCTCAAATGGCTAGTGATGTTGGACATCTTTTCATGTGCTGATTTACAGGTTTTTTATGGAATAGTGTTTAAATATTTATCTATTTATTTTTTGGTTGTTAATTTTTGTATTGCATTTTGGAAGTTTTAAAATATATTCTAGATATACATATTTTATGTCATATGTGCTTGAAATTATTTCCTCTCAGTCTGCCACATTTAATTCTCTTAGTAGTGCCTTTCAAGGAGTAAATTCCTTAATTTTGATGAAATTCAATTTATTATTTTTTTTCTTTTATGGTTCAACCTTTTGGTGTTGTGTCTATATAATTTCACCTAACCCAATCTCATAAAGATTTTCTTCCAGATGTTTTGTAGTTTTAGTTATTGCATTTAGGTCTGTGATTGATTCTGAATTAATTTTTTATATGGTATGCAGGAGGAATACAATTCACTTTTTTGCCTATGAACGTTAACTTGTTTCATCATCATTTATTGAAAATACTATTCTTTTTCATTGAATTGTCATTATACCTTTGTCAAACATCAACTGACCATATATGTGTGGACTTATTTCTAAATTCTCAATTCTGTTTCATTGATCTATGTGTCCATCCTTTCTCCAATAACATACTGCCTTGATTTCTGCAGCTTTAAAATGAGTCCTGAATTCACATAGTGTGTATTCTCCAACTTTACTCTTCTTTTTGAGTTATTCTAGCTCCTATGCATTTTCGTAAATATTTTAGAATCAACTTGTTAATTTCTACACACACACACACCACTGCTTGAATTTGGGTTGGAATTTGATTTGGATTGGAATTGAATCTTTAGAAGAGTTTAAAGAGAATTATGTAATTTGAAGCTCTGTTTTTAGGTGCTTAACCATTTAGGATTGTTATCATGTCCTTGTAGAATGACACATTTATAACTATTCAATTTTCCTAAGTATAATTTGCAATATCCCTTATTCTGAAATCTACATTGTCTGATATCAATATAGCTACCCCAGCTATTTTGGAAAGTGTGTGTGTCTTTCTACTTTAAGTGTTTTGTTTTATTTTTTAGACAGCTTAGAGTTGGCTCTTGCCTTATTTTGTTATTCAGTTGAACAATCTGTCCTTTAAAATAAATGTGTGTTTAGACCATTTACATTTACTTTTGCTAATATGATTAAAGTCTATATTTTGATTTTTTCTATTTTTTTCATGTGCTTTTGCTTCTCTTTCACTCTTTTATTGCCATTTTTGGATTAATTATTATTTTTTACAAATCCATCTTATCTTACTTGTGACTCATTATATATACATATTTTTAAAAATGTGGTTGTTATCCTAGACTTCCCAATATGCCTCTCTAATCCCAGTTTATCTTCAAATAATACTGTACCACTTCATGTATAGTGAAACTATCTTACAACAGTTTCTCTCCCTCATCCATTTGCTATTTTATCATATATTTTACTCCTACATATGCTATAAACACATAGTACATTGCTACTATTTTTGTTTAAATCAGTCATTTATCTATTAGAGCAATTACAAGAAGAAAAAATAAAGTATATATTCATCTTTATTATTCCACTCTCAACATTATCAATTTCTTTGTGTAGATAAAGGTTTTTTTATAGAGTTTATTATATTTTTTATGACTGAACAGCTTCCTTTATAATTCATTGTATTTAGGTCTTCAAGTAAAGAGCTCTCTGCTTTTCTGTGTCTGAAGAAAAAAGAAGTCTTTATTGCTCCTTCATTTTTGATAGGTATCTTCCCTGAGTACAGAATTCTGGGTTGACTTTCTTAAGCATAATCAAGATTGCACTTAGTTGTATTCACTGACAAAATTTCGGATGCAAATTTTACCTTTGTTTACCTGTATGAAATATGTTATATTATCTGGCTGCATTCAAAATGTTCTCTTTGTCTTAGATTTTCAACAGATTGAATAACTTATGACTAGTTTGTTTTTGTTTTAATTGTCTTGCTTGATGTTCTCCAAGCTTCTTGAAACTGCCTTTTTAAATTTTTCATTAATTTTAAAAACATCTTATTCACTGTCATCTTTGAATACTTCTGCCCCATTTTTTTCACTTTTCTCCTCTTATAGATCTACTAGCATGTATGTTAGAGTTATATTTTCCCACAGTCCTTGGCTTCACTATACTCTGTTCTGTTTTAAATTTAATCTTTTATTTTTTCATCTTTGCATTTCAGTTTGGGCAGTTTCTATTGATCTATCTTCAAGTCACTGATTCTTTCTTTATATGTATCATCTACTGGTGGGACCACTGAAAACATTCTTTACCAGTGTTAATGTGTATTTCATTTTGAGCATTTCCATTATGTTCTTTTTTTTTATTTAGTTTACCATACGATCATGCATGTTGTCTGCCATTTCCACTACAGCCTTTGATGTATTAACCAAATTTGTTTTAAACTCCCTGTCTGATTTCCAACAGCTTTCTCATTTCTGAATCTGGTTTTGTTGATTGCTTTGTCTCTTCACCATGTGTTGTTTTTCTTGGTTCCTTGTGTGTCTTGTAATTTGGGGGTGAAATCCAGGTATCTTACATAGAATAGCAGAAAATTAGGTAAATAATATTCATGCTTGGAAATGTATACACCTTCTTTTTTCTGTTCTTAATTTCAAAGTTTGAGTCAGTTTAGTTAAGGGTTTAGCTAGATCTGATTTGTTGCTTGCCTGCCTTCAGTGTACCACAGGTTACAAATGCCTCTGAGTTACCTGTGTTTAGGTTGGGGTTGATCTTCCAGAGAGTTTTCCTATTGTTTGCTCCACCCTTAGTTTTAGGTCTTCCCATTACACCTATCTTTAGAGAAGATTTATCTCTCTTGATTTTTCCCCAGGGTTAGACTGCTGTTACTCTTTACATAACCCTTCCTAGGTTCGTGGTGGTTGGTGGAGTGGAGAATCTCTTCTGCTGTGGTCCTATCTCAGTCTTAGGCAAGAGTTATGCCCCTGGTTCTCAGGGATGGGAGACTTCTCAATGATCCTATCTCTCTTCCAGCAGTAGAGGGACTCCTATGGTCTCAGCTCAGAATATATTCCTGCACCTACCTCAGAAGTAGGGACTGCTTTTTGCTGCTGTTCCTCCTCCATTAGCTGTAATGGGTTTTTATTTATGGCCTGAGGGTGACGGTGTTTGTTATGCTTTAGAATTTTGTTCTGTGGGACATATAAGGAAGAAGAATCCCAGTGAGGATTTGTGTCTTTTCCACAGTAACTAGTTTTTCTCATCCTCTAGGCTTGCATCATAAATAAGACTCTTGTCCTCTATCAGTCTTTCTTGAGAACATATAGTGAATCCTGTGGAAAAGAGCCTTTAAGTGGATGTCAGTTCCTCTTGTGTTTTTAACATCCCAAGTTTCTATACATGTGAGATATCACACTCAACTTTTAGCCATTTATTTAAAATTTCAGCTGAATGTTTCCTCTAGCTTGTATGGCATTTGGCATCTGTTACAGGAAAGCCAGTAATCTCATTCACTTTTCCCTTGGAGATTCCTGTTTTTCAAAATTTAAGTTACTTGATTGTCAGGAAGTATCATGTACCTGATGTAGTCAATAAAATACAAGATCTTAAAAATAATTAACCAGTTGTTGGTGGTGGTATTCTGGTTAGTGTTATAGTGATAATGCCTAAAACAAAGCCAATAGTGACAATTTAATGAATCTGGTAATTACAAGTAATATCTGAGTTAGAAATATGAATGAAGTAACATAAGTATGTCAAGACAGTTAGAAAGATAGTGTTATTTTATTTGATTCGTTTATTTGGGGTTATGTTTTTAGTGTATATGTTTCTGTGTGCACATGTGAAAGAGTGCATGGGTATCTATGTGTGAAATACTGTGTATAATGTGGAAGTATTTGATGGAGTTATTAAATCAGAAAATGATGATATGCTTCTATTATAAAAGAGAGGCACCCCAATGACTCCCTTTCATCTGACCTAACAAGGTTCCTAGTTTACATACCAGGACAGTAATTTTTTATAGATATAAAAAAATGTGGTTTCAGTATATCAAACATTGAATATTTGTGGCTGGTGGAGTGGGGAATCTCTGCTGTTGTGGTCCTGAGACCATAAGAGTCCTTCTACTTCTAGAGGAGAGATAGATTACTGAGAAGTCTCCCATCCCTGACAACCAGGGGCATAACCCCTACCTAAGACTGAGGTAGGTAGTCCATGGGAACATGAACTTATGTGAATTTTAAATAAATATCATTATGAAAATTCGAATCTCAATTTTTATAACACAGTATATATTGATATGTTTATGGTCTCTGTGTTTTGAATATTGTGGGTTTTTCCCCTCCTTCTTTCAAAAGAAAGTCCACTTGCTTGTTCAGAGAAATTCAGTATAAAATTTCTATTAGAGAAATATGCATAACATTTTCTAAGATGGGTCTTTGCTTTAAATATTTAATAATATTTTTAAAGCTTGCAAAATTGAATAAGTTAATGCATTTCTGTCATAAAAGTGAAAGATTATGTATTCTGAGTATGTTGAAAAGAGTGATGACAGGAATAATTTGGGGCACACATGTTGGGCCTGCTTTTTTGCCATGGGTGGTTCTAATAAAAATTACTTAAATCTGAAACTTCTGGGTTTTATTCCAGAAATGGAAATATCAGAATTAAATAGCTTGTACTCTCTCTCTCATGTTATATAATACAAGATGTGTATAATGCGGCACAGCTTGGATTGGAATTTTGTCTATTAATAAAAACAAAACCTTATTATTCAAAGAAAAATATATACAATAGCATAAAAGAGAAATATATTACACAATGAAAATTAGGTACCCCATGATGAAAAAAAAAATAAAACCTCTCCTTTTAAATTTGTAAAATATTTAAAAATTTTTTGTTGAAGTTTAATCCACATCCAAAAATGATCACATATCATGAGCATACAGCTTGATGGAATTTCTAGCTAAATAGCCTTGTCTAATTGCTCTGAGATAAAATCCTAAAACAAAACAAACAAAAAAATAACTCAGATCATTACCAATAATACTACAGAGGCTTCTGTTTCCTTCCAGTCACTATACCTATGGGAGTAGCCTCTACCCTGACTTCTAACAGCATAGATTAGTTTTGTATGTCTTTGTACTATATCTGAATGGCATCTTGGTGTGTATATTTTTCTTCCTGACTTATTTTGCTCAACATTATATGTTTGAAATTTATCCATGTTGTTCTGTGTAGTTGAGAATTATCCATTCTCATTGTAGAAGTATGGCGCTTCATTTTGTGAATATAGCACACTTTATCCAATGACAGAAATCTGGGTACTTGTCAGTTTGGTGGTTTATGATAAGTGCTGCATTGAACATTCTCATACATATCTTTGGCAAACATATGCACATTATATTAGGTAAATCTAGGAGTAAATCTAGAGTAGATTTGTTAAATCTAAGAGTAGATTTAATAAATCTAGGAGTAGAATTGTTAGGTCATCATGTGTGGAAATTTTTAGCTTTGGTAGATTCTGCCATGCAGACTTACAAATTGATTTTACTAATTGCTACTCCTGCCAGCAGGTTATGAGAGTTTCAGGTACCCCAAACACTTGCTAATACTTTATATTTTCCATCATTTTACTTTAATTATTATGGTGTATGTTTTATGGTATCACGTGATTTTAATCTGCATTTTCTGATACACAATCACAAAGCAGATGAATATCTTTACTTATATTTATTGGTAATTTGGATATCCTCTTTTGTGAAATGTCTCCATAAATCTTTTGTCCATCTATTGGATAAGTTCTGTTTTTCTTAATAATTTGTTAGATAACTTGATATGGTCTAGAAACTAGTCCTTTGCCAGTTATATTTATAGTGAAGATCTTCTCTTATTCTGTGACATTTTTCCATGTTCTAAAGGTGACTTCTGATAAACAGAAGTTCTTAAATTTAAGATCAGTTATCATTTTTTTTATTTTATGATTAGCACTTTTTGAGTTTTATTTGAGAATCTGTGCGTATTAGCCTCATAAAAATTTTATTCTGTTGATCTCCTTAAAAGCTTTATTACTCTACTTTTCACATTCAGATCTGCTATTGATCTTTTACTAATTTTTGGTTATGTAAGAGATAGAAATCCAGATACATTTTTCTCATATAATGTACCCAGCACCATTTATTGAAAAGATCATTCATATCTTAAAGCACCAGTGCCACCTTTGTTGCAAATCAGTTGAGCATTTATGTGTGGGTTTATTTTTTAACTCTTTATTCTATTTAAATGGTAAACTTGTCTATTGTTGCATCGGTATCACATTGTCTAAATCACAGTAATTTTATCTTAGATATTGATAAATGGAGTAAGTTTTTCATACTTCTTCAAGATTGCTTTGACTATTTTTAGCCCTTTTCATTTCCATATGGGTATGAGAACCTGGTTGTCCCTTTACACACACATGCATATGCACCCTTGCTGGCATTTTAATTGGAACTACACTAAATCTATAGATTAATTTGGGAAGAATTGACATTTTTATACTTTGAATTTCCAATCCACGTACAAGTATACCTACTCATTTATTTATCTCTTTTAAAAATTTCTCTCATACTGTTTTGGAGTTTTTAGTCTAGAAGTATTGCATATCATTTGTCAGATTTATTTAAGCATTTGACATATTTTGCTGTTACTGTAATTAACTTTATTTTTAAATTTCAATGTTACTTATATTGCTAATATGTAGAAATACAATTTATTTGTCTGTTGACTCTGCATGCGGTCTCCTTGTTAAAGCATTTATTAATTCTAAAATTTTTTTTGTAGATTCTTCTGAATTTTCCATGTAAACAATCATGCCTTCAGATAATACTAGTTTCATTCATTTTATCTAACCACTATACTGTTTCTGTCTCCTTTGTTCCTAGGCTTTATTGTACTGGATAGTTAGATAAAGTATACAATTTTGAATAGAAGTGAGGATACTTGCATCCTTGTCTCGTTCCCAATTCTAGGGAGAAAGTTCACAATAATAATTTGATGATTACATTTGTATTTTCTGTAATCTCCCTTTTTCTTAATATTTTTACTCAATCAGGGCACATTTAAATGTTTAGTGGATTTATTAGTTCAAAGGTGAAAAGAGGGAAGGAAGAGCAAATCAGGAGAAAATTGACAAAGGAATTATAGTGTTTTCTTTCACTAGTTCTTATTCTGCCTGTCTAGATAATAGAAATGTTTAAGGAAAACAAGGAAGCAGAAAAAAGGATTCAAAGATGAGAAGAATTCTGAGGCATCACTGATATCCTCTCAGAACTGTGGTGGTAGGGAGTGTAAAAAAAGACTTGATTCTGTGACTTCCCCACAGCTAAAACACTTTATTTTTGAAATGACATCAATGATTGTTATTAAAAATAACAATGAAGAAGTTTAAGGTACCACAAAGAAATGCCATCCTTTAATTCGTCTGTTATAGGGTGAGATCATTCTCTCAAACCAATATGAGGTTGCTTCAGTACATCATTAAGTTTAGGGAGTAGCAAAAATCCACAGGTGAAGATCAAGCACTAACTTAGGGTAAGATCTAAGAATAATACACGAATTTTGTCCCTGGGCACAGTTGCAAATTGTATTTTAGAGAACTCATCTCATGTAGTAGGAGGTAGTGTGGCAGACCTTACAGGAAAAGTTATATTAGACTTTAAGTAGTTAATACATTCTTGCCCATCTAGTCTTTATGGATTAGATGATATTAAGGATATTTGGGATGTAGAGTTTAGACCAATTTTCCTATTTTCATTATATTGACTTTATTTCATTTATTAATAAAACTCCTTTTGGCAGAATTTGGATACTGACTCTAACCTTTTAAACTGCAACAACTCTAAAGTATAACCTGGCCAAAGATTCTCCTGAAAACAGGTTTATAGTAAGAAATATTTGTGGCATAAGAGGGAAATGTTGAAACAAACAAAAACTACAGCTCTAGGTATACTATGTGTCAAACAGTATTACAGGCTTCAACGAAAACATAGAGAGGAAATCAGTTATGTTTTCTTCCTTCATGTTGTCCTCTGTGTGTGTGTGTATGTGTGTGTGTGTGTGTGTGTGTGTGTGTACACATATGCAATTGTCATAAAGTGCAATGCCAACTAGTGGAAAAATAGAGTAATAATGGAGATCATAACAGGGACAACTAACACAGTCAAGAGCTGGGCTATAGGAAAGAGTTATCTAGTTAATAACTTGATTCATTTTTCTTCTAATATGTATATTGTGGGACTAGTATATGCTAGGTAAAATGAAAAGAGTGGTGAAAAAAATTAAACATGGTTCTTGTGGTCACAAAACCTAGAATCTGGTCTTTTGGGTGAGGGAAAACTAGACAAGCAATCACAAAAATAAATACATACTTTCAAAATGTATAAAATTATAAAGGGAAGGTGGAAGGTGCTTTAGGAAAATGTAATAGGGGACCTTACTTAATCTTTGGGTCAGAAAAGGCTTTCCTAAGAAACTTTAAAGTTGAGATCAGAAGGATTTGTAAGAGTTAACTAAATAAAGAATAGTGGCAGGAGCATCCTCAGCATAGACATAGCAACTGAAGGTCCTAAAGGCAAAGAGGAACATGTTATTCAGAAGGTCACTGTGGTTGGAAGAAAGGAAGAGGGAAGCAGGAGATGAGGCTGCAAACTGGGCAAGGACAAGGTTAAGGTTCTGTAAGACATGTCAATAAACTTGAACTTTACACTACGAACTATGAGAAGGTCTTTAAGGGTTTGGCAAAGAAATAATCAGAATAAAATATTAATATATGTACCAGATTCCCAACATAACCTACTGATAACTGTAGGAAACTAAAGTTTTTCATATTAGTCCATAGCTGAATCTGCTTCATTGGAATTTTGTAGCTTGATCTTAAAGAAAAGCAGTGTACCCAGTTCTTCCATTTAGAATTTTTATGCTACTATTTGTGGTAAGCAAAACAAAACAAAACAAAAAACAGCAAAAATGAGGTATTTACCAGAAGTTCAATTATGTCTTCAAGGCCATATTGTGAGGACATTTTCTATCCTCCTCAATTTTTGTCCCTTGTGCTGGTTTTTCTCTCTCTAAAAGTGCATGACTGAGTAAAATAAGAATTAAGGTTGAAAATTTCATCACAACATTTTTGAGTCAAAATGGAAGTCTTAAGAGGAATTTGAATTTTGAGAAATTTTCTTGGCCCTATTAGGTGCTTCCTGTAAGCAGATGCATTCTGCCAGACAAATGAGGCATACCGTAGCATGAAACGGGAGGAAAGAACCTAAGTCTAATACTGATATTTATTGTTACTCACACTGGTATTGTTTGAATTCTTGAGCTCTATACTTTATAAAGTAGTTATTCATTCATTTGGTTATTCATTCAATATTTATTTAGTGCCTACTGTGTGAAGATGTTTGGGACACATCAGTAAACAAATCAGACAAATATCTCAGTCCTCATGAAATTTACATATAAGAAGAAGGAGATGGGTAATAAACAATAAACTTTATAAGTAAATGCAAGCACATTAAATAATGCTAAATAACATACACTATATAGTATGATGGAAATGGTAAGTGCTATGTAATAAAGAGGAAAAAAAAACAAAGTAAGTTTAACTGAGAGTATTAAGTGAGAGGGGTGGGGAAGGTAGACTAAAATAAGATAAAGTCAAAAGGTAATGAGGATCCAGCTTATGCAGGGCCCTCTAAGCAATTATAAGGACTTTGGGTTTTACTCTCAGTGAAATGAGAAGCCATTGGAGAGATTTTTATACAAAATACTGGCTGCAGTGTTGATAAAACCCTTTAGAAGATTAAGGGTAAAGACAAGGAGAACTCTACAGTCACCCAGGTAAAAGCTGATGATGTACTGCTCTCCCTCCCCCAACTAGCTACTACCACATTTATTTTCTCCTTGTTACAGGAAAACACTATATGATTTTAATACTGTTCCCAGAAACTCTCCTACTGTTATCTCCATCTCCACTTAAGTCTGGCTTTTACCCTGAAGCCGCTCTTGTTAACGTCAATAATGACACAACCTGTTAAATCCAAAGGTTAAATTTCAGTCATTTTCATTTTCCCACCAGCAATAGCTGACATAGTTGGTTACTCAATCCTTCTGAAATAGTTTATTTTAACTTTGATGGAGGAATACTGCACACTGTTGGTTTTCTAACTTCCTCTGTGGTCATTCCTAGAATGCCAACAAAGGAAAAAAAAAACACTGATTGTCTTGGATACCAATTGCAATGTTCAGATGGAACTTTTTTTTTTTTTTTTTTTTTTTTTTTTTTTTTTTTTGCGGCACACGGACCTCTCACTGCTGCGGCCTCTCCCGCTGCGGAGCACAGACTCCAGACGCGCAGGCTCAGCGGCCATGGCTCACAGGTCCAGCCACTCCGTGGCATGCGGGGTCCTCCCGGACCGGGCACAAACCCGTGTCCTCTGCATCGGCAGGCGGACTCTCAACCACTGCGCCACCAGGGAAGCCCCCAAATGGAACTTTTATAAAGGCAGTTTGGAGAGTGTCTTATCTCCTAAAGACATAGGATCAAGCTCAGGGCCTAATCACAACCTAAGTAGAATTAAAGAGCAAACTAATTGTGCAATTCTACCATATCTCTATGCTAAGAAATTGTTATGGTTGTAAAAGAGTGGGAGGTTGGGCTTTGGGATGGGCACATTATGGAAGAAAACAGGTAAAGGTGAGAAATTTGAATTCCCCAATACACCTGAAATTTCTTGTTAATAAAAGCAACTGCTGTCTACATAAGCTGGAGCAAGTTGTGTTTCAATGGAATGCCAATTTTCTCAGGCCTAACTCCCAATTCTTTTATGGCCTCCAGGTAGAGGATGATCTAGATGCCAACATAGTTTAAATGGAGAAGTGCAAATACTAATCTAGAAGGAAAGAGCTGTAGAATCCTGGGAATTTGTATCAGTAAAAGTCTGGAGAGCATGAATGGGAGGGACTCTAATGTTGTTAGGCCAAGCAGCATGAAATGCAAAATCAGTATGGGTTGAATTTACTGAAATGAATGCATTCACTCAGCATTTATGATTTGTGTTGATTTAAGCACTGTAAGTGAATATGAGTAGCATTCTAAGATGATGATTTAAAGGCAGGCCTATAGTCAATGAAATTGAGATGCTGGAATTTGTAGATCCTACTGAACAGGAAAGGTGTCCAAAGGTTCAGAGAATGCTGGAATGAATGTGCTATGTGGAATCTACTTAATCGATTCCTAGTTTCTACTCTAGGGCGTCATGGGGGACATACTTTTCCCCAAGTCCTCTTCAAAACTCTGTAAATATCCATTAGGAAGCTGGAGATAATGATGGGAGGTACTGTTATGAAACTGGACTCCCCAGTTTCCATGGCAGTAGTGGAATACTGATATGCCGAAGTAGTAGAGAGGCTTACCTGTTAGCAAAAAGTAGGGACAATTACTATAATAAACTTCAGAGAGAGATCATAATAAGAGCACTGTCCCAAGTAGAAATATAGATGGTTGATCATAGGATCTCTAGGAATAATTTAGGTGGAGAAGCTATTAAGATACATTTTGAAAATTATAAATGGGAAAATTCTAGGTTTAGTGAGCAGAAACCTGATTCAAATTGCTGTAGTGGGTTTATATTCTCTTACTCAAGTTCTAGATCTAAGACATTTCACAGAATCCAAGATATAGGTATCTCCCACTGTCTGAAAGTTTGCATTATACCACTTCATTTTTACAATAGACCTACATTGGAAAAGTAACAGATTTTTTATTAAAAGCAAAAATCTTTGGATTTCTTTCAGTTTGCAAAAAGAGATACTAATGTAGGTCTTTTAAAAAGTGAAGTGGCATCATGCAAACTTTCAGAAAGTGGGAAATACTTTTCCCTTTATGCCGTTTCAGCTCACAAAATGTTTCACAGAAATGCTCTACTTTAGGATAGCTGGGGAAACCAGTTTGTATTTATGGATAAAGCCAGCTCTCTTGGAGGAAACATTCTTCAATGCAGCCACATGGTAATCATCCCCACATTTTCTCCCAGAGAGACATGCAGCAATTCATGAAGGTGACTGTGCACTGGGCAAAGAATAGAACTCTGCCTTTAAGTTTTGTGGACACTGGCACCAGATTGATACTAACCTCTAATAACTTGAAATACACTGGACAGATTTGTGGTTTATAGAGGTCAGAAGACAAACAGAATCTTGGTTGAAGTAAAACTCATTGTGATTATTTTCCTAGTTCCAGAATAAATAGTAAAAATAGCTATATCTAATACATACCAAAATACCCACATTAGTTCCTCTGTTGGTGAAGTGTGCATTATAGTGTTGGAAATAGCACAGTGGAAGCTACTGGAATATCTCACTTCCCCCAAATATACTAAAAGCAATACTACTTTCCTAGGGAAATTTTGGAGATCAGTGACATCATCAGAATTTGAAAAAAACAGGAGTAATTATTCCTAATTCATTCACATCTGTCTCTCCTGTTTGGCTAACACAAAAGTCAGACAGATGGGTCTTGGAGTATGATTGGGTTTTTCAAATTTAAGAAGGAGTCATGCCAAAAGAGCTACAGTTCAGATGTTGTATCCAATCACTGGTGCTAATATACTGCTTTAGGTATAGCTTTTTTTTTTTTTTTCTTATTTTTACCAGCAAATATAATCAGAAGCCATTTACATCTACCTGGCAAGGAAAGCGATATACTTTTACTGTCTAACCTGAGGATTATTTCTGATCTGTTCTCTATCATAATAGACCAGAGAGACCTTGATTTTCTGGCCATCCTACAGACCATTACATTTGGCTATTATATTGAGGATGCTATACTAACTGGACATATCAGATAGGAAGTAGCATGAACCCTAATTACCTTAGTAAAGCATGCAATTGCTAGAGGATGGGAGATAAACTCCAAAAACTATCTGCCAAATCAGGTGTCAATTGTATCTCAGTGAAGCTGGGGAAAACACTAAGGTGCCAATTGACATTCTCAAAAAAAAAAAAAAAAAAAAAGAAAAGAAAGAAAAGACCTCTGAAAAGTGAGAGATAAGTTGCAGAGCCATTTACAGTCTACAAAGAAAGTGACATATGATGAAACTCTAAGTGTTGGAGATAATACACATCACATCTATTTGTGCAGCTTCAACTTTTTAGCTAAATAATTCAGAAGACAGTTTTAAATTGGGAACAAAGAAATAAAGGTTCTGTACTACCTCAAGGCTGTAGTACGAGCATCCCTGCACTTAGACCTCCTACCCAGCAAACTTAATCGTATAGAACATGTCTGTGGCAGTTGAAAATGCTGAGTGGAACTCCTGGCAAACTCCAATGGGAGATTCTATTATGGCAAAAGTTATTCTCCATTAGAAAAATAGATTTTAGATTTCTGCTAGGCTCTGATAGTGTCTAAACACTTGACCATGGGCAACATATAACTATCTGATTTGAAATCATAACTATTTCAAATCACAACTATATGATTTGAAATTCCCGTTTTGAAATGGTTGCTATTTAATCAAAAGAATCCAAAAAATGGATGTGCACTACAGCATCCTATGCTAAGTCAAGAATGTCTGAATAGTATAATTGCATGACTGACTGCTCAGACTCCCATGAGCCCATGAGCAGTGGGAGTCTATCAAGTGCCACAGCCTTTCTTTGGAGGGATCCTACCTAAAAGCAATGCTGAAGAAAAATTCTTCCCCTTGAGAAGTGACAGAACATTGTTTGTCCAAGCCAAACTGAAGGAGACAAGTTCAAGGTACACTGAGTTATGTGCAATGGCTAATGTATTGGCTAGAAAAATGGAAGAATGATGACAAGGAGGTCTGAATCATGGATATGTGAATGAGCCTTTCTGAATGAGTGGAATGTGAAGATATTCTCATGGAAATATCCTCACGGAATGTCTACTGCAAAGCATCTTTGCAGTAATTTGATAGACAATATGGTCCTTCCTCTAGATGCCAGTCAGCTTTCTCCCCTTGCCATCTGGTGGAAGTGTGGAGACTTTCTCTCATGAAGGAGGCAGCCATTTGTCCTTATATAAATAGATATATTTTCACATGTCATACACTTTACCTTAACAGATTTTTTTCAATGCCACCTTATATGGTCTTAGAAAATGATTTTGCTATTGTCATGGTATTTACACATTGGAGATATGGGGATGTACGTATATGTATAGCTGATTCACTTTGTTATGAAGCAGAAACTAACACACCATTGTAAAGCAATTATACTCCAATAAGGATGTTAAAAAAAAAAGTCATTTTGTAGCAAGCTGCAGTACAGCAATGGCTCATGCCCACAAAATTTATGGGTTCTACCACGTGTCTTACTCCATATAGCATTTAGCTATGTAGAATATTGGAATGGCCTGCTGAAGTGTGGGTTAGAGTAGCAGTTGGGAGATAATGCCCTGCAAAGCTAGGGAGCTTTCCTATAGTGTATAGCATACATATGAAACAAGGGGCCAAGAGGTGGTGCCTTCTTTCTCATAGTCAGAATTCACTAGTCTAGGAATCAATGCATAGAGGCAAATGGGACTCATCTTGCTATTATACCTATGAACTATATTAAGGAGTGCTATGTACTGAATTGTGTGCCCCCCTTTCTCTCAAATTCATGTACTGAAATCCAAACCTTCAATATGACTGAATTTAGAGATAGGGCTTTTAGGAGGTAATTAAGGCTAAGTGAAATCATAATGGTGAGGTGCAAATATGATAGGATTGGTGGCCTTGCAAGAAGAGGAAGAAATCTTTCTCCCTCCTCCCTCCCTGTGCATGTACCATGGAAAGGCCATACAAGCACACAGCTAGAAGGCAGCCTTCTGCAAGCCAGGATGAGAACCCTCACTAGAACATGAGTGTGCTGGTAGCTTATGCTATGCAATCTCTGTGCCTATTTATGTTGTATATTCTGAAATTTCCTTCTCTCTTTTTTCTTAAAAAAAGCTTGTCATTCGGAATAGGTTCAAGTATAGCCTTTTCTAGGAAACCTTCCCTGACTCTCTAGGTCACTCTTGCTATTGTTCTTTTGTAGTTTAATTTTATTTGGTATATATCATTGTCATTGTCCTAAATATATTATATTGTAACCACCAGTCTATGAAGCTCTCTCTTTCCTGAGACTGGTGACCAAGTTTTATTCATATTTATATCCTAAGCCACAAACACAGTAGCTGACATTTGGTAGGTTCTCAATAATACTTGGGAAATCAAAGTGTCAATAAGTGAATAGAAGGGAAAGGATGAAGTATGAGTTTAGGAAGTACAGCTGTTGGAAGGCATGGGAAATTGAGACTCCTGGTCTCAAGGACTCTCAGTATATTGGGATGAGAGGTCTCAGAGTACTGATAAGTGCAAAGGCAGCTGTACAAAAAAGATGTTGAAAGCAAACCTCTCAAGTTCTGTTTTGTCTATACATACGTTCTAATGCAAAGGCTTTGCTGCAATGGACGATTCAATATATTCATTAGTAGAAAGTTAGCAGAACTAAGAGAATTGGACTATATCTTTAAGAAATAATATCCTAGAAATGCCAATATAGACTCAACACACGTTTCTCATCTCTACCTGTTCCAGGTATTTCTGAGCCAAAAGCAAAACTGTTTTTCAAGGCCTACTCACAGCTTTATGTGCCCTAGCTAAATGCTGAAGGAAGTTTAAAACTGAGCAATTAAGTACTCAAGAGAAATTCTCATAAACATTTTAAAGACACTTACTGGCTGAGTTGTACCTGTTTCCGTTAAACTCCTGATCTGATCTCTTTCCATGCAAAGTGGAGGGTAACTCTGACAGTTAACTACTTATTTTTTGGAAGGTAGATACAGTGAGTTATCTTGATTTATATTTATGGAACAAGTCAAATTCTGTCCTATAGACTTGTCTTCTGAAAAATTAAGAGAAAGAAATTTATAGGGAAGGTGTTTTTCCTCAAAAATGGTTTGACAATGATGATCTAATTTAAGAAAAACCTAAAATAGAATTTAGAAAAAAATCTGAAATAGAACATATGCATTCTAAAAAAAAATGCATATCTTAAAACCTAGCATACAGGTGACATTTAATAAGTATTTGTTGACTGAGTAAATCCTGGATTAAATGAAGTAAAACTGAAAACTAATGGAAATATTGCTATTAACAGAAACCAGAGGCTTTCCTCTTACCCTGCTTTCTCAGCTATCCAGAGCACACATGATAATACTAATGTGCTACAGGTAAAAAGGCTGACAAGTCATTACTGTGATCAGCTATGAAAAGGTCATTTGCATATACCTCCAGTATTTTTATGCACTTCCTCTCTGGGTACTGTATTCAGGCCTGGTGTCTCTTTCAGCTGATGTGCTGAATTGACTTTGTTTTTGGATTGGCATCTTCTCGAGAATTTTTCCTACACTTTGCTTTGAAGTAAACATACTGCTGTGAGAAATACGGTGAGAAATATTCCTTGGCAAGCATTCATTTTCTACTTACCGTATTCCCAAGGATGATGAATCATTATTTGTCTTTAATTTTGGCAACCATCTATAATTGGGTGAGCAAAATTGTACCTGCAGACACCTCAGCTTGCATGTATAACATTTCTTTGAAAACAAACAGACCACCACAACAAAATTCCAGCAGATCAACCAAATTCTTACATTGGAAAAGTAATTGATCTGTTGTCAGCACTATACAGGGGCTATTCCAGCCTTACAGCTATTGGTGAAAGTTGTACAGTATGCAGATGCTTGAGATACCAGTTTACCTCCTTTTTTTCGGTTGGATGTTGGTTGTTTAATCCTCTGGGTTCTTTTCTTTTCTTTTCTTTTTTTCCTTCCTGAGAATTTCTGTTATTACTTCACATTGCAAAATTAAGAACTAGGGTAGTAGATTTTTTTTTGAAAGGTAGTAAAAGCACACTTTGATTTTTATGTTAGACAAAGCTGTTTAAAATACGTAATTGACATATGGGTCAGCAAAAGAAGATGTGCATTTTATTCACATTTTCACTGAATTCTTGAAAATCAGGATGCCAAGTAAAATGTTTTATTTCCATGTAAATAAGGTAGTTGTTACTCCTTTCTAACTTTTCCTCCACCAAAATCAGGCCTCAACAGGTCCGATGATGAAATGGAATGAACCAGCTGACAAGTGAAGTAGAATTTTAAACATGTCCCACATTTGTCTCTTTAACGTTCTCTTCTCTACAGTCTACTTTAGTGCAAATTTCAAAATAGTCATTTGAAACACTTTTTGAACTTTCAATTTCAAAAGTGTTTGTAAAATGCCTTGTAAATAAATATATTTATATACTTTTGTATATGTACAGGGAGCAAAAAGAATACAGAGGAAATAAAAGGAATAAGGAACAATATATTTGCTAACTATATGGAATGTTCAATTTTTGAATAGGAAAATGGCATTTTTTAAAACTTTTGTCAACCAGAAGAGGTGTGGACAATCCCTTAAATGCTCTGATCAAAATGTCATAATTGTTGAGTCTAAAATTATTTTATGTGCTATTAAAAACACTGCCGATTAAACTATGCTTTCTCATAGCTTATAACTTTTATTATTATTATGAAAGAGCTCTTTTAGACTTACATAGACAGAGATTTTTATCTATGTCAAAATAGTGTATACAGATGAAAAAATAAACAAAATAAATTGGTTAAGCTATTCCTAAAATTTCTTCAGATTTAGAATCTGACATTCCCAAATCACTTTTAGGTTCTTAGTCACAAATTTTTGTGTTTCCACATAAGACAGTCTTTTGTGCATTTCTTAAAAAATTTCTCCAGTATTATTAGGATTTTCTCCTAACCTGCTGATGACCATTCTGTAAGTTTTGAGGCACATACAGAAGTAAAGACAGCTACATCATGCCAGTTACCTGCTTTACAGCACTTGTTAGATACATCCTGATTTTACAGATGTTGAAAGGTGAAAAAAAGGAACTCATAATCAACTAGATTATAATAGAAACACAAGAGTATTTGATCTGTCCTGCAATATAAAATAACCAGTCATAGCAAGGTCAACTCAATTATCCCAACCATTCTAGAAATATATTCTCAAAATTTAGAGAAAGAGAAAAGCAATTCAAAGTAGAAAATGAAAGATTATATGACTGAAGGTAATTAATATCTGAGGTGGAAGTTTGGGAAAATAAAGTGAAATACTCAGCTCTTCTTTTAGCAGTCATGGATTAGACTTTTAAGAATTCTTTCCCATTGATTATTTCATGAGCGTTTGCATCCAATTTGTAATTCTATAGATGTCACTCTAAAAATCTCTACTTATCTTAATCAAAACACTAAATTGATCATGTTACAGCTAATTCATTACAGTTGCTTAATTAAATCACAACTCATAAATAATAATGTTTAAGAGAAGGAAAAATTGTATAAAATATTGTCATTGAAAATCTTTATAATAATATGAAATCATGTTAAAGATCTTTTGTTTTAAATTTTATTTTTTAATCCTAAAACTTGGCTGCAACAGTTTTTCTAATAATCCAAAGCATATTCAATTGGATTTGGTTTTGTCTTACACCAAGAATTGCATATACTCTCATAAAGATAAGACATGACATGAGCATTCATCTTATTAAGTGGTTTGTGAGGATCTGAAAGAATATCTCTCCACAAAAAAGTTCCTATTATCATACTTAATGTTTAATACTTATATCTAAATTATGAGCAAGTATTCACTTTTTCAAATTTAAAAAAATCAATTTAATTGTATTAGAAGACATCCATCATACTGTGACACTATTATGTCTTCATTTGCTTTGTTTCCAAAATGTTTATTTAAAAACACAATCTGTATCACTCTGAATTAAATGACGACAGTTATACCATTGGTTTTCATTTTTCAGAGAAAATGCAAATGTAAAACATTTCTCTTTGCTATAGTCTATATTACATAAAATGTGATTATGCTTCAGACTTTGTTCAGAAAATAGCCTTCAAATGCAGAAAACTAAATAGGCAATAAGAAATTGCACAAAGAAAAGAGAGACATTGTTCACATAGATCTGAAGAAAAAGAGAAAAGGATAGGTAGATTCTGATTGATGTTCTAGAAACACCAGAAAATTTCATGCTTGAAAATTGGTTTTTAAAATGCCATTTGTCTGCCAACAATATGTGAAAACTAATGATACCTCTGCTGAGCATTTCTTGATCAGATATGGGGTTTCAGACTTGAACTTAACTGTGGGCCAAGGTTAGCTACTCTGTCCAAATTCTTAGTTTTTTCTTTAAGGAAGCAGCTTAAAATCTCTTAGATAAAATGAAAATCATGAAAGCATTTAAATTTAGAAATGTAAAAAAATGTCTTTATTGAATTCTATTTCCTTTCAAGAGTAGATTTTATAATGAAAGGATAAACAGTCTATACACAAAATTAATGCTTAGCCATCCTCATTTTCTTATGAAGAAAAACTGTGTTACTAAGGGAAGAAAAAGACTGTAATATTATGGAAAACACTCATCTGACAGCAGATTAACATCACAGTTATGGAGTTTTAAGGTTGTAAATCACTCTGAATTACATTTAGGCAATACACTAAATAGAAAGTTTAAAATTAATTTTTTCCAAAGAGACAACTCTGTCGGTTGTTTAAAGGTAGTTTAAAAAGAACATTTATTCCTTCAGCAACACTCAAATTAAGAATCTCATGGGACATTCAAACACTGGTTTATTCTATGGCTTAAACTATTTTTTATCAGCTTCAGAAAAAACAGAAAACATTTGGTCACCCTTCTCAGTATAAAAGAGGAAGAGTGAAATTCTCATTTGACAGAGTGACTACTATAAACTAAATATGTTTGATAGCAGGATCTCATTTAATCTACTAAGTGATACATGTCACACACACACACATATATACACAGACATATGTGTAGGGAATTAAGGTTGCAGATAGAATCAGGTTGCTAATCAGTAGACCTTAAAATAGGGACATTATTCTGGATTATGTAGCTGGACCCAGTGTAACTCCATGGACCCTTAAACATAGAAGAGGAAAGAAGAGTGGATCAGGGATGAAAGAACAAGGACGATCAAGTCAAAGCATGATAGAAGGACTCAACCCACTATTGCTGACTCTCATTAGAAAGGGAACCATAAGCCCAGAATTGCAGATGGCCTCTAGAAGCCAATTAAGGCCCTCAGCTGTGAGCCAGGAAGGAAAGGGGGATCTCAGTCCTACCATGGCAAAGAACTGAATTTTGCCAACAACTTGAATGACCAAAGAAATGGATCCTCCCCATGGAGACCCTGGAAAGAAACGCTACCCTGCCCATTTGGTAAATTAATATTAACGTATTAATATATGTTAATATCTATAAACATATTTTATACATATTTTATATAATTATATTTAATGCTGTTCTAAAGATATTTATTTTAGATGTTTAGAATTAAATTAAGCAAATGTTAAGAAAACCTTAATATGTTACCTTGGTGCTGAAATCAACATTTGAAATGTTTCACAGCAAAGTGAAGGTGGTGGTTGTGGACACTGACACAGATAGCTACTGAGGATGAAGTAAAATCAGTAAATATATAGAAGAAACCTGGAAAATCATCACTATTTAAAAAAATATTAGACTAAACATATTTAAGAACATTTAAATGCATGAGATTTAGTGTGCTGTTTTTGTTCTTCTGAAAAATAACATAGAAGTGACTTTTCTTTAAAAAAGTGTAGTTAAAGTAAACTAGGTATAAATCTAAATATGAGATGAACATATAGCTTATAGGACAAATAGACAAAATGGAATTTATCAAACTGAAGCAAAAATCTGTATGTAGCAATTAGGGTTTTACAATAATATATTTAATCTTTACCAGCTTTATGGCTGTATAATTGACATACGTATAATAGTTTGTACATATACAAGTATACAGTTTGACAAGTTTTGGTGTAAGTACATACTCAGGAAACATTTAGAAAATTAGGATAAGATCCAAAAGTATCCTTGTACCTGTGTAATCCTTTCATTTCACTCTTCTCTCCATCCCACCACACCCCATCCCATCCCATCCCATCCCATCCCATCCCATCCCATCCCATCCCATCCCATCCCATCCCATTCCCAGGCAGCCACTTGTCTGCTTTCTGCCTCCACAGATTTGTCTGTACTTCCTAAAACTTCATATATATATGGAATCATAAAGTATGTACCCTTTTTGGGGGACTTCTTTCACTCAGTATAATTATAATTATTTTGACTCATCCATGTCCTAGTGTATATCATTCATTCATTTCTTTTTATTGCTGAGAGTACTCCATCACATAAAAATAGCACAATTATATTATAGAGATATCAATAGGAATGACTTCTGTTGATGGAAATTTTGGTTGTTTCCCATCTTTGTCTATTACAAGTAAAGCCATGATCCTTCATGTTTGTTATGTACATACACTTTCATTTCCCTTGGATAATTCCTGGAAGTGAAATGGCTGAATCATCTGATAGATGTAGGTTTACATGTTTAAGAAACTGCCAAACTCTTTTTCAAAGTGATTATACTTTACATTTGTACCAGCTTTCTGAGAGGTATAGTTCTTCCATATCCTCA
The DNA here is from genome assembly GCF_964341445.2 of Mesoplodon mirus. Classification (NCBI taxonomy): domain Eukaryota; kingdom Metazoa; phylum Chordata; class Mammalia; order Artiodactyla; family Ziphiidae; genus Mesoplodon; species Mesoplodon mirus. Next base: position 24,883,425 of record NC_138980.1, on the reverse strand, counting down.
CCAATGTTTGGTATGACCAGTCTTTAATTTTAGTTGTTTGCCATCTGTTTATCTTTAGCGAAGAGTCTGTTCATATCTTTTGGCAATTTATATCTGGTTATTTTCTTGTTGAGCATCAAAAGTTCTTTTTATATTCTGGAGAGGAGTCCAGTGTCAAATACATGATTTGCAAATGTTTTCTCCCAGTCTGTGGCTTTTCTTTTCATTATCTTTAATATTGATTCTTGATAAAGTAATGTTTTCAACTTTGATGAACTCTAATTTATTATCTGTTTTCTTTTGTGAAATGTTCTTTCAATATCATATCTAAGAAATATTTGCCTATGTCTCCTATGATTTCTTTTAGAAGTTTTATGGTATTAAGTTTTGCATATAAGTCTATAATCCATTTTAAGTTTTTCATATGATGCAAGGTAGTGATCAAAATTATTTTCTTTTTTTTAAACTTTAGAACATCTACTTTTGAGAAGATTGTCCTTTCTCTACTGAACTGTCTTTGCATTTGTGTTCAAAATAAGTTTTCTATATATGTGTGGTCTCTTTTGCACACTCCATATATTCCATTGGTCTAACTTAAGCTAATACAATGTTGTTTTTTGTTTTGTTTTGTTTTGTTTTTTACCTTTATAATGAGTCTTGAAATCAGGTTATGTTAGTTTCCTTACTTTGTTCCTCTTTTCAAAGTTGTTTGGAGTTTTCTAGCTCATTTGAATGTACATATGAACTCCAGCATCAGCTTGTCAGGTTTAACAAAACAAAACACAAACTGCTGTGCTTTTCATTGGAATCACATTAAATTAAGTTCAGGAGAATTGACACCTTAATAATAGTGAGTCTTCTGACTCATAAAAACATCACTTATTTAGGCCTTCCTAATTTTTCTCAATAATGTTTGGAAAGTTTCAGATCTTGCACATATTTTGTCACATTTTTGCCTAAATATTTTACATATTTTTGATGCTAATGCAAATGGTCCTTTTAAAAATTCATTTTGATCATTTCTAACATGTAGAAATACAACTGATTTTTATATGGATCTTGTATGCTGTAGCCCTGATAAACTCATTTATTATTTTTGTTAGCTTTTTGCAGATTCTGTTAAATTTTCTATATACATGAGTATGTTATCTTTTGTTAAGAAAATTTTTACTTCTTTTTCAGTCTGGATGCATTTTATTTTTCTTGCCATATTGCACAGAGTAAAACATCATGAGCGATACTGAATACAGGTGGTGAGACTAGGCATCCTTGTTTTATTCCTGATCATAGAGGGAAAGCATTTTATCTTTCACCATTAAGTATAGTGTTAACTGTAGGTTTTCTGTAGATACTTTTTATCAGGTTTAGGCAATTATCCTATATTCCTAGTTTACTGTGAGTTTTTATCAGGAATATATGTTAGATTTTGTTAGATGCTTTCTCTGCATCTATTGAGATGAACATATTGTTTAGAATTTTAGTTTGTTGGTAGGTGAGTAGTATTGATTGTTTAATGTTAAATGCATCTCGTATACCTGGGATAAATTCTACTTAGTTGTGATGGATTATCCCTTTGATGTGTTGTATTTACTTTGCTAATATTTTGTTTAGAATTTTTCCATTTTTGTTTATGCAATACAGTGTTATAGACTATTTTTTGAGAGGGAGCTGTTAAAATTTATGTCTTCCAAGGAATTTAGCCATTTCATTTAAGTTGTAAAATTTACTGGCATAAATATTTTTAAAATAATATTCTTTTAGTGGCCTTTTACTATCTATGTAATCTGTAGTGATAACATCTCTCTCAATCTAGACATTGGTAACTTGTGTCTTCCTTTTTTATTCTTGGTCAATCTCGTTGAAGATTTTTTTTTCTTTTTTTAATCTTTTTAAAAACCAGTTTGGTTTCATTTAGTTTTCTCTATTATTTTCTGTTTGTTTCTTTGATTTTTCTCTCTGATTTTTCTTTTTAATGTTTTCTTCTGTTTACTTTTATCTTAATTTGCTCTTAATTTCCTAGTTTTTATGATAGTAACTGAGGTAATTGACTTGACACATTTATTCTTTACTAATAGAACTGAATGCTGTAAATCCACTCCCCACAATGTAGTGCTTTATCAGCACCTTTCAAATTCTGATATCCACTATTTTCATCTTAATTCCATTTAAAATATTTTTTAATTTTTCTTTTAAATCCTTCTTTGACCCATGAGTTACATTCATTTATATAGATACACTTTTCTATCTGAGATAATTTTTCTTTTCCCTGAAGGACTTTATTCCATTTTTCTTGTAGTATTAATCTGATGGTGATGAATTACTTCAGTCTTTGTATGTTGAAAAAGTCATTATTTTGTCTTCATTTTTTGAAACATTTTTGCTTTGTATAAATTATAGGTTGAAATATTTTTCTTTTCATATTTTAAAGTTATTTCTGTACTGTTTCATCACATGAATTGTTTCAACAGGAAAAGAAATCTGCTCTCATCCTTATCTTTGTTCTTCTGTAGGTAATATATTCCCTCTCCCTCTCCATTTTTTTAAGATTTTCTCCTTAACACTGGATTTGACCAGTTGGACTACTGTATACCTTAGTGTCATTTTCTTCATGCCCTATGTATGTGTGTGTGTGTGTGTGTGTGTGTGTGTGTGTGTGTGTGTGTGTACTTGAGATTCATTGGGCTTCTTGGATCTGTGGGTTGACAATTTTTAAATCAATTTTGGAATACATTTAACTAGTATTTCTTCATCTTCCTCCTTTCACAGTTTCCAATTACACAAATATTAGGCTATTCAAGATCATTCCATAGCTGCTGACCCTCTTTTCATTTTTTTTAATAATTTATTTTTTCTATGGGTTCCATTTTGCATACTTTCTGTTCTAATATCTTCAAGCTTACTAATCTTTTTCTATGCAATGTTTAATCTGTCATTAGTTTCATCCAGTGTATTTTTCCTTTCAGATATTAAAATTTTTACATATGGAGTTTAATTTAGTACTTTAAAAATATATTCCATTTCTCTCCACTTATTTTCAACCTCTTCAACCTATATCAATGTATGAAATACAGTTAATCCTTGAAAACTATAGGGGTTAATCTGTATATAATTTATAGTCTGACCTCCATATCTACAGTTCCTCCACATCTTCAGATTCAACCAACCACCAACCCTGAGTATTTACTATTAAAAAATATTGACATATAAGTGCACCTGCACAGTTCAAACCTGCATTTTTCAAGGGTCATCTGTGTTTATAATGACTCTGTTCATTTCCTTGTCTACTAATTCTAAAAACTGTGTCTGTTCTGGATTATATTTGATGTTTTTCCCTCATGATAGGAGTGTCATATTTTCCTGCGTTGCATGACTGGTAATATTTCATTGGATCCTAGTCATAGTAAATTGTATCATTTTGGGTTTTGTATATTTTTGAATTTCTATATTCTTGAGTTTTGTTCTAGAATTTAGATAAATTAATTGGAAATTGACCCTTTTGGATCTTGCTACAAAGATTTCTTAGTTGGTATGAAACGTGCATTCCTAGAGCTAATTATGTCCACTACGGAATATTCTGTGCTCACATTACTGGGTACTCTGTACAATTCCCTATGAATTAGGGGGTTTTCCAGTGTGCCTAGTGGGGACAGGTATGACTCTTAATGGCCAGTGTGAGTGCCAGACTCTGCCTGAGGTTTTCCTCCTTGTGCAATGACCTGGAAATTCTCTCAAGGCAATAAACTGGGAAACTGTAGGACTCATTTCATTTTTCCCATTTCTCTGGGATCACTGTCTTGCATTGCCTGATAAACCATAGTTTTATATATTTTTTCTTGATTTGTGTTTCTTTCAGATGGGAGAGTACCTAATATTCTATCTTGACTAGAAAGAGATATCTGAATTTATTTTACAAACTCTACTGTTTGGATGATTTAATTCTACCTCATCATAGAATTCACCTATGTGCTGAATTTTTCACAAGGGAGAGAATTTTCATAGTTTTCACGTTTGTTTATATATAAGTCATCATATTGAAGATGGATTCCTTAAGGACCCATGACTTACTATTTTGGTTTTTTTAATCCCTAGAATCTAGCAAAATGCCTAGCGTATAGTAGATTTTGATTGTTGGGCCTATATGAATAGAGGACCGAATGAAAGAATGTAAAGGAGAAAATAAAGAGTTTCGTATTGAATTTCCATCTCTTCTGGACTGAATTGTTTATGTCCCACCAAAGTTCATATGTTGACGCCCCAAAGCCCTAGTGTGGCTGTATTTGGAGATGGAGTCACTACAGAATTAATGAAGGATAAAGGAGGTCATTTTAGGGTGGTGTACTAATCCAGTAGGATTAGTGTCCTTATAAGAAGAAACACCAGGCAGTTTGCTCTCTCTCCCTCTCCGCATGCACACACAAAAAGGCATGTGACCACACAGTGAGAATGTAGCCATCTACAAGCCAGAAAAAAAGCCTTCACCAGAGAGTGACCATACTAGCTCTTTGATCTCAGACTTCCAGCCTCCAGACTATGAGAAAATAAATTTCTGTTCTTTAAGCCACCCAATCTATGGTATTTTGTTATGGCAGCCTGAGAACACAAATATACCATCTAAACTTGGGAAATATAGAAAAAAAATTGAGAAAAAATATGAATGGGAATCACTTAAATGATTGAGAGTCTTCATAAGTCCTCTTTAATGACTATAATTTATGAACACTCAATTCTCCAAAACAGAAGTTTTTTATATGTGCCTCTTTTAATAGTCACCTCTTCTTATTTTAATTAAATCATATTAGAGAAGAATATAGTCTGCTTTTTATTTAAAAGGAACTTTCCAAAAAATGACACAATCAGTCCCAGAATAGTAACTTTTTACATTAAACTCACTTCTAGTTGGCATTCCTGAATTTCTGGAACCATGCATCAGAAATGATGTGAAAGAACCTAATGCTGGATGATAATGAAGAGATGGAAATTTTTGCTGTTTTGACCCCAGGTGAAGATAGTTTGCTGTGTACTTCTGAATTATATTTTACATTTTTTATTTGAACATTAACAAGGACACATATCTTAAGAAAAAAAAGTCAGTTATTAAATTGATAATGTTTGAACCTGACTCTTGTTTTGATGCTTTTTTTTTTTTTTAAGACCATCTAGGATCAGTTTTGTTTTAAATAGACCATAAGAAATGTGTGGACTCTCTGCTGGAGTTGCATTAGAGCTGTGGGATTGAAACAAACTTTAAGAAGTCCTCTGGCATATCCTACTATTAATATTTTAAAAATTAACTACTTTAAGAAAGAATTAGTATTAATACTACCCAACACCTTTGTGTGTATACTTCTTTTGAGTTTACAAAGCACTGAGAGTTTATAAAGCTCCATAAAATCAATCTTCACTGTAATTCTCAGATATATATGGCAACTAATGGCCTCATTTTACAAATGAGAGAACCGTAGCTGGAAGAGGATAAATGATCTATCTCTGGCCTCCCCATTAAAAAGTGGTAAGGTCAGGTTATAACTCAGACCGTGCTCAGATTTCTGCTCTGGTCTTAGGCCTATATCATGGACAGCTTAATTAATTAACAATTAATTAACAATTGTTGTACAGTACAGATAGGTTATACAGTAGCAAATCCAGATTCATAGCCTACTCTGAAAGAAACCTATCTACTACTTTCAATCTGACATTAACAACATCACCCAAATTAAATTTGATAATATTTAAAATATTATTTTTGAATCAGAAAGGCAGAATTTTTTTCTTAGAATATTATAACTGTGGTCTCACATCGATAGAGGATTGCCAGGAATAGTTCCTCATGACTGATGTGGTAAAGTTTCAAAAAGCTTTAAAATAACTTTTATAGTAATAAAAATTATAGTATTGTAAAGGAACTTTATTTCAGAAAGTTTTCTAAAAGAAATACCATTAGCAATGGACAAATATAACAAATGGTTAATGATCCAAATGGGAGAAGATGGAAGGAGTAATGAAGTATCCTAGAGGAATCTTCTTTTACTTATTAGTTTAAGGAGGATACAGGCTTCAAATTGGGTTCTTGGCAGGGAGGAAGAGAGTGAAATCCTCTTTAATTCCCATGATGCTATTGTGACACTGGATACTGTTTCTCAATTACAACAAAATGCAATATATCAAAGCAACATAGTATGTGGCTTAAAGTAGATGGAAGAATTGTCTAATTCAGAAATAATCTGCTTAAAAATTCTTGTCACTCTTTTCTCCCCTCCCCCATTATATCTTCACACAGTGAAGGTGCTGAGTTACATTATAATTTCATTTGAGTTCAGATTATCATTCTGGGGCACTAGTTACAAATAGCCATATTTTAGATGGCATGAGAAAAACACAGTGTGGCACCTTATCACTGTCAGCCCAAATGGAAATTTCCCATTTTTCCCTTGATCAGTACTGGTTGGAACACTGTCTGGCACTTGGCTAACACTGAACAACTGGTAGTGATTATTGTTATTACCCAATCTTCCTAAATGAGATTTTGTCAGTTCAGCACTTCACAAAATTTCTTTAACTAATCTGCAGTTCCTTGATTTTGTGAAACCTTCAACTTCATATACCCTGGAAAATACTCTTTTCAGAACTTGATCAAGACACATAGCTACTAGATAAACGTTGTCACTCTAGCAGCTAAGTAGAAAGATTTATAGCACAGTTGACTTGTAAAGCTTAGGGACAATTTACAGAAGACTTGCTAGCCTAGAAATGATTACTGGCCAAATCTTAAAGCTCTGTCCAACATTATTTCTCTGAACACTTTAGAGAGTTTATTTTTCAAACTTATTTACTATTTAGCACACGACTTCATATCACAAAGTTATAAAATATCTGAGACTCTACATTTTCTGACAAAAACATAATATTGTTTAAAATAATTCCTCTAAAAATAAGTTCTCTCTAATTCACGTAGTGTGCATACAGGAAATGAGGTATCTAGGCTCTCAATACATTATGTTTGATGGGATCTTAATTCAGCATTTCCCATATTGGCATGGATAGTATGAAAATGGTGTTCTGTGTTCAAATTAATTTGATAATGGCTTTTAAACAAGAAAAACAAGTTTCTTTACTCCAGAATTTCTTAAAACCTGGGCTGTATGAGTACATATTATAAATCTCCTAGAGGGAGCTAAGGAGTATGCAACATTTGCTGAACACATTTGCCTGTGGAATATACTCTTCAGGCACAATTAGTACCATGTCCTTAAGAAAAAACAGTTGAGGATCTACAGTTTTAGCAAGCAGTCATATTTTTGTGACCTTTCATAAGTGAATCATAGTTCAAATATGGAAACATACAATCTGTGAATCACTGTTAATAAGGATACAACTCAGAGGAAAATACATTTTATTATTTCTCAGTTATTAGATTATATTATTATACCTCAAATGATCTATAAAAACATAAATAGATTTATTAGGTTTTAGTTTTCCATGGAAAAGCCATAAAATTGCAAGTTAATATTTTACATTACCTAGTGTATTTAATAATTTACAAAATATAAACCACATTTTGTTTTTAAAATTATTAAATAAATAGGGTTTGATATATTTAATATATCTTTTAATTTGGGAAGAAAACCTGAATTATGGATGAGGTACAGAATGAAGATGCAGAATAAAGAAACTAAAATGATACATTATGATGGCAGAGTCAACATCCACCATGTTTCTTGCTCACCTGTAAAAGTTCTTAAAATAAACAATGAAGAATTTAATTGTCCAGCAAAAAAGGAAAAATAATATAAAATGAAGGAAGACCTTGTTGACTAATACTGAACTTGTATCAATATGAGCAGGGATTTTTTACATGCAGGGTGAAGTACAATCCTCATCATACGTTTACCACTGGAAAGATTAGAATTCAGGGACTGGCTTTGGGTAGATGTTTCAAAGTCTAAAAAGACATTAAGAGGTTGATGTTGAAGAATTAATAGATTAATTTTTTGAAAATAAGATCTCATAACGAAAGCTTGAGAAGTCAGAGTTAGTTAACTTTGGGAAATTTGAATGACGGTAGACATAACTATTTTCAGAATGATTCTGACTCAATCATTCTAAATGATAAGGAACTAAGAATATAACCATCACTAACACTGGAAGAAAAATAAGAATATAGTTTGGGAACATTCTTGGTATTTTAGATAGAAAAGAGGAGCATGAACTATTTAATACAAACCTGTGATGTAGATGGTAATTATTTATTATTGAAATTCTATACTATCCTTTTTTGAAAAAAATGCATAAATATATATACACACATAAACATATGCATATATGCAATACATAAATATTGAATATATATATTCAATAGAAAGTTAAAATCTTCAGATGTTAGTTGCTACCTTAACATTAGTTAGGAGTCTGCACAAGTGAGAATAATTTAATTTATGGACAACTCAATCAACCCAAGGTTTTAATGATCAGTTTAACAGTGGAAAATTAGACAAAGCAGAGAAAGGGAAGAATTATGATAAAGAGTAACAACAGCAGCAATGACCAAATTTAAAGTGTGCTTTGCAGTACAGGGCAGTGAAATTGTATGAGTTTAGAATTAGGTTTGATTCATAATTCTACTTTATTCATTTATTAACTTATTAGTATTCATTTTAAAAAGACTAATAATCTCTATGAATAATTTCATATACAAAATGTGGAGAGTAATACATATATCCTTCATAGGATTATTAGAAGAATTAGATATCCTGTAGATAAAATATCTGGCTAATAATAATATCACTGTTTATTGATAATCTGCTATGTGTTTCAAAATTAATTTTGTGGAGAAGTTAATTGAGACTCAGAAAAATTGAGGTACAAATAACAAGAGAAGTGCCTGAGATCTGAATCCAGCTCTCCTGACTTCTAATTCAGTACCCTGTCTACTACACCAGAGCAACTTCTCTTTATCTTCTATAGTTCATCATAGTTTCACATTTCCTTTGTTGAGAATTTTTCATTTTTTAACCTTATTATATTTTTACGTATTATCTTTATTCATAAATTATAAGCTTTTAAAAGCTCATCCATATTTATCTCTCTCATTTTATTGCAAAGATGATTTAAATATCATAGATGTTCCAAAATGCCTATTGAATGAATAAAATAAGGAATTAGAAAAGAATGGCTACAATAATTAAATTCCCCTTCAATGGATCCAAGAACCCAACTAATTCTGAATTCTTCTTTAGTGAATGTTACACTGATGTGAGCTTGCAGAAATTAAAATCATTATAAATATCTCAACTTTACCTTTTGGCAAACACTACTTAGATATGTACTCATAATGCTAATTTGAACTTTACATTTAATGCTTCTTTATTCCCATTGACACTAGCACTAATTTTCCACAGTACTTGAAAGTTTAGAACTATTGTAATTGCAGAACAAAAATTAACAGAAAAAAAAAATTCAGTCCCACATTTTTAGCAGGCTCTCATGCAGTTAGTTAATAAAATGCTGAAAAATATACCAAGCAACATTTTGGAACAAATATCAAAAAAAAAAATTCCTCTATGGACACATATTGCACATTTAAAATCTTAATTGAGATGTGTGAAGTTAATCATTAAATTGCAATAGGAAGACAGAGTCTTCTCTGGTTAACAAATAGATTACCTTTCTAAAGGAGTTATGTGTGTATGTGTATATATATATGAATATCATATATACAAAGGGTATTATAATGTGGTTGGTATTATGCTAGAAAAGATAGATTATAAATTTCAAATAATATTTTAAGAAACAAACATTAAAATCTTGGAGAACTATTTTAAAGAAAGGAAAGAAAATGAGAAGTTTGCTTCTGATTTTGTCAAAGTTACAAAATCCGAGGAAAGGAATTGGGCTGAATCATTTCTCTAACCTACAATTGAAAGCTGATGGGAAACAGATGAGTGATGATTACTATGAAGAGATGACACCAAATGAAATGGAGACATCTGAAAGTACTCAAGCTCACACCGCTAAATGGTGGCATATGTAAATTCTATTGTAGTCTTTGAAAGCTTATGATTAAGTGCTCAAACAGCACAGTAGCAAATCTTTTCCTCTCCTACAGTCCATGTTGAAACCTTCATGCTAATTAGTATTAGGGGCAAATGTCACATATGGATTTAAGTGGAAATTTCTGAAGGATATAAAATACAGATTCTGTATTTGATTGAAAATTGTTGAAGAGAAGCACAAGGAAAAAAATCACCCTGTATGGAGATTGTTAAGACAAAATCAATAGCCCTTTGGGGGACCCTATTAATTTAATTTTATCCAGGCTCATGTATAACACCTAACATTTTTGTGAAACTGCAGTCCTAACAATACAGAGCCAGTCAGAATACAGAAATGAAATATCACACTAGGAGACCAGGGAATGTTAATATACGGTTATAGCCAATATCTAACTAAGGGAGCCGACCAATGTATAGATAATCAGTTTTTCCTTTAGCTGCCTTCATTATTCTTACATATTCCTATTTTCTTTTAAGTACAGAAAGTGTTTAGTAATTGTTCTGTTTTTAGCTAGTACTTTTGATTTTTGGCAGAAATATCAAGCCATAGGAGCTCATTCAAGGTATTGTCAAAAACCCATGACAATCAGAATAAATGAGATTATTTAATCTATATACAAGTGTTATTGTATATTCAATAAAACACTCTATATTAGGGATTGTGTGGATCTAAAAGAATTATAATATGAGATCTGTTACTGTAAAATGCTTGTAATTTAAGTGGATATATAAGATAAAATGAATCTTCCATCTATCAGCTGTAGCCAATAAGTACATAAGTAATCTTATGTATTCATTCCTCTCATTCAATCACAAAGTCCTCTTGGCATGACCTTTAAAATTTATTTCAAATCTTTCCATATCTTTGCCAGCACTACACTCTAAGTTTCCATTATTCTCTCCAGGAATAATGTCAGAGCTTTCTAAAAGATAACTATGTTGACTGTCCACCTCCCCCCCCCCTTTCTTACTTCCCTCTTCTAGTTAATTCATCCTATAAAAACAGGAAGAGTAACATTTTCAAGATAAATTATTTCCCTACTGGAACTCCATCCCTGATTTTCCACCAAACTTGGAATAAATCCAAACTCATAGCCATGGCCTTTATGGCTTTAAATGAATTCACCTCTCCCTATCTATTCAAACTTACTTCCTACCACTTTTACTTTCTCCCATTGTATGATCCATATAAACCTTCTTTCTGGTTCTGAATAAAGTGTATTTATAATTTCTCTAGGATCTTTACACTAGTTATGTGCTTTAACTAGAATGTCTCAGCTTAAACATTTTCTCCTTTTGTAAGCTGTATTATTTAAATAGTGCTGTATAACAAATTATACCATCAATTAATTACTTAAAACAAACATTTATTATACCACAGTTTCTATGGATCAGAAATGACTTAGAGTGGTTTAATTGAGTTACTCTGGCTTAGGGTCTCTCACAAGTTATGGCCAAGATATCAGCCAGAGCTACAGCTTGACTAGAGGAGGATTCACTTCCATGCTCCCTCCTGTGGCTGTTGGAAGGCCTCAGGTATTCACTTGTTATTGACCAGAGACAGTTTCTCATCAAATGGGTCTCTTCATAGGGCTTTGTAAAACATGGCAGCTAGTATCCCTCAGACTGAGCCAGCAAAAGGGGGAGAGCCCTCTCTTCCAGCTCAAGATGAGAGTCATAGTCTTCTTTTTAGCAAAATCTTGGAGAAATGACATTTTATCACTTTTACTTAATTCTATTTATTAGAATCTACTCAAAACTCTAACCCACACTCAAGGAGAAGGTTTTATGCAAGAGTGTAAACACCAACAAGTAAGGATCATTTGCGACAATCTGTCTACATCAGTCTGTCCTAAGACCCTCAATAATTCATGTTTTCCCCATATGCAAAATACAGCACAACCCAAGGTTTCCAAAAGTCTATCACAAGAAGAGCTTAAAATTCAGAATCTCTTTGTTTAAGTCTGGTGTAGATGTGGATGAGGCTCCTCAAAAGTAGCTACTTAAATACAGCTATTTGAGTGTGGTTCCCCTTGATCTGTAGAATTATGAAACTAAAGAGACAATACATGCTCTCCCTCCACACACATTCAAAATACTGTGGTGAGACAGGCAAAGTATAGTTATTACAAACATCCATCTTCAAGAATGAGGCACAAAGAAGTCACTGGTCCATAGCAATTCTGAAATCCATTCAGGTAAATGCTGAAAGTTCCTTAATCAGTTTTCAAATCTTGAAAAATTGTTAGATGCTCAGCTCTACACTCTGAGGTCTTGGTTCTACTCTCTGATTATTCTTTCTTTTTCATGAAAGGCATCGTGTGCTTTCAGATTAGTAGCTTACTCAGCCTACTTCCTGCCAGTAGAATTGTGGGGGTCCAACTACCTCTTTCCTTTTATACTATTACTCTGTCTCCTTCACTCTATGGTAGTAGTACTTCTACTAATATAATTCTTTCAAAAACTTTGTGGGCCACCTATGAATCTCATTGGCATTTACTCAAAAGCTGCATCTACAGAACTCTCCTAGACACCCCTCCTTAACAAAGAGTTCTCCTCAGATGATTGCTGAACAATGCCTGTAAACTTTTTAAAGATCTTATTGCTTAACTGAGAGAATCTGTGAGACACATCTTTGATCTCTCTAGGGACTTTTTGTGTGATTGATTAGTACACTGAGACAAAACCTTTGGGCTTTTGTAGGTCTTAACAAAAGTTTCACAGTCACATCATCAGCTTCTTCTTTAGACCATGTTTTTCAAGCAATATCCTGGATTTGATGTTTTCTCAGAGACATTTACTTATTTTTATCATCATTTGCTGTGTGGAGAGACTGAGAATCTTCAAAAGCATCAAGCCATGACTAGTTTTGTTTACCAGTCCTCCCTCTATTTAACTCTCTCATCTTGCATTTTACTTTAAGCAACAAAAAGAAACCACATGGCATTTTCAACACTTTGTTTTGAAATCCCCTTAGCTATAACACCTAGTTCTTTGGGAACTTTATCTATCACATTGTCAATTGGCCTTCTAGTAGATGACTTTGTTCTCGGCATTGACCTTTTGTCACTTGAATATTGAAAGCTGGCTATGTCTAACTTATGAACTCTGATTCCAAATGAATCTGGTTTTCTAGATTACCTTTTCATTTGTGAGCCACACAGAGGTACACAATGTATTGCCAAGCCCACCGTCAAAACAGGCCACCTTTTATTCATTCTAAACTTCAGGCATATCCTGTTGCTCGTCAAAAACTACTGGTTCAGGTTCATCATGATTTCTAAATGTGAGATACAACTGATATAAAGGCACAAACTTGCCCCTGTATTGTGGATGGATATATTTGCCAAGAAGGACGTGAGGTTATCTTTGTTGCATGAAAGTAGCTGCAGATGTCCCTTAAGAATTCAGACTTGATGATGCAGATCAAATCCCACAATACAAAGCCATGATTACAACACAAACTCCCTATAGAACCTAAAAAGACCAAAGAACTGCCTAGTGATCCAGTTATTTCAAGAAATTTCTATCGTAAACAAATTCAGCTTATATCCTTAAAAATTGTCAAAATGAAGCCAAAAGTAGTCTCAAGAAATCATATCTAATATAATATTTTGGTAAAGAAATCATTCAAAGCCAAATAGGTAAATAAATTACTCTGACTTTACTACATGAAGTGAGGAGGAGAGGATCAGGAAGGAGGGAACAGGGACATGATATAATATTGATGACATTTATATGGTCAGGCCACTCAAGATAGGGGTTCTCTTACTCTCTGAACATCCCCTGCTCAACCACTGCCTGCTTCACCTATACACTACTCACACGACTGAACTTCCTACATGCTTGCCCCAGGCCCAGGCTACTGATTGTCCTTATCAAAGGGGTAGTATAGGTCCTGGTGACTAATGCACCAAACTGATGTAATTCCCTCTATAACTGGCAATCTACAACCCCTACCATCCATTAAGCCACTGGTGTCTCTGTTGCTGACTCCAGGCTTCTTCTTTGGTCTTAAACTGGGCAAATGTAGGCCTTAGAGGCCTGCTGGGTGCAGCCCAACAGTTGGCAGAGCCAGCCAGGAGATCAAGGAAACTCTTGTGAGCACTGAGATGTTGGGAAACACAGGATGGGGAATGGAATGTTGCAGGGGTTGTCCACTAGCTTGTGGGGCATGAAAGTTGTGGGTTTTATCCCAGAGTGGCCGGCCATTCACACGTGGGGTCCAAAAGTTGAGGGGGTAATCCTGAAAGTTGCAGGGGTAGTACTGCAGTGGATGTCTACTAGTATGTGGGACCCTGTAGTGGCTGTGCATGATGAATGGGGGCTGCCAAGAGATCTGGAGAACAATGGCCCCTCATGGCTCTGCTATTGTATCAAAGTGAGCCTTCTGTAATTGGTTAAGCTAGCTCTCTGGAAGGAATTGGTATTTCTCTTCCTGTACCTTTGAGATGTATATGATCTACCTGGGTTCTCAGGAACTTTAATCTAATCATATGTGATCTCTAAGAGTAAATGAACAAAAAGGAGCAAGGATTTTAAAATTCTTTATGGGAATAATAATGTTTTGGGAATGTCTATCTAAAATAGTCTCTCAAGATTTTTGTAACTTGAAACTAAACTAAATTACATGAAGAGAATTCATTGACTAAGTCATTTCAAAAAAGGTAAAATATTGGAATATTAATTGCTGGGCAGGTCTAAGTTTATCTACTTTTGCCTGCTTAGGAGAATAAGACTAAAGCATTAAGCTTTCCAATCAGGAAATGCACAATTGTTTTTTGGTTTTGGTGAGAGATTGAGGTTTTTAAGGGTTAAGATTATAATCAGTCATAATTCTAGTTACTATAACCAAGTTTCTTTATCACTTACATTGTGATAATATGTTTAACTGTGACTTTTTAAGTCTTTTGTCTTTTGTAGACAGTTATTGTTGTACTCTGATGCTTTTGCAAAAGTGCTTCACCTTCCAGATTCATAGGAACGACCTTTTGACAATGACAGGTCTCTGATAAATTTCAGATTACACTTCAGAACTGGGTAAAAACTTAAATAATCCTAAAGGAAAACCTGATGGCTTCATAAAAAGTTAATGGAAGGATTGGTTACTGAGTGAACTGGTGAATATGGTTATAATATTTATGGGTTTTGTCTGGAAAGTTTTGATCTGTGTTTTCCAGATAGAGGGATGCCCTTCTCCTCAAGTTAGTTGTGACTTACAGCAATTGGGTAAACTACTCCTGAGGGTAGAATTGAAACATTTTTCTTTTCTCTCTACCCAGTCCCTCCAAAAACTGGGACTCTTGGTTTCTGAGCAGCCTTATCAGGTGAATGGGAAAGACTGTCTCCTGGCATGTGCACGAATCTTGATATTTGGGATACCTCTAGAAGACAGAAATCCACTGAGGTGGAGGCTTATGGCAGGCTTTTGTCTTGGCATTCCTGGCCTTGAGAGGCCTTTGGGGAATTCAGTCGGAGACTCCTGAGGACTTCTACCTCAGCCAGCTTGAAGGAGCTGATATGGTCAATTGCAAACAAACTAGTTTTGATTTGCTGTGTTTGGTGGAGATGAGGGTTATTTCAGAGAGAAAAAAGACTATCTTTTAGTGGATGTTAAATTCTAGTTCTGATAGTTAAGGTCTGTATTTATGACAGGTATTGTGTTAACCACGCTTTTTCCCTGATGTTCTGAATGGAAAGAAAATTATCTAGCGAAATTTTCACAGATTATAACTACTCATGAAATGTGACACTGCTTGCTTTAAGTCTGCTGCTAATAGCACATGTGCAATGCTTCTGTGACATTTGAGTGTAAGTGATAAAATGTATAGCCTATAAAGTGTTTCCCCATTAACATATCTCTGAGCCTGTTCATGAGATCAGCGTAGTTTTCCTCCAACGTGAGTGACTAGGTGAAAATAAAGGAGACGTAACAGCGAGGGTCATGATCTGAACCTGAGGTAAGAGCCAGCACCCCAGCATTAAGGGATGGATATTTTGAGCATCATTGCTTTCTAACAAGATTTGCAAACAAAAGGGGAAATGATGGAAAATATGCACATATTCAGGTATGTGGGAAGTCAGAGGGCTTATGCATGTATTAACTTAAATTTTACCACCCATTTATGATAAAAATCCTGCAGAAAGTAGGCATAGAGGGAATTTACCTCAACATAATAAAGGCCATATATGACAAACCCACAGCCAACATCGTCCTCAATGGTGAAAAACGGAAAGCATTTCCACTAAGATCAGGAAAAAGACAAGGTTGCCCACTCTCCCCACTATTATTCAACATAGTTTTGGAAGTTTTAGCCCCAACAATCAGATATGAAAAAGAAATAAAAGGAATCCAAATCGGAAAAGAAGAAGTAAAGCTGTCACTGTTTGCAGATGACATGATACTATACATAGAGAATCCTAAAGATGCTACCAGAAAACTACTAGAGCTAAACAATGAATTTGGTAAAGTAGCAGGATACAAAATTAATGTACAGAAATCTCTGGCATTCCTATACACTAATGATAAAAAATCTGAATGTGAAATTAAGAAAACACTCCCATTTACCATTGCAACAAAAAGAAAAAAAATATCTAGGAAGAAACCTACCTAAAGGAGACAAAAGACCTGTATGCAGAAAATTATAAGACACTGATGAAAGAAATTAAAGATGATACAAATAGATGGAGAGATATACCATGTTGTTGGATTGGAAGACTCAACATTGTGAAAATGACTCTACTACCCAAAGCAATCTACAGATTCAATGCAATCCCTATCAGACTACCACTGGCATTTTTCACAGAACTAGAACAAAAAATTTCACATTTTTTATGGAAACACAAAAGACCCCGAATAGCCAAATCAATCTTGAGAACGAAAAACGGAGTTGGAGGAATCAGGCTCCCTGACCTCATACTATACTACAAAGCTACAGTAATCAAGACAGTATGGTACTGGCCCAAAAACAGAAATATAGATCAATGGAACAGGGTAGAAAGCCCAGAGATAAACCCATGCACATATGGTCACCTTATCTTTGATAAAGGAGGCAGGAATGTACAGTGGAGAAAGGACAGCCTCTTGAATAATTGGTGCTGGGAAAACTGGACAGGTACATGTAAAAGTATGAGATTAGAACACTCCCTACCACCATACACAAAAATAAGCTCAAAATGGATTAAAGACCTAAATGTAAGGCCAGAAACTATCAAACTCTTAGAGGAAAACATAGGCAGAACACTCTAAGACATAAATCACAGCAAGATCCTTTTGGACCCACCTCCTATAGAAATGGAAATAAAAACAAAAATAAACAAATGGGACCTAATGAAACTTCAAAGCTTTGCACAGCAAAGGAAACCATAAAGAAGACCAAAAGACAACCCTCAGAATGGGAGAAAATATTTGCAAATGAAGCAACTTTGTCAGTTGGATTAATCTCCAAAATTTACAAACAACTCATGCAGCTCAATAACAAAAAAGCCAACAACCAAATCCAAAAATGGGCAGAAGACCTGAATAGACATTTCTCCAGAGAAGACATACAGATTGCCAACAAACACATGAAAGAATGCTCAACATCATTAATCATTAGAGAAATGCAAATCAAAACTACAAAGAGGTATCATCTCACACCGGTCAAAATGTCCATCAGCAAAAAGTCTAGAAACAATAAATGATGGTGAGGGTGTGGAGAAAAGGGAACACTCTTGCACTACTGGTGGGAATGTAAATTGATACAGCCACTATGGAGAACAGTATGTAGGTTCCTTAAAAAACTAAAAATAAACTACCATATGACCCAGCAATCCCACTGCTGGACATATACCCTGAGAAACCCATAATTCAAATAGAGTCATGTACCAAAATGTTCATTGTAGCTCTATTTACAATAGCCAGGAGATGGAAACAACCTAAGTGTCCATCATCGGATGAATGGATAAAGAAGATGTGGCACATATATACAATGTAATATTACTCAGCCATAAAAGGAAACGAAATTGAGCTATTTGTAGTGAGGTGCATGGATCTAGAGTCTGTCATACAGAGTGACGTAAGTCAGAAAGAGAAAGACAAATACCATATGCTAACACATATATATGGAATCTAAGAAAAAAATGTCATGAAGAACGTAGGGGTAAGATGGGAATAAAGACACAGACCTAGTAGAGAATGGACTTGAGGATATGGGGAGGGGGAAGGGTAAGCTGTGACAAAGTGAGAGAGTGGCGTGGACATATATACACTACCAAATGTAAAATAGATAGTGGGAAGCAGCCGCATAGCACAAGGAGATCAGCTCGGTGCTTTGTGACCACCTGGAGGGGTGGGATAGGGAGGGTGGGAGGGAGGGAGATGCAAGAGGGAAGAGATATGGGAGCATATGCATATGTATAATTGATTCACTTTGTTATAAAGCAGAAACTATCACACCATTCTAAAGCAATTATACTCCAATAAAGATGTAAAAAAAAAAAAAACTAAACATAGAATTACCATATGACCCAGCAATCCCACTACTGGGCACATACCCTGAGAAAACCCTAGTGAAAAAGACACATGCACCGCACCCCAATGTTCAATACAGCACTATTTACAATAGCCAGGTCATGGAAGCAACCTAAATGCCCATCAACAGATGAATGGATAAAGAAGATGTGGTACATATATACAATGGAATATTACTCAGCCATAAAAAGGAACGCAATTGGTTCATTTGTTGAGACGTGGATGAATCTAGAGACTGTCATACAGAGTGAAGTAAGTCAGAAAGAGAAAAACAAATATCACATATTAATGCATGTATGTGGAACCTAGAAAAATGGTACAGATGGACTGGTTTGCAGGGCAGAAATTGAGACACAGATGTAGAGAACAGATATATGGACACTAGGGGAAGAAAGTGGTGGTGGGCAGGGGTGATGTGACGAATTGGGAGATTGGGATTGACATGTATACACTGATGTGTATAAAATGGATGACTAATAAGAACCTGCAGTATATAAAAAAAATATCGAGGGAAGCTGTGTATGTGGGTAAGGTAGGAGGTCTATGGGAGCTCTTCTGCTCAGTTTTGCTGTGAAGCTAACAATGATCTAAAAAAGTAAAATCTACTAAAAATGTTGGTAAAACTGGTTTGGGAGAGAAGATGAAACATCCAATTTAAAACATACTAAGTTTGAGATACCTAAAAGAGACACTTGCTGAGAGGGTGAAAGAGATACTGTTAACTCTGTCAAATAACACTGTTTGGTGTGTTAAATACTGTCATACTATTATTTGGTAGAAAATTTCCTATAAAAATACTATGGATACTAAAAAGTTATTTTGATCAAAAAAATCACCTAATTATTTAATAAATAAAGTGGTTGTTAATGGCCCATTTTACAATATAAGTCCTGGTGACCAGGGATATACTAACCTGTCTTCTTTTCTGTATTAAAAAAGCTAACAAGCACATTACTGTACTATAGTTTTGCAAGATGTTGCCACTGGGGAAACGGTAAAGTATACACAGGAGCCCTGTGTGTTATTTCTGACAACTGCATGCGAATCAGTAATGATCTCAAAATACAGTTTAATGAAAAAAAACAATTAACCAAAGAACAAGGGGATGGGTGATAGGTAATAAGATAAGGAAATCCTGTCTCTTTCTCTGTGAAAGAATTTGACCTTGGAATAGCATTTTAGCTCTGTTCCCCTGGTAACCACCCAAGAAAGTATGTCAACTGTGTTTCTGAACAATCTTATTTATGTTTCTGACTGCCTTGGTAACATGCTCAAAAGATTCATCAGCTGCATGATGAGGCAACATTGCTTAAGATAAAAATGACTCCTGATTGGTAAAGTGTATTTACACTGGGCAAGTCCCTTGCAGGAACCTTGGAAACTAAGCTATTCTCATAGGCTGTTACAAGATACATTAGATCTGATAGGGCCTAGGGCTTCAAAGCCATCATGAGTCTTGCTTCCTTGTACCTGAGCTATCATCTGAAACATCTGAGGAGACAGCTGCTGAATAGTTGTATGCACCTCTGAAAAGACCACTCCCACTGAAGGGAAATATCTGACAAAGACCAGATGGCACACTGCACTCCTTGTATCTATTCAAAACATAAATGAAACAATAAAATGGTGTGAAGCCAGCTGAAATTATGGCTGCTGGGCCAGAAGATACTTCTGGATACTTGGAGGATGTGGAGGATAATGGCCCCAAAGTTACACCTATCTAATCTTAGCTATATATTCTTGGATAGAAGGTATAAGATCTAAATTTTTCTGTATGTTAAGATGCATGGGTACGTTTATTAATCATAATTTTTTACCTTTACCTCTTGGGACAGAAAATGCTCACTTCAACTTAAAGACTATTCTCAGATTTGTCCTTCTGTGTGGGCCATTGTTACCTGGTGTCTGGAGGCCTTGAGAACACACAGAATCACATGCCTTATGAGCATAGTGCTTTAGACACAGGAGGAAATCTGTAAGGGGTATCTTGAAATCTTTACAAAATATATTCTATGCTAGCAAGAGATTAATATGCCACAATTTGCTAAGTCACATTTCTTGGGCTGATGTATTGCTGAGCCAAGAAATGAAAGAAAGTATTAATGTAATGTCATAAATGATGTGAATGAGAATAGAATAAGTGTGGATTACTTGTTAGAACTGGATCAATTTTAAATGTTTCAAAATATGTGCTCCTTAAACCTAGCCAATGATTTGAGTCCTATAGGACAAGATTAGATTTGGGTTTCAATGTTATTAATTGGTATAGGTATAATGGTATGCAGTACTGATTACACATGCATGTTGTTATGTATTAGACAATTCATTAATTAAACCTCTTATGGGAAAAATTGTAAAGATGATGTAAGGACTGGAGCCATGGGGATGACGTGCAGTGTGACCCCTGAAGTCTACTGGTGGTAGAGCAAGCAGTGTGCTTCCAAGTGGGGTCATCTGAAGACACACAGCTGTGCCACAGCTCTGGTACACAGCTGAGCAACGATGAACATAGCATATAGCGAGAATGTAGAGTCTGTGCTCAGGATAAATTTCTTTTTCTTTATTAATTTATTTTATTTTATTTATTTTTGGCTGTGCTGGGTCTTCATTGCTGTGTGCGGGCTTTCTCTAGTTGGAGCGACTGGGGGCTACTCTTCGTGGCAGTGTGCTGGCTTCTCACTGTGGTGGTTTCTCTCATCGTGGAGCACAGGCTCTAGGCATGCGGGCTTCAGTAGTTGTGGCTTGTGGGCTCTAGAGTGCAGGCTCAGTAGTTGTGGCGCACAGATTTAGTTGCTCCGTGGCCTGTGGGATCTTCCCGGACCAGGGCTGGAACCCGTGTCCCTTGCATTGGCAGGCGGATTCTTAACCACTGTGCTAGCAGGGAAGCCCAGGATAAAAGTTCTTAACAGCATGAAATAACTGAACTGAGTTTTATATCAGTTTTGATATGAATTTTATCAATCTGAGTTTGATGAAATTCAGCCAGTCCTTTCAGAGGCATTCCCTATCTACAGAACCATTGTTTGGCACACCTAAATTCACCAAGGAATGTTTAGGAGCAGTTACTGTGACCAAAAGGCTAAGGGATAGTTTAAAGCATCTAGAGGTTTAGTAAAATTTAATTTATGTTTGGGAGAATAAGAAAAATAGCTCTGATGGAGGACATCCCACATCACTGCAATTCCTGACACCCCTCAGTTCTGCTTGTATCCTTTGGTACCAAGTAAATCATATTTCACAGAGACCTTGAAAACTGTGATAGTGACTTGAAAGAGACTTGAGCTGATACTTCACAAAAGAACATATACAAGTGGCCCATGAGCACCTGAAAAGGGCCTCAAAATCATTAGTCTTCTGGGAAATACGAATTGAAAGTACAATGAGATGCCATTATACACTCAATAAAAGGCTAAAATGAAAGAGATGACAGTACCAAGTGTTAGTGAACATGTGGGAACTCTCCTATATTGCTCCTGGGAGTGTAAAATGATAAAACCACTTTGGAAAGCTATTTAATAGTTTGTTATAAAGTTAAACGTCACCTTCTGTTATGGACTGAATGTTTGTGTTCCTCCCAAAATGCACATGTTGAAGTCCTAACCCCCAGTGGATGGCATTTGAAAATGAGGCTTTTGGGAAGCAATCAGGGCTAGTTGAGGTCATGAGGGTGGGGCCCTCATGATGGGATTAGGGCCCTTATAAGAAGAGACACTAGGGAGCTTGCTCTCTCTCTCTTTCCTGCACTCACAAAGAGATCATGTGAGCACACAGCAAGATGGCAGCTGCCTACAAGCCAAGAGAAGAGGCCTCAGAATAAACCCTACCTTGCTGGTGCCTTAACCTTACACTTCTCAGATCAGACTTCCCAGGACTTTTTAGCCTCAAGAACAGTGAGAAATAAATTTCTGTTGTTTAAACCACCCAGTCTGTGTATTTTGTTATGGCAGCCCAAGCAGAGTAATACACCTACCCCACAACCAGTTGTTCTAGCCTTAGGTATTTATTCAAGAGAAATAAATCGATGCCCACCAAAAGACTTGTGCACCAATGTTCATGGCAGCTTTCTTCATAATAACTTAGAAACAATCCAAGCGTGCATCAACAGGTGAATGCATAAATACTGTGGTACATTTGTGCAATGAAATACTACACAGTGGGACTTCCCTGGTGGTCTAGTGGTTAAGAATCCACCTTACAATGCGGGAGATGTGGGTTTGATCCCTGGATGGAGAACTAAGATTCCACATTCAGCAGGGCAACTAAGCCCGTGCAGTGCAACTACTGAGCCTGCACGCCACAACTAAGAGAGCCTGCACACAGCAACTAGAGAGGAGCCCACATACCGCAATGAAGAGCCCACATGCCACAACTAAGACCCGATGAAGCAAAAAATAAAATTAATGAAATAAATATTTTTAAAAGAATGTAAATTCTATTGATATTGGGTATTTTTTAAAAAAGAAAAAATACTACACAGTAATGAAAAGAAGTATCGATACACAGACCATAATAAATTAATCTCATAAATAATATGTTGAGGGAGAGAAGTGAGACACAAAAAAGTACATACTATAAGATTCCATTTATATGAAGTTTTAGAACTGGCAAAACTAATATACAGCAAAAGGTATCAGAAGAGTGGTTGCTTCTGGGTGGGTGGTTTTGAGTGGGAAGTAGTTTGAGGGAACTTTCTGGGATAATGAGAATGTTCCATGTTTTATTTGGGGTCAAACAAATTTATCAAATTTGACGAAAATGTACACTTACAAATCTGCATTTAAAAAAGAGAATAAATGAAAAGACAAGAAGCTTCATTAACATGACTGTTTCAAGTTGTTGTTTTGGCCAGTTTGTGATATTGTGATTTATAATAAGAAATATATATATGATCTTCAACCAGTTTCTGGCACAGAGCTCCCAAAACCCTTGGGATTTCCTAAGTGGTAAGAGAGATAAATGTGTCTTTTGATATTCATAACAAGCTCTTGTCAACCACACCAGACCTTATGTTAATGAACTAATTTTTGGAAAACACCTAAAGATGGGGGCAGGTTGCCAGGGAACAACCCATGTTATTAGAGGGTTGAAGTAGCCCCATTTTACAGTGAACGCCCATATACCATCACCTAGATTCTACCAATAACATATTACTAAATTTGTTTTATCACGGTTCCTAAAAGATAAAACTTGGAGACAACACAAATGTCCATTGACAGTATAATAATTAAAGCTACCTGCAATAATGGGGATAAATCTGACAAAATGTTTGGAGAACAAAGCACACAAAAAATATGACTATATGACTCTATTTTATAAAGTTAAAAACAAGTAAAACTATTACGTAAGGATGTATGAGTAGGTAGTAAAACCATAAAGAAAAGCACAAAAAGGTCTATCTCAAAAGTCATGATAGTAGCTGATTAGTGATTAGGAAGAAGGTACTGAGTGTTAGTAAGGGGCTACCTCTCAAGTTGGATAGATGTTTACAGGGGTGATCTCTTTATAATCATGTGTTACACTGGATTATATGTTCTAATTGCCTTTCTGTATGTATATTTCACATTTTTAAAAGTAGGAGAAATATGATTCTATTTTTGTTTCATACTCACAAATGTGTATATGCACATACAACAGCATATATGAATAGCATATAAACATGTAACCAATGTTTCTGTTGGATTTATTTCTTTATTACATGTTTCTTCATTCCATATACTGTGTGTAAATTTTTTTAACAATGAATGCATTATTTTCATAGACAGGATAAACAACCAAGCACTTTTCTCTTTAAAAAATTGTGCATATACAGTATTTCAAAATGATACCAAAAGTTTTAACATTTCAATAGGAAATGGGCAAAGTACATATACAGGCAATTAATATATCTGAATGGTTCAATAAATATTATATTTAATTTCAAATTAAATATAAAAATTTTGCTCTATTAAATAAAAAAAGAACATTTTTTAAATCGTTAAAAAGAAAAAACCCAGAGTGGGCATGGGTGTCAGAAACTGCTTATGGAAATATAAATTGTAAAATCTTCCTGGAAGGCAACTAGTCAGTGTACTTAGAATTCTACCAGTCCTTGATCCAGCAATTCAACTTCAGGGAATTTAAACTAAAAAGTAATTTTCGGGCTTCCCTGGTGGCGCAGTGGTTGAGAGTCCGCCTGCTGATGCAGGGGACACGGGTTCATGCCCCGGTCTGGGAAGATCCCACATGCTGCAGAGTGGCTAGGCCCGTGAGCCATGGCCACTGAGCCTGCGCGTCCAGAGCCTGTGCTCCGCAACGGGAGAGGCCACAATAGTGAGAGGTCCGTGTACCGCAAAAAAAAAAAAAAAAGAAAAGAAAAGAATTTTCGAGCTTCCCTGGTGGAGCAGTAGTTGAGAATCTGCCTGCCAACGCAGGGGACACGGGTTCGAGCCCTGGTCTGGGAGGTTCCCACATGCCACGGAGTGACAGGGACCTTGAGCCACAACTACTGAGCCTGTGCGTCTGGAGCCTGTGCTCTGCAACAAGAGAGGCCGAGATAGTGAGAGGCCCGCGCACCGCAATGAAGAGTGGTCCCCACTCACCGCAAGTAGAGAAAGCCCTCGCACAGAAACAAAGACCCAACACAGCCAAAAATAAATAAATAAATAAATAAATAAATAAATAAATAAATAAATAAAAATTTTAAAAGATATAGCTACAAGGATATTAATGGAGCAAAAAACTAGAAAAAATATAACTAACAGTAGGGGTAAAATATTAGGTAAATACATTTAAATAAATAAGTTTAAATATGTTTAACAAAAGAATTTATTTAAATGCAATGGTTTGTACTGAAGTCACTGAAAACACTACTGATGGATAATATTTATTGGCAAGTTCAAATATTCAAGGCATATTCTTAAGTGGGGAAAAAACCCACACATAAATGTAACCAACATAGGTTACAATTGCTATCTGCAATATTCCATTTTGTTAAAAACAGATTGGTGTTACTATCAGAGAGATTAATATGGAGTTCAAAGGGCTGCTAAAAGATGTTCACCAAAATGTTAACCATTTCTTTTTGTGTGGTGGCATCAAGTGCATCTTTCTTTATTTTATTTATCAAACCTTCTAAATGGGCCATGTGTTTCTTTACCCAAAAAAAAATTTGTTGGTTTCTCGGTGCCTGAAATGGCCCTCCTCTCCTGCACTGCCTCTGACTCTTCCCTCCATTCTCACTCTCTCAGTGAGGCCTGCGAGGAGCCACCCTACTCACTTTCCCAAATGAGCCCCAAATCCCCACCACACTGCTCTTCTTTCACTTTTTCCCATAACACTTATCTCCTAAAATGTTATATAATGATATTCATGGCTTATTGTCTGCTCTCTACCTCCTTCCCCCACCCCCACCTCCCAAAACTGTTCTCCAGAGCAACGATCTCTCTTTTGCCCACTGAGGTATTTCAAATCCTTTACAATGGGGCTTGGCACATAGCAGGTGATCCATACATTTTTTTCGAATATAAATTTCTTTCTTTATTTTTGGCTGCGTTGGGTCTTCGTTGCTGCTCACAGGCTTTCTCTAGTTGTGGTGTGAGGGGGGCTACTCTTCGTTGAGGTTCGTGGGCTTCTCATTGAGGTGGCTTCTCTTTCTTGCCGAGCATGGGCTCTAGGTGCACAGGCTTCAGTAGTTGTGGCACATGGGCTCAGTAGCTGTGGCTCACCGGCTCTAAAGCACAGGCTCAGTAGTTCTGGCACACAGGTTTAGTTGCTCCAAGGCATGTGGGGTCTTCTGGGACCAGGACTCGAACCCGTGCTCCTTGCATTGGCAGGCGGATTCTCAACCACTTAGTCACCAGGGAAGTCCTCCATACACTCTTGTTGAAAGACTTACGGGGAAATAGGTTTGTTCTTGGCGGTTGTCTACTTGCCTTGCTCTCATTTACGCACATGCAGAGCTACAAGTCACTGCCCTGTAGGAACCTCGGTTTCCTCCTGGAAGAACCGGGAACCCAGGAGCCAGCAACCCAAGGAGCTCGACCACGAACCCAGAATGGGGTCTGGACAAGTGATAGGCTCAGCCAGGGCTCTCCTCGCAGACAAGCTCGAAGAACTACATTTCCCAGAATCTTTTGTTCTCGCATGGACTACATTTCCCAGAGGGGCTCGCGACTGTCCCTGCCCCGCCCCTCCCGGAGCTACGTGGGGCGTCGGGCGTCGGGCGTTTGCCGTTGGCTTGAGCTAATTACTCGCCAGAGGTCCGCCAGGGCGGCACCGCGTGGAGTCCCCAGCGGAAGCTTCTGTCCGGCCGTGGCAGTTCCGGAGCCTCCAGCCTGCGGCCCGCGGAACCCCCGATGCCTGGGCGAGGTGAGCGGCGGGGGGTAGGCAGGATGCGGGAGGGAGCACCGGGCTTCGGGAGGATCCGTCGCCGGGGCATGGGGCACAGGCCCAAGAGACGCGAGCCGGGTCTTTGTGGGCGCCGGCGGGCCGAGAGCCGGGCACCCCTGGCTCTGTTCGCCTTCCGCCCCCAGCCATCCCACTGACGTGCCCCTGAACGAGACAGGTCGGACACATCGTCCCCATCGGCTGGACCCAGCCACCCTCCTGCTTCTTCCCGACCAGTTCCCAGCGCGCTACCTGCTCAGTGCCTGCCGGCATTTGAGTTTGTTTCAGGCTGGCAGTGAACGTGAGAAAATTATTTCCTCCCCTTACCATCACCCCTGCACTCCCGAGTGACAGGCTTGTTTTACGCGAGAAGTGAGTCGCCAGCTTCCCCCAGTGGCAGAGCCAGGACTGGACCCAGGTCTTTGGTTTAATGTGCCCTTTCCTCAAGACAGCAGCCCCTCCCCGCCATAGGAGAGCTGATGTTTTCCCTTTTCAAAGCAGCTTTCTCTAGAAATCTGGAAATTGTTTCCTTGACAGGAGGGGGAGGAATTGGGTGGGAATGCTTGAGGTGGAGAAAAGTTGTCACATGCACGCAGGGAGGTTAGAGCAGGTGCTCTGGAGCCCGCGGTGCCTGGAACCCTGGTGCCACCCTCCCTGGCTGTGTGGACTGGGACAAGTTGCTCCCACTCTGCCCTCAGTTTCCTGATCTATAAAATGGGGTGCTGACAATGCCAACTGTGCTGTGGGACTCGATGATGTATTGATAGGTAGTGCCTGGCACGTGGTGAGGCTCAGGGAGTTGCTGCTACTGCTGATAGAGTCCTAGGACTTTTCCTCTGAGCCAGGGAAAGAGCTGGGCCTGGACCAGGATGACCCAGCCCTTCTCTCTGGTCCTGTCTAACCCTCGTTCCTTCTGACTTCCTTCTCTGGGGGCACTTGGCATCATTTTCAAGTGGTATAAAGGTTTCAGAGCTGCTGATTCTGAGGGGTGGAAAGCAGAAGGGGCTTCCTCCTGGTTCCCTTTTTCTTCTCTCAGATCTGGCTTCTGGAGACTTCTCCCATCCTAAGGTGAAACTGCCCAGAAAGAGGACATGGCTACTGAACAGAGGGAAGCAAGGTCTCAGGTGAGTTCATTGCCATCTCAGGTCTTAGAGATAGATGGGTGTTTTTTTTTTTGTTATTTTACCCTCAAACTGAAGTTTTCTCCCCAATACAGTCTTCACCAGGATTTGGAGCCCATGTCCTTCTGCCTTGGAAGAGTTGGTCCACCCTGGTGGATGGTGGATTGCATAGGGAATGCTTGCCTCCAACCCCCCAATCCATGGCCTGTGTTTCTCTTTTTTTTTCTAATAGACACTCTTTTATTCATTAATCTCAATTCACTGTATGATTACTGAATTGATAGGTAAGATGCCACATGTCTTATACCACTTGGGGTCAGAACAAACAAACATGCACACTTGGCAGAGTTCCTTTCTGGCCTGTCTCCTTTGCTCAGTCGTGTCCCCCTCCCTACCCTTGGCCAGAATGCTTTTCTTTTTCTTTCCGCCCTGAGAAATCCTCGTGATACCTTCGCCAGGCTTTTCCCAGTCCATAGTTTTTAGTTTTTCTCCATCTTAACTTTCTGGATCATGTGCCTTGCTTCTGTCACTCTCTTGAAAACTGATGTTGACCTGCCATTTTCATCTTTATGTTGTGAGAATGAGGGTGGGACCCCATCCAGGTGAGCCACTGTGTGAACAAAGGATAGCCATGCTGGTGGGGACATAGATGGAGAGCTCTCTTGACTCCAAGAGCAGAGAGAAGACTCCTCAGGAAGCAGCAGTGAGAGTTTCATGGGATATTGGTAGTGGAGAGGCAGTGTATACAGTGATTCCTCAGTGGGGCTTTTGAGCCAGATGGCCAGGTTTGTGCCCATCTCCTCTGTTGCTGTTAATGGGTCTTGGGCAAAAAACTCCACCTCTCTGTGCCTCAGTTTCTTTCCTCTCTGTGCCTCAGTTTCTTCACCTGTAAAGTGAATACAACAACTGGGCCTACCTCAAAGGGTAGATGAGAGGATCCTGGGAGTTAGTGCATGGAAAGCATTCTTATCAGGGCCGGGCACATAGTAGATGTTCAATATGTGGTGGTTGTGGTAGCTAAACGATATTATTCTAGTTCATGATGTCTATCTATCCACTGTTGGTAGATAGAAATGACTATACAGTGTCCTTCCTTTACTCATCCTCATCTAATAGTAGTTAACGTTGCTGGGGAATATCCTGAGGGCTTCACCTTTGTTCTCACTCTCATAGCGAAGCAGAAGTTATCACCCCCCTTTTACACTTGAAACTGAGGCTCAACGAAGTCAGGCAACCTGAAATCAAACCCAGGTATGTCTGGCCTCTAAGTTCATGTTAGTTATCATCCAGCCTTTCCTCTAGTACATCTTTCAGAACACAGGGCAGGCCTGGCTCCCAAATGACCAGAGTTCTCTGCAATGTGATGTTGTGTATCTTTTGGACCCATGAAATGTGGTAGTGGTTGATCTTCTGAGACTGTGGCTAGGACCTGCCTCTGCATATTTGGGCTACTTTTTTCTAAGCCCTTCCCATTCCATTCCAACAGAGCCAGGCTGCTCTCTTACCCAGAATCTTCTCCATCCCTGCTTGTGAGTCCTATGTGACATTTCTCCCTAACCTCACCTGCTGCCGATACATCAGTACTATGTGGAATTGTGTGTAAAACTCAGTGACAGGACGTTTAAGACCAGAGAGAGAATATACCCACCAAGTGCTGGGTTAAAAGAAAACTTCAGTTATCGTCTTGTCTCTGCCATTGGTAAAGTATGTGACCTGGTGTCTTAACTGCCCTGGACCTGGTGTTTCTCATCTCTAAAATGAGGATTGAACGAGGAAATAGTATATGGTCCTGTCCAGCGACACTTTTCTTGTTCAAATTGTTTCATGCGTTTTTCTTGTCTGCCAGTTGGATTGTAAATTCTTTTGAGGGCAAAGATCATTTCTTGTATTCCCTGCCATGTGCCAATAAATTATCTTATTATACATGCACTGCATGTTAATGTTAAAAATCTCAGAGAATAAAAACGTAAAATCACTCTTACCCCAACATGTTGAGATAATCATGGTCATACCTTTGGTATGCAGCCCTCAGAATAATTGTCTGTGTACCTTTCTTTATTTATTATTTATTGATGTACATGTGTACATATGTATGTATGTATATTTTTATTTTCTCATTTTAGCTTTTTATTTTGATAAAATACACATAAGATTAAACTCACCACTTTAATCATTTTTGAGTATATTGGCATTAAGTGCATTCACAGTGTTTTGCTACCATCACTGCTCTTTACCTCCATTGTATGGATTATCATTTATTACTTAAGCCTATGAGATAGGCGTTGAGAGGCAGTTCCTTGGATTGGAATTCTACCTCTACCACTGACCAGTGATATTGTGATTTATAATACGAAATATATATTTGGTCTTTGTCCCTGTTCCTGGCACATAATTTCCAAAACCCTTGTGATTTCCTAAGTGGTTAGTAATATATGCTTTTTATCCCTGAAATTACTTCAGAGCAATGAAGGCACAATGGGTGTGTTTTGTATCCACACCAGAGTTTATGTTAATGAGGTTACTTTTGTATCCCACCGAAGGATGCGGGCGAATTGCCAGGGGAACCAACCTTGATTAAAGTGTTGGAATTTTCAGTCCTGCCCCCCAATAACCCCTCTTATCCATCTGTCACCACCCTAGGAGATGAAAGTTGCATCAGTCGCCAATGGTCAGTGATTTAATCAATCGTGCCTATGTAATGAACCTCCATAAAAACCCAGAAGGGTTCAGAGTTCTTCCAGGTTGGTGAACATGTAGAGAGTCAGAGAGAATGGTGAATCCCGAGAGAGCATGGAAGCTGTGCACCCCTTCCCTGTGCCGCTCTTTCACCTGCCAGTTCCTATGTCTTCTTTTATAATAAACCAGTAATCTAGTAAGTAAATGTTTTCCTGAGTTCTGTGAGCCACTCTGGCAAATTAATGAAACCTGAGGAGAGGGTTGTAGAAACCTCCAATTTATAGCCAGTCAGTCAGCAGCACAGGTAACAACCTGGACTTGTGATTGACATTGAAAGGGGGCCAGTCTTGTGGGAATCTGACACTATCTTCAGGTGTCAGAATTGAGTTTAATTGTAGGACACCCAGCTGGTGTCCCACAATTGCTTGGTGTGTGGAAAACCCCCCACATCTGGTGTCAGAAGTGAAGTAGTGTTGTATTAAGAGTAGCGGAGACATGCAGGAGGAGTGAGTTTTCCCTTCATACCAGCTGTGTGACTTGGATAAATTTCTCTTTGTTTTCTCTTGTGTAAAATGGACACAATAATAGTACCTTCTTCATAGGGTTGTTGTGAAGATAAAATAAAGATATACACTAAAGGTTAATATAAAGCTCTAAGAATAGTACTTAGCCTGAAAAAAGCATTCAATAAATTATAGCTATTTTAATTTCCATTATTACTGTCCTCAAGCTTTAGGGAGCACAGAGTGCCTTCAGTTATTTAACCTAGTCTCTGTCGGTGATTATTGAGGTTGTTTCCATTTCTTTGCTGTTACTAACACCATGATAAATGTCCTTGCATGTGCATTTTTGTTCAGTGTTCATTATCAAACAAATATAGTAATTGGAGAGTTAAAGAGTATGCACATTTTAAAGCTTCTAATGTATGTTATCAAATTGCCAACAGGAAGATTATTCTAATTAACACTCCCACTAATGGCCTTAATACCTCCACCCATCTCTTGTAGCAGTTAACTCAGAGCCTGGTTCATACTTCCTGCTACTCAGTATCTATTTGTCATTGGTCAGTTGTTCATTAAGCAAATGACCTGGAACCTTCAGAACCTAGAATAATACAGAAGCATTTCATGGTAGCCCGTCTACTCCCCACTGCCGCCTTTTTCACCCTGTGTGATGGGTGGTCCTGGGTGAGCTGAGATGCTTGTCTCTACAGGTGTCAGTGACGTTTGAAGATGTGGCTGTGTTCTTTACACGGGATGAGTGGAGAAAGCTGGCTCCTTCTGAGAGAAACTTGTACCAAGATGTGATGCTGGAGAACTATAGTAACCTTGTCTCATTGGGTAAGGAAATTTTCCCTGTAGATACAGAGTTCAGAAATTGGGATACCTCAGCATCTGATTTCCTGGGTAAAAGCCCTGGGTCATTAAAAACTTTAGCTGAGTTTTGCCTTAGCACTGTGCAAACTGGATCTCCATAAATAAACCTGAAAACCTTTTTCTCCCTCGTAGGTATGGAATTGCCCCATGGATGGGACAGTCTACAGAGCTGCACATTAGAAATTCCCTCACTGCAGGCAACATTTTCCCACTATGACTGAACTATGATGTGTTTGCTCATCTCTTAACAGAGAGCATCCCTCAACCTTTTTCTTTGACCCAACACTGGCTTTTTTCAATTCTCTTTTACAGGGGTCAGCAAACTTTTTCTGTAAAGGGCCAGGGAGTAAATACTTTCAGCTTTGTGGGCCACATATAGTCTCTGTAACGTATTCCTTTTCTTGTTTTTTTTGAACCATTCTTTGCTCAAGGGCCATGCATAAACAGACAGTGGCCTAGATTTGGCCTATGACCCATAGTTTGCTGACTGCTGCCATCTTCCAAAGGGAGTCAGATAGTGTTTTCTCATTTTAAACAAGCTACTTGGTACATAATCCTTTCCACAGATACCTGTTACAAATATTAATTGAATCTGTACATTTAACATACATTTAATAGTATATACATATTCCCTCTTGTATAGAAAGCTATTAGCACCCTGTTAATCAAGTCTGCATGTTTATCATACTTCACTAACATACAACTAAATGTTACATTGCCCCTTGCTTTTACTCTAACACACCCCTCACATTGTGGGGGCACAACTGGAGCATCCCACAGAAGTTCTCTGTATCATCCTTTGAGTTTTCCGCTCAGATCTCAGATACCTCTTTGTGTCAAGGCAAAATCAAGTCTTTTTTTTTCTTTTTCTTTTTTTTTCTTCTTTTTGGTCTATGAGCAGGACTCCCATTTTCCAAACCTGAGGTGATCTCCCTGTTGCAGCAAGGAGAAGATCCCTGGAAGGTAGAGAAAGAAAGCCCTGGAGGCTCCTCTCTAGGTGAGTGGGTGCGGAATCTCTGCAGGCAGCAGTCTGGTAAGTGAGTGCATGTGCAACTCGGAGATGTTGGTCGGGGAATTTTCTGCAGGTTCTCAGTCCTGAAGAAGTTTTGGAGAAGGGATGCTAAGGCCCCTAGTCACAAGCTTCCTCTTCTTCTCTGATAATTACTGCACAAGTGAATCTCTCAGGATCTTTTCTCTTGTGATTTCCTGTTGTTTCAGAGGAGGGCTACATTGTCATGCATTCATTCAGCAAACTTAGTGCATTTAAGGAACTGCAGATAATTCATTCAGACTGAAGCTCAGGGTATATGGGAAAAGAAAGAGATGAGGAAGGAAATGAGATTAGAGAGCCAGGTGGGGGCCACACTATGAAGTGCTTTGGTACAGTTCTTAGGGATGGGAACTGTCCATGGATGACTGGAAATAATTGAAGAGTTTCAAGCAGAAGAGTTGTATGGTTGTTGATATTTTAGAAAAAATAGTCTGAGTCTGAGATACTTTAAACGTCCCTCAGTAAAGGCTAAAGAAGCTGAGGTGGGTCCCTACACTGGCACACAGCACCACAGTCAGAAAGCAGCAGCACTGGTGTGGGCAGAGCTCCAAGCTACGTGAAGGACTAAAGCAAGTTACGGTGCATTATTATGACATATCGCCATTTATGTGTAAAGAAAATTAGGTGGGTGTTTGTCTATATGCATTATGTGCGTGTAAGTGCCAAGAGAAAGGTCGGGGGACACCTAAGCTGGTAACTAGTTACATTTGGATTGGGACTGAGAATGGGCATTGATGAAAGGGGACTTTAGTTACATGCAATGTTATTAAAATTTTCACAGAGAATATATTCATGAGTCCTTATTACACAGTTTCAATTAACTAAGAATGGTTACTTTGGAAACACTGTTGGTCCTAGATTTGAAGTGAGGAAAAACTAGAGGTGGGAACCTTCTGGAGATTATTGCCTAATGTAGGCAAGACATTACCTGGAGGAAGGCATGTGCAGTGAGTTCAGGAAAGAGGAGAGGTCCCTTTATTAAGGGTATAGGACAGGTTCGGTGTGGGATGGGTTTCATTTGAAATGTTAGTGAAATATGGGTAGAGGTCACCAGTGGACAGCTGTAGAAGGTAAACAGGGTCAGAACTCAACAGGGAGGTCAGGGAGCCATGAGTGCAAAGGTGGCATTTGAAGCCTTGAGCTGAGCAGATGAGGGACCGGAGGAGAGGACAGAGTCCCAGGAAACCTCAGTTTTATGAGGTGGGTTAAGAAGGAAGAATCTGTGGCTGAGCCTGAGAAGAAGTCACCAGAGGAGAAAACTGGCAGATTGGGCTGTCATGGAAGTTGAGGACTGAGAGCTGTTGACTTGGGGAGGCCAGGGCTCTGGGGGAGCCAGGTTCTAAGCCTCGCTCACTGCTTCCCTGTCCCGTGATAAACAGCAGTGCAACCTTGGACAGAAGGATGCAGGTCCTGCCCTGGCGGAGCTCAGTGGAGGTGGAGGCTAATCGCACACAGGGCTGTGGAATGACAGCCTCCGGTGAGGACCTCGGGGGAAGAGCCGCAGGTGCTGTGAGAACGGGGAACAGGAGGAGTGCTGTGGGCAAGGCTTCCCGAGGAAGGGCCGGATCCCACATTGTGAGAAGCGTTCAGGCACAGGAAGAGCATGTCCGAGAGTCCAGACAAAGGAAGCCGGTGTGTGGAGACGGGAGCAGGGAGAGGGAGCCGGGACCTGAGAGCCAGGCACAGCCTCTGAGGAGTTGAAGTACCCTGGCCACAGGCCCAGGTTTATATTGTGCAAGGATCAGCCCACAACCAATGTGGAGCCACCTGCCATAGACGTAGTAGGACTTGTCTGAGGTTGCTGTCGGGTCCAGACGAGTCAGTGATGACCCCTCACAATGCGGGCCCAGCAGAAGGGCTGTGGGACAGGCTGTCTCGATCCCTAAAGCACCCACACCTTTAGTAGAGCTCGTTCTTCCCCGTATAATGTGAGATCTTTTGAGGTGGGAACCACACGTATCTCTCCTTTTATCTTTTAACTGTCACTTGGGAGAAATATTCTAATTTTGTGGGAACTGCTAGAGACCACCACAAAGTAAACAGAGAACACAGGCAGCAGGAAACCAGTGGAGAGTTTAGGAGGGGCGTCAGGTGTGGACTGAGTATGGCGTGGAAGATCAAAGGAAGAGATGGAAGAATTGTTCCCTTTCCATTTGCCTCGGGAGCCTCTGATCCATGAGGAGTCCCCCTTCCTGAGTGAAATGTTAGTTGGATTAAACTGAATAGAAAGTATGACTGGAGTCGAAAGCTGTCCAGAGAGACCCTGAAGACACCTAGTGGTGATGTCAAGTCCTTCTCAGAGTTGGGAAACTGTCCCCAAAGGAAAACTCTGAGTGGGTGTCTGGAGGAAGTAAGGCCATCAGAGCCAAGCAGTGTGTGCATTTCTCTTGATGGGATGAACCTCCTCTCTTTGGTCAAAGGAGACAGTGAGATGGGGCGTCCTGGGTGTGCTGGCGTGTGGTTGTGTCTCTCCTGCACCCCTGGCGAGTCTCCCATTTGCCTGGACTAAAGTGCCCTTGGAACAGTTTCCCTTCCAAGGGGAGCTCACTTCCCTGTGAGCTTAGGTGAGGGACCTGGATGTTCTTGGAAGTACCTTGATCATTAACTGTAGGCCAAAACCAAAAACCAACCCTTTGAAAAACCGGTGACAGAAAAGCTTATGCTTCCAGGGTAGGACTCCTAGAACCTCTAATTGCCTCCAAGTGTGTTTTTAAAATATAATTTTCACTTCAAGACTCCTCACAAATAGGAAAAACAAGACAAAAAGGGAAAACAAACTGTCATCCCTGGATCTGTATGTTTCATGTTGAGAGATGGGAGGAAATGGCTCAAAGGGTACACGTCTCATCTGAGTCTCTTACTTAAGAAATGAGTCCAAAGTCTAATCACTATTCTGGCATATTATGTATATAAGTTATATATATATATAAAATAAGCATAATGTGATTCAATCAACTTGAACGTCTCATGAGTTTGATTTACACCTAACATGAAAATATTCTTTTATTCAAAAAGTTTAAAATCCAGGGATGATCTAGGTAAACAGTTACCTCCAATGAAAAGGTGTTTTTCTTTCTTTGTCTTTTTCTCTTCCTTTGTTATATTTATGCAAGAATTCAGGGCAGACTGAACCTGGAAGGGTGGTCAGCTAAGGGGTTGCTTGTGGACTGCCTTCGACTCACTGAGACTTGCTGGGGCTTCATCTGCACAGAGAATAGGGGTCTTTTTCTAATTTGCAGAAAGGTGCTGTAGGGGTTATAGCGGCAACCTAATGAAATATCATGCAGTGATTTTAAGGAGTGAATTTCTTACAAGGTGAAAGTTGAGCCCAAATGCTCTGTAGCCCTGTTTACTATGTTTGATTTAGTCTTGTTCTCATCCCCTGCGCTCCTCTTCTGCCACCAACATCTACTGTCCTTGTAGCTGCCAGAATGGTCTATTTAAAAGATAGATCAGGTCATCTCACTCGCATGCTCAAAACCTCTAGTGGCTTCTATCACATAGAACACAATCCAAAGCCCGCAGCGTGGCCCTCAGAGGCCTTTGTGGTCTGGCCCCAGCTACCTCTTTGCCTTCACCTCCTTCCTCTCTGCCCTTCATTGGAGAACTCTAATCACCCTGGCCTCCTTGTAGTTCATCAGGAAGGCCAAGCAGGCTCCCACCTCAGGGCCTCTGCAGTTGCTTTTTCCTCTCCTGGACCATTCTTCCTGATGGCCAGGAGCCCACTTGACTCACTTCCTCACACTATACAGGTTTCTGCTCAGATGGCACTTTGTCAGTTAGACACAGCTCATCCTTTGTTCTTTGTCCTCCACAGGACACAGGTCCTTTGTCCTCCACATTCTTTATCCCCTCACCATGCTTCATTTTCTCTCAGAGTACTTATTACTGCCAAATAGTACATATTTATTTATTATCAGCTCTTCCTCTGGATTGTAAATTCCCTCATGCTGGGTTGTCTGTTTCATTTGTTCCCATGTCCCCAGTACCTAAAATAGTGTCTGGTCAGAGTCAGCTTCCAGTTAGTGAATGTATGAATGACTTGGTTAGGTAGTCGTGATGGAGACCGAAAAAAGGGAACCAGTTGCAGAGATATTTGGCAGATAAAAGCAACAGGACTTGGAGATGGTTTAGATATGGAAGATAGAGGAGATGGAGTTGTCAAGGATGCGTGCTTGGTTTGTGGTTTGTTCTGGGATGGACAGTGATATCATTCACTGAGATAGTGGTGCTAGGAGATCAGAATTGGGGGATGGTATAAATATGGTTTTGGATGACTTAAATTGTCTTTGGTTGACCCAGTTATTCAAGTGGAGATGTCAAATAGCCTGTTTGATTTGGAGTTCCACCCCTTATAATATACCCTGGGCATTAAATGTAAATTTGGGAGACCCTGTCACTAAAGATAATTGAAAGAGTGGTTGAGTTTGAGTTAGCCTGTGGAGTGGATTCAGAGTACAGCAAGAGCAAGAAAGAGCCTAGGACTCAATCTTGAGGAACTCTGGCATTTCATGGCTAGGCAGAGAGAAATGAACCCATAGGGAAGACAAGGGTAAGGTGTACTATAGAAGGAAACACGGGAGTCTAGTGTCATTGAAGTCAAGTCTCATAAAGGATGGTATCAGTAAAGGTAGGGAAAAGTAGATGAACTTGAGACATATTTAGATGGCAGAATAAACAAGTCTTGGTAATTGATTAGCGGAGGGAGAGGTGTGAAGGATGCCTTTTAAAGTTTTGATTCAGAACTGGTGCCAATTACAGAGACAAAAAGGTTATACAGGTTGGGGGAGGAAATAATCATAAATTCAGTTGAGCTGTCTTTGAGACACTCAAGTTGCTGTTTTGAGCTGGGTTTTGTATAATTAGGTATGGAGAGTAGAGAAGTCTTGCCTAGAGTATGTTTATAGATGAAGCTGGCCTGTGGAAAGGGTACAGAGTGAAAAGAATCAGGGGCCTAGCACTCAAACCTACGGAACTCAGGTAGAGGAAAATGAGCACACAAAGGAGATTGAAGCTGGTGGAACATGAGAAGAATTTGAGGCAAGTTCAGGGTCACTGTAGCTTAGGTAGTGAGCATCTGAAGGAAAATGAGGGGTCACTATCAGATGCTGCTGAGAGGTAAGTTAGGTGGGGACTGAAGAGAGCATCTTGCCTTTGTCACATGAAGGTTATGGTTGCCTTAGAGTAGTGGTAAGGACAGAAGCCAGAATGGAGCCCATGAGGGGTGAGTGAGCAGGAGGAGATAAATATGTGTGGGATACGACAAGGTGAGATGTGACATGGAGGCAGTAGCTGGAGAGCTCTTCTATGCAAATATAAACAAATATTTCTTGTTTTTCTCTGTCCACTCCAATTATATTATACAGCACACATTATTCTGCCCCTTTCTCTTGATATATATTGAAACTCTTTCCATGTCAGTACATAAAGAGCTTCCTCATTCTAAGGAGTAGTTCTACGGCCTTCAGCTAGCTCTCTTCTTGGCTGGCAGAAGAGGTGATTTTGGTTGTATGTGGCTTTGGATAATGTTAGCCCATTGGGTCCAGTTTGGGCTAGAATTTTATAAATGCTGTGGTTTCTAATTAGCAATATGGATATTGGTTTAAAGCTGTACCTTTATCGTGTACCCATATGATGTCCTGGTGTATTACAGTTAGAGTTAATCCAACTGTCCATCAAAGGAATCTGGTTGAATAAGCTGAGGGACATTCTCATGGTGGAATTCTCACTGTAAATAAGAATGAGGAAGAATTCTGTAAATTCCACTGTGGGGTGATAATATTACTAAGTAGGGGAAAGTGCAGAACAGAACAGTGAGAATAGGAGTTTTATCAAAGGAAGGAGGAGATACCAAAAAAGACAAAGTGTATATTTGCTTATATTAAAAAAAAATAGAGAAGCCAAAAAAAAAAGGATAAAAGCAGATCTATAAAAATGGTTACCTATAAGGTGAAGGAAGAAAAAGAAAAAGGATTGAGAGAACAAGGATAGAATGTAGAATTTTTTTAAGGTACCTTGTTTTTATAATGTTGACTTTGGAACCATAAAAATGTTTATAGGGCTTCCCTGGCGGCGCAGTGGTTGAGAGTCCGCCTGCCGATGCAGGGGTTCGTGCCCCGGTCCGGGAAGATAACCACATGCCACAGAACGACTGGGCCGTGAGCCATGGCCACTGAGCCTGTGTGTCCAGAGCCTGTGCTCCACAGCGGGAGAGGCCAAAACAGTGAGAGGCCCAAGTACCGCAAAAAAAAAAAAAAAAAATTTAAATTATAAAACAAGATTAAACAAAAATGAAAAAGTGTTCCATAAATATTGAAAGCAAAATGAAACAAATGACCCTAATTGTGTTTCAGGTTGTTGGCTTAGTCACAGAGAAAAATTATCTCAAATGCTTTTAAATCACAGCAGCTTGAATAAAGATCCTTAGTGATTTATATAAATATTGTGGTTTATAATAAGTAATATATATTTGGTACAGAGCTCCTAAAACCCTGGGAATTCCTAGGTGATGAGAGCCACAAAGGTGTCTTTGTTATGTTAATGAGGTTTCTTTTGGACCCTATCTTAAGATGGGGCCTGGTTGCCATAACCAATCATGTGATTAGAGGTTTGAAAGTTGACCTCCAGGGAGGGGAGGGGGACTGGAGGTTGAATTAGTTGCCAGTGGCCAATGATTTAATCAATCATGCCTGTATAATGGCGCCTCCATAAAAACCCAAAAGGACAGATTCAGAAAGCTTCTGGGTTGGTGAATATGTGGAGATCTGGGGAGTGTGGTGTACTTAGAGAGGGCTTAGAAATTCCATTCCCTTTCCCCATACATTGACCTGTGCATCTCTTCCATCTGGCTGTTCCCAAGTTATATCCTCTTACAATTAACTGGTGATCTAGTAAGCA
Organism: Mesoplodon mirus; assembly: GCF_964341445.2. Taxonomy (NCBI): domain Eukaryota; kingdom Metazoa; phylum Chordata; class Mammalia; order Artiodactyla; family Ziphiidae; genus Mesoplodon; species Mesoplodon mirus. Next base: position 24,843,400 of record NC_138980.1, on the reverse strand, counting down.
GAATGTTTCTCTGAGTTCCATGAGCCACTGTAGCAAATTAACCAAACCTAAGAAGGGGGTCGTGGGAACCTCTGATTTATAGCCAGTTGGTCAGAAGTACAGATGATAACCTGGGTTTGTAACTGGTGTCTGAGGGAGGCAGGGGGCAGTCTTGTAGGACTGAACGCTTAACCTGTGGGATATGATGCTATCTCCAGGTAGATAATGTCAGAGTTGAGCTGAGTTGAGGACACCCAGTTGGTATCCAAGTATTGCTTATTATTGATGTGGAAACCGCCCCCCCCCACCACATTGGAATTGGGTGAAGAACATGTAATTAATACCTTACAGGCAAAAATAACTTCAAACAATAATGTTGATTTTGGTGGTTATAATAAAAATATGTGTTTATGTTTACAAATAGAGTTCTTATCTTTGAGAAATGTGTTCTGAAGTATTATTGATGAAATGATATAATACAGAATTAGCGTACTTTAGCATATGCTAATGAAAGAGACGTAAGGGAGTTGTATTAATTTTCTCAGCCTGCTCCAACAAAGTGCCACAAACTGTGTGGCTTTAAACAACAGAAATTTATTGTCTCACAGTTTTGTGGGGCGATTCTCCCTCTGAAACTCCAGGTAGAATCCTTCCTTGCCTCTCCCTACCTTCTGGATGTGGCCAGTGGTCCTTGTTCCTTGGCTTGCAGCTGCATCACTCCAGTCTCTGCTTCTCTTGTCACTTGGTGTTCCCCTGGGGTATCTTGACATGGTCTTTCTGTGCTTGCCTGTGTCCAAGTTTCCCTTTTATAAAGACACCAGTCATATTAGAACCTACCCTAATCACCTCATCTCAACTTGATTGAATCTGCAAAGTTACTTAACCTTACCAAATAAGGTTATATTCTGAGTTATTGGAAATTAGGACTTCAACATATCTTTTTTGGGTGATGCAATTCAACCCATAATAAGGTAATAGATGAAACAGCATTAGTGATTGTTGATGCTGGCTTGGCAATTCATTGTACAATTCACTCCACTTTTGTACATGCTGAACATCTTCCATAATAAAAAACTGTAAAAATCAGAATTACCAACAACAGAATTTCTAAAACAGCATTTCTCTTTTTCACCAACACAGGCATTCTGGAATACATTTACAGATGTGTAGTTCTGCCCCCATCGTGGTGTTGTGTGTAATTCTCAGCATATAGCTCCCTCAATTCTCTGACTCTAGAAAACCTTATGAGACTGCAAATGCATGTGACATTTTTATAGGAATAATTTTGAATCTGACCACCTGTAGGATAAGGTGGGAAGGATATAGGTCTGGAAAGTTGGCTTGGGTTCAAAGATTTTGATGCTGCCTTTAGCCCTCACACTATCCCTCCATCTAATCTATGGCTAATCCTTTAAAATCCCATTTTAGACATTTCTTCCCCCAAATTCTGGCCACCACTAGTACGCCTTCCCAGCTTGTACTTGGTACTATCTGAGGGTAGTTTGGATGTTGTTGTAAGCTCACATTTTCATCCATTTCTGTCTTGTGTTTTTGTTGTATAAATTACCACACTTCTCCTTTTTTGTCTCTAATGCCAAACTGGGAGCTCCTTAAAGAAGTTAACTGTTTCTTTTCATTACCAGATCTGGAATGTCTTGTGGATCACATGCCTAAGATAGAGCCTGACATGTTGTAGGTGCTTTTTAAGTATTTGCTGAATGAATTAAATAAGGAGCAGTCAGTGCTTTTTGAAATAATAAGAGGAGTTCTATATAGTAAGAAGGTTAAGTTCAGTGGGAAGTAATACTAGAAAGGTGAGAAACAGGTCGGGATCACCTTGAAGGTCAATAGCAATAGTCACTATTGAGTAAGGAGATCCTGAACTTGGATGTATTAATGATGGTTGTTAGAGACATCTTAGTGAAGAGATTCAAGGGAATTTGATGACTGACTAGACTTGGAATGCAGGGGAGAGAAGCTTCTGAGATGAAACTAAGAATTGATGGCAAAGGAGCTGAAGAAGTTATGATATAATTCAGAACTTGGAAACACAAAAAGAGTTTGAAAGGAATGCACTGGATTCGGATTTGGACAAGCTGAATTTGAAGAAAAATCCTCAAATGAAGAGTCTAGCAGGCAGCTGGAAATACCTCTGTAAAGTGTTTTGAGGCTCAGGATAGTCATTCAGATAGGAGGTGTGGGAGTGGATGAAATCATCTAGGGAGAGAAGGTTGAAGAGAGACTCACAGAGTTTCATAAGCACCAAGGGAGGAGAAACTAGACCTAATGACAGGAACTAGTCAGGGTGGTGGTCATTGGCGAAATCACCTGTTCTCTAAACTTCTGACCTAAGTCATAACCTTGTTCATGAGTTAGCTCAGGCCCAGGCTTGATTCTGGGAGAGAGCAAAAGTTGAACTGCACTTCAGGAGACATATCTTAGACCTACAGAAAACTTTAAGCAGACCATAAAGAACAGTTAGGATGTCCATAATCCAGGACTGATGTCCCCTTCCTTGGGAAACATGACTGTTTTAAGTTATTAGTCCCATTCTGGACTAAGGCATTGGCACTTGAAGTAGAGTTGAGGTGAGTTTCCCAGTATTGGTATGGACCCTTGTAGCTATAATTACTTGCATTAAAAAATAAAAACTCCCCATGTCCTGTTTCTCTATTCTCCCTTAAACAGAACTTTTCAAAAGCATTTCTATACTTGATGTCTCCATGTTCTCACCTCCCATTGTTTCTTCTGTGCACTCCAGTAGGGCTTTCTTCCTTACTAGTCCATGAAAAGCAGTTATTAAATCCCAGACAGTCTCCATCTTGGCACAATCAGGGTTAAGTTTTTAATTCTTAAATTGTTTAACAAAGTTGATCATTGCCTCCTCACTGGAGTACTTTCTTCCTTTGGCTTCTGGACCACCATACTCTTCTGCTTTTCTTCCTTTTCTTGCCCTCTAGTATTACAATGCCTAAGTGATTTTTTCAGTTCTTCAGCTTCTTTTTCTTTTTTGGCTGTGTTGGGTCTTCATTGCTGCGCACAGGCTTTCTCTAGTTGCAGCAAGCGGGGGTTCTTTGTTGCGGTGCACGGACTTCTCATTGTAATGTCTTCCCTTGTTGCGGAGCACGGGCTCCAGGTGCACAGGCTCAGCAGTTGTGGATCATTACCTGGTCCATAGTACGCAGTTAATAAATATTTGTGAATGGAAAGGATGTCTCCAGCATATGCAAATATAACAAAATAAGAAAAAAAAACATGTAGTGCTCCAGAAACTGCATGTAGTTCAGTATACATGGCAAGAAACCAGGGGAGGGAGATGAGTACCGAGGTGAATAAAGGTCAGATCATGAAACACCTTGTTGACCATGTTAAGTACTCTGGACCGTACTTATATACAAATCATTGAAGATAATTTGGAGGATCTTACAGAAGTTTGCAACATGGTAAGATGTGGATTTTAGAAAGATTACTGTGGCTACAGTGTGGAGACTGAATTGACAGCGAGATTTGAGGTGGGGAGACTAGTTAGGAGTCTATGGTGGAAGAGTAAAGCATGAGAAACAGAGTACCATTTAGGTACCCGAGCCCAGTGCTCAGGGCTCTAGTAAAGTTGTTGGTTGTAAAACTGCAGTCCTTACATTCAGACCTAAGGCAGGGTCTCTAACTTTGCCTTATAAACTACAATCCAAAATTTTGGAATCTTGCTATTTTCTTCCCAGCTCGTGTAGTAACCTAGAACCAATGACTGATGTTCACAGGGAAAGTACTCCATTTTTACCACTGCCTCCCACACTTGTGCCCAAATAATGTTATTGAAATTTGGATCACTTAAGCAAGACTTAGATGGATAAGGAAATTGAAAGGTGTTGAACAGAAAATAAAAAAAAAACCTCCTCTTTCTGTTACAACAAATAGTAAAGATTAGAGAGCAGATAGGTTTTGTGATTGGCTAAGTGAAAAAGAGCTATTACCCAAAATGCACATTATGGTCTCTTCCAGAAGATGTGGTTCCTAATTTAATGAGTGATTTATTGATACTTACCTATATATGTATTTTAAAATGAGTGTTATTCTCACTTGCTCGGCTTGGCAAATATCAGTGCCTTAAAAAAATAGTAAAGATGGGTGCATTTAAAATTAGTCAGAGAGGGTGTGTAGAATGGGGGAAAAAATCCCAAACCCTAGGGAAAGCAGTTTTAAAGTGGAAATAGAAAGTTACCCATGAAGGAAACTGAGAAGTTAACACTGGTAGAAGAAAAGAGAAAAGCAGAATATATTATGTTCACCAAGCAGAGAGAATCTGTAAACAGGTGAGAAAGTGAATGTCAGATAGGAATCTCAAAATACAGTGAGTTGCAAAGGAGCCCTTTAAATGGTTACTCTAGCCCAGGAGAAAATGCCAAAATATATGTATACCTATTCCCCACCAGAATTTAATATTCAATGAATTGTGTCCTTACCCAACTTTAAAATTTATTGAATTTAATTCTGTTTTTTACCACCTTATCATGTTAGCCCTTTTTACCATTTTGTTTATTCCTGTCTTATTGATCTTTGACTCTTTTCTATGCTGCTTGCATAGCATCTCCTGCTTGATAAATGAGCAAGGCTGCTTTCTTATCTTGCAACTTTTGGCTTCATGCCTACCTGTTGGCACCTCTGTAGATTAATTCAGTAATTACTTCCTGTTTGAACTGGCTCTGAAACCCTCCCACTGCTTGTATAATGTACTGTCCTGGAAGGCAACTTCTCATGCAAGTCTTGAATCCTGTGTGTGTGTGTGTGTGTGTGTGTGTATGAAATTAATATATAAATAATTGAGATTATTTGACATTGTTCAAATTAGGTATATATAAGTTATTAAGGAAGGTTAACAAAACAAACATTTTGTGTATAATTCAGATGCCATTAGGAGGATCTGTAGGTGAATAGGGCATGCTAATCTGCTTGCAGAGAACATTAGGGTAGAAAAGGAAAGTGAAAATATTTAGATATAGATAAATATAATTACATATATAGAATATATAGATATATATTTTTAACACTGTGGTGAGTGCCTATAATAACAGGAATGCTCTGTGGAAACTCACAGTCAAGAAGGGACTCAGAGTTAACCTTTGGACTGAGTCTGAAGGATACAAAGGAATTTGGCATGAGGGAAAAGGTATGAAGACTTTCCAGATTAGGAATGATTACACAAAGAAGAAAAATGTCATGAAGATAATTTAGGATTCTATCATAGGCTTTGGACTCTGATCCCAGGCTGCCTTTTCCAATTCATGGCTCCCCTTTGAATCCCTCTTCTCCATTTTCCATTAGCCAATTCTTCTGATCACTCTTACACTCACCCTCTTTAAATGGGTTTGTTTAATCTTTTCTCCACCCTGTTGTTCTCAACTCATGTTGATTGATTCTCTGTACTGCTTAAATCTCCTAAGTTTTTCTTCTTACTGTTTTTGGCCATATACCAAGACCTTATTTAAATACCATCAATATTCAGTCTATACATTTAGTCTCAGTAGCCAAATGCTGTATCACATGGAACATCTTCAGTTTTTTCTTTCCCTTCCAGGATGGAAGAACAGTTATAAAACCACAAAGTCAACTCAAACACAAGGTTCTTCATTTCAGGAGCTGATAATGAAAAGATCCAAAAGGAATGGACCCTGGGACTTCAAATTAGAAAACCCCTGCAAATATGAAGACAGATTAGAGAAAAAGCAGAAGAAAAAAGAAAGTGTTCAGATAGTTTCAGTCGCTCACAAAAAAATCCTCACTGTAGAAAGAAAACATAAAAATACTGAATTTGGCCAAAACTTCAGCCCAAAGTCAGTCCTTGTTAGGCAACAGATGGTTCCCAGAGAAAACACCCCACCAAAATGTGAAATACAAGGAAACAGCTTCAAACAGAATTCCAATTTATTTAATCAACAAAAAATCAACACAGCCGGGAAACGTTATAAATGTAGTATGTGTGAGAAAACCTTCATTAATACTTCATCCCTTCATAAACATGAGATAAACCATAGTGGAGAGAAATTGTTTAAATGTAAAGACTGTTCGAAAGCCTTTAACGAAAGTTCAGCTCTTATTCAACATCCAATAACTCATACTGGAGAGAAACCCTATATATGTAAAGAATGTGGGAAAGCCTTCACTCTCAGTACATCCCTTTATAAACCCCTAAGAACACACAATGTGGAGAAATCCTATAGATGTAAAGAATGTGGTAAATCCTTGAGCAGAAGGTCAGGCCTTTTTATACATCAAAAAATCCATGCTGGAGAAAACCTCTATAAATATAATCCAGGTAGGAAGGCATCTGGTTGCAACACATCCCTTCCTGGATGTCAGAGAATGAATTCTAGAAAGAAGTCCTATTTATGTAATGAATGTGGCAATACCTTTAAGTCTAGTTCATCCCTTCGTTATCATCAGAGGATACACACAGGAGAGAAACCTTTTAAATGTAGTGAATGTGGGAGAGCCTTCAGTCAGAGTGCATCTCTTATTCAACAGGAAAGAATTCACACTGGAGAAAAGCCTTATAGATGTAATGAATGTGGAAAAGGTTTCATTTCTATTTCACGACTTAACAGACACCGACTAATTCTTCCTGGTGAGAAGTTTTATAATTGTAATGAATGTGGTAAAGCCTTAAGTTCCCACTCAACACTTATTATTCATGAAAGAATTCATACTGGAGAGAAACCATGTAAATGTAAAGTGTGTGGGAAAGCCTTCAGACAAAGTTCAGCTCTCATTCAACATCAGAGAATGCATACTGGAGAAAGACCCTATAAATGTAATGAGTGTGGGAAACATCCAGGTGTAACTCATCCCTTAGTAATCATCAGAGAATTCACACAGGAGAGAAACCATATCGATGTGAAGAATGTGGGATATCTTTTGGCCAAAGATCAGCTCTTATTCAACATCGAAGGATTCATACAGGAGAGAAACCCTTCAAATGTAATACATGCGGGAAAACTTTTAGACAAAGCTCATCACGTATTGCCCATCAGAGAATTCATACTGGAGAGAAACCCTATGAATGTAATACATGTGGGAAACTTTTCAATCACAGGTCATCTCTTACTAATCATCATAAAATTCATCTTGAAGAGAACCCCTAGAAAGTAGGTTTGCATGTATGTGTGACATTCTGAAACCAAAGCTCATCAGAATACATGAAAGTGATGTAATAAATGTAATGGATATGAAAAGCCATTCTATGATTTAGTCATCAAATAATAAATGCCAAGGATAAACCTATGTAATAATGAGAAAAGTGGAAATTGTTCAGTCCTATCAGACACTTTATAATAACCTAAAATGAAGACTTCCGGACTGGAGACCTTGACTTTGGGCATTTGTAAAGTAATTGTTTTCTCTACAGCATCGCATGCTGCATATCATATGTCATTGTTGTAAACATCTGGGTGATGAGGGGAAGTGTGCACTGGATTTCCTGTTAAACTGTAAACTTAATACTTTTTTAAAAATAACTGACATTGTAATAGTATATAAAAGATGTGGTCAAAGAAATTATACATTTTTAGAGAAAAGGACCAAATGAAAGTTACAAATGAATTGTAAACTACCTCTGACTTTCTGGGGTTTGTCCTTTTCCTGACTTGATGTCAAACTTTGTGCCTGGATTTCATTTAAAAGTAGAAATAAAAGTCTGTTCTCTTCCTTTGTTCTTCTAGTAATTGCTGTGAATTGGAAATTTTCTACACAATTTTTAATTCTGTTCTCAGAATTATTTTTTTTGCTCTGAAGTCATTTATTATGAAATTATACATGCTATATACTGTGAGCTGTCATCTTAAGTATATTAAATGGAAAAAGAAGCAGTTTTCAAGTTTAAAGCTATTAAATTATATTTAATATATATTATACATATATATTTAATAACATATATTCTAAATTCACAGCAGAAGGGGCTGTCAAAAGTAGTTTAATGAATCTAGCATATGTGCCAAAATATTGGAAGGTACATCAATCACTTCATGAAATAAAGAGTATGTTTTTCCTACTTGGTGTTCTCTAGTGTCAAACAATTTTAAGAAAACAAAAGGAGTAATTTATAAGCAACTCAGTAGTTTGGTTGGTTGGTTGTTTGAGTCCCAGCTTTGGGACATGTACTATGCTGCACACTGGGAATTTTAAGAAAAAAGTCACAGGCCTTCAAGAAGCCATGAATGGAGGAAAGGGGATGGAGGACTATCAGATGAGTAAAGCAAATTATTATGTCACTGTATGTAAGTGTGGTTGTTTTAACAGGCAGATAGATAGGTTGTGACAATATGTTGCAGTGCAAGAAAGTTGTAGAGATGTGGACGTGATGAAGGAGAGACTGAATGTAACCAAGGAAACGTGGTGACATCAGAGAAAGCTTTCCAGAGGCAATGATGCCTGAGCCAGGTTTTGAAAGAATAATAAGAACTCTCCAGAGGATGAGATAAGCATTCCAAATAGGAGAGGTAGAGGTGAGTAATACCATGACACCTTTATGGAAACTCAAATATAGAACTAATGAGCAGGAGAATGGCAGATGTTAAAGTCTGAGTAGAAGGCAGAGGCCAGATAACAAAGGGCCTATTTGCCATGAAAAGAAGTTTGGATTTTATCCTGAAATTGATGGAGTCAGTTAAAAATGTTAAGTAAGGAACATTGTTCTGGCAACAATGTATAGAGGGTGTGTTTAGTATGTATTAAAGCTGTATAGACTGATGCCTAGAAATCTGGGCTATGGTAATTCAAGTGATAGGTGAATGAGAGTCCAAACTCAAGCAGGGATAGCATATATGGAGAACAGGAGACAAGATAATGGATTAGAAACAAGACATGGTGTTCACAAGCAAAGAGATGAGGTTGGTGAATGAGAAGGCTAAGCTGACTCGAAGGTAGGGTTGCCAGGTATCCTGTGTATACTGGATATGTCTCGTATTGAATGACTTTGAACTGCATCCTGTATTGATTTTGTCAGGTCACCCTTATTGTAATAAGTTGTGCTTTTTCCCAGTAATGAAAATCGAGCAGTTGAAACTATTTTTCTGCTTCAGTAATTGGCACTTAAATGACTTAGGTGGCAATGCTAGCTGAAAATTGTATCTCCACAAAGACCGAAACAATCCCTTATAGTCTCTCTCATATTTTTGGCGGAGGAAAGACCAAAGTTGGGGGGGGGGCGGGGTGGGTGTAGGAGAAGGTAAATAAGAATTGAGAGTCTTCTTTTCCATATTAAAGAAAGGAAAAGACTTCTTTTTGTCACAGTCTCAAGTTGTAAGCAAGTAATCACCATTAATTAGAGATTACTTTGGATCAGTACACATGCTCTGAAAATCAACAGTGGCCATGCTTCTGACAGTTAGCAAGTTAAAGAGACTGCAGCTTCTGAAAGTCAGCCAATTTATTACTATCCCATGCCTGTAGACAAGTCAGTCAGCAGATACCTCAGTCTAGTGACCATACTTCTGAAAGTTTGCCAGTCGATAACAGCCTTATTTCAGTGATCACACTAACATAATTGAAAGTCTGTCAATCAATACACACCCCTGCTTCTGAAAATCCACCAATCCTTGAACGAAGCTTCCCAAAACCTTGTATGAGATCAGCTGTGGCTTTCTTTGGGAAGGTTCTTCCTTGCGAATACAGCTCTCGCTTGCAGCCATACATGATGTCCAGCTTTTCCGCATCACATCTCAAAGTTCAATTTATTGTTAGTTGGTAACAACTTCTACAGTTCAACCCCAATTTACTGTTATAACTTTAGGCTCGTGAGTGACAAACATAATCATGATGCCATGAGACTATCAAATTCAATATTTTCAATTTCTGTGGTGTTTGCTATCATCTAGTATTTGAATCCCAAATGCAAATGTAAATTCATGATTCATTTTCAGAACATTGGTTATGTATTAAATGAGGGAAAAAATCCTTTTGAAACCTTTTCCACAGCATGAAACTGTTCATTCAATATGAAAAAGTGATAGAAAGTCATTTATAAACCAGTATCTATTAACAGCTAAACCTAAGAGATATAGGATTATCTCAGCTATAAACAGATAAAATACATTTTCTAATTAAAACAAATTCGGATGAAAATAAAATAATCACAGCAGAAGTTGTAATGACCGTCCACCTTGTGTATCATCATTATCAATCTTCTCAGCACAAATGACTGATCAAACATACCAGGAGTATTTTCTGATTCTAAAATTGCAAAAAAATTTTAAGTGCCAGGATAAAATGCTGGAACAATAAAAAAATGTAATAGCTCTATTTACTATTACAGAGATTATTAAAGATCTAAAATGCCTTGTGTTTCTACAACACAGCCCAAGTTGCAAGTAATCACAATACTGAAAAATAAATCCCTTTGCTTGTATGTTTTTGTCGTGAAAAAGGCTTGCTTAGAAGGCTGCTGCTCACTTATTGAGTTCATGAGAAGTGTACTGCTTTCCATAGAGATAATACAAATGCAAATTATGGTGGATGTGCAAAAGTGCAAACAATTTATTCAAAGTTGAATCAAAGTGCAATGGATTCTATGCAGGATGTTGGCTATCTTGCCCATACTCAACATTTCTGCATAATTCTGCACAGACAACACCTGATATTCTTTCTGTTGACACTGGAGTACTTATTGTGAAGCTGTTGCATTACTTCAGCATTTAAACATTTGAGCAGTTAAAGAATTTTTGTGATTTTGTTTGCATTTCATAATCTTCAACTTTCTAGCATTCCAAAACTTGTTTGGAATTCCTGTTTCAGCTATGACATGTAAACAGCTTGCAAGTGATCGCTTGTATCCTTACAAGAAGAAAAATTGGGGCAGGCTGAAAATCAGTGACTTTGCTTTTATCTTCCTGAGAACTGAGGTTGGTGGGCACAGTGCAACACTGAAATCTGGAGAGACAGGCATATCCAGAAAGATACATCCAAGATCTGCTTACCTGGAACAGAAATTACTGAAGCCATAAACTGGTAGAAAGATTTAAATGCTCATTTTGATAAATTGCTGAAGGTTGTGTGGACTGTCTTGAGAGTGAGAAACTCCTGGGGGGCCACAGCCTTAAGAGTCCCCCACATTTCCATTGTCATTAGATCCAGAAACCCGGTTGGATTTGCATGGTGGCAACCTGAGAAATACTCCCTCAGGGCTCTAGTGGAAGAAGAGTAACCATTGTAAAATACACCCAGAGTCTTCTCCACCAAAAATGCCTACTCTCCTGGGGAAAAGAGTTTCTAGAGTCTTATGGTGGCTGAGGTAAGGACACTCCTCCCACTTTAGCCCCCTTTAACCTTCCTGTCTCACTAAGGAGGAGAAAACAGTCAAATAGATGGGGTTGGGGGGGATTCAAGGAAAAAGATTGGGAATGCTGCAACTAGAGGAGGGAGTATAGGGCAAGGAACTTGGGAAAAAGCTATACCACCCGATAAACATTTGCCCTAGACATAGGCCTACTAAGACTGAGATTTAATTGGAAGATTATAGAATCCTCCTCCCCCATCCCTACTCCCACCCTTACCCCACAGCTTGCCAACATACCAACAACACTGGATTACAGCAGAAAGAGAGATACAGACTCTCCTTGAGGAGGAGTGTTTAGGGAGTGTTTAGTGTTTTGTCAATAGTGGAGACAAAAACAAGGATACTAGAGGAATTTGAAGTCTCTGGCACGTATGGCTGCCTAACTCCTAGCCAAATTAACATAAATCTAGCGGGATAAAGCACCATGACCATGTGGGCTTTATCCCAGAAATTGAAGATGTGTACAGCATAAAAAAAGCAATCAATATAATACATTGCATTAGTAGAATGAGAGCAAAACACACACACACACACACACACACAACCATCTTGATGCAGGAAAAACATTTCACAAAATGCAAAATCCAGTCATGTAAAATTACTGAACAATTCAGGAATAGAAGGGAATTTCCTTAACATGATAAAGTACAGTGATGAAAAATCCACAGCTAACATCATGTTGAATAGTGAAACACTGACAGCTTTCCCCCTAAGATTAGGAGCAAGAGAAGGGTGCCTGATTTTGCCACTTCTATTCAACACTGTACTGGAAGTTGTAGTCCGAGCAGTTAGGCAAGGAAAAGAAATAAAAGGCATCCCAATTAGAAAGGAAGAATTTCTCAATTTGCAAATGACATGACTTTATATATAGAAAAGCTGAACAACTACCAAAATTCAATTAGAATTCATAAATGAGTTTAGCAGTATTTCAGGATATAAGGTCAACATGTAAAAATCAGTTTTATTTCTATATGCTAATAATAGAAAATTTAAAAGGAAATTAAAGCAATTTCATGTATAATAGCATCAAAAATGATAACATACTTAAGGAGAAATTTAACCAATTAGGTCCAAGACTTGCACACTGAAAACTGCAAAGCACTGTTGAAATATATTAAAGAAGACTTAGACCTAGACCTAAATAAATGGAAAGATATTTGATATTCATGGATTGGAAGACATAGTTAAAATGACAATACTACCAAAATGATTTACAAATTCAATGCAAATCACTATCAAAATTCCAATAGCGTTTTTGCAGAAGTGGAAAAGCAGATCCTAAAATTCATATGCAATTGCAAGGGATCCCACATAGTGGAAATAATTTAGAAGAAGAACACATTTGGAAGAAGAACACTTCCCAAGTTCAAAACTTACTACAAAGCTACAGGAATCAAAACAATGTGGTATTGGCATATAGAAAAAACGTATAGCTCAGTGAAATCAAATTGAGAGCCTACGTATAGATTGTATATAATCTTGTCAATAGATTTTTGACAAGACTAAAAAGACCATTCAATGGGGGAAAATATAGTCTCTTCAATGACTCGTGCTGAGACTACTGGATATCCACATGCAAAATAATGTATCTGACCCATACCTCACAACACATACAAAAATTAACTCCAAATGAATCAAAACCTAAATGTAAGTGCTAAAACTATTTTAAAAACTATAAAATTCTTAGAAGGAAACATAGGTGAAACTCTGCATGACCTTGAATAGGGCAACATTTTCATAGATATGACACAAAACACAAGCAAACAAATTCAATCAAAATTAAAACTTAAAAAGAAAAATTAAAATTTTGTGTATCAAAAGACACTATCAACAGAATTAAAAGACAACTCACAGAATGGAAAAAGATATTTGCAAATATTTTCTAAAAGCCTCATGTCTGAAATATTTTTTTAACTCATAATTTGACACAATCCAAGTAAAAAACACAATCCAATTAAAAAGGGGCAAAGTAATTGAATAGACATTTTCCTAAGGAAGATATACAAATAGCTAATAACCAAATGAAAAGATGTCTGACATCATTAGTCATAATGCAAGAAATGCAAATCAAAACCACAACGAGATATCATATCACACCCATTAGGATGGCTATTTTTTTTAATAACAAATGTTGGTAAGGATATGGAGAAATTGAACCCTTCGGCATTAATGGTGGGAATGTTAAATGGTGCAGCTGCTGTGGGAAACAGTTTGGTGGTGTTAAATACAGAATTACCATAGACCAAGAAATTCAACTCCTAGGTATATACCCAAGAGAATTGAAAACATTTGTTCCCATAAAAACCTGTTCACTACTGTTCATAGAAGCACTATTCACAATAGCCAAAGGATGGAAATAATGCAGTATCCATCACTCAATGAATGGATAAACAAAAGGTAGTATATCCATACAATGAAATATTATTCAGCAAGAAAAAGGAATAAAATGCTGATACATGCCACAACATGGATGAATCTTGTAAACATTATGCTAAGTGAAGGAAGCCAGACACAAGACCACGTATGATTCCATTTATGTGAAATATCCAGAATAGGCAAATCCAAGAGACAGTAGATTAATGGTTTCCAGTGCTGGGGAACAGATGAATGAGGAGTGAGTGCTTCATTGGTACAGGGTTTTCTCTGGGGGATGATGAAAATGTTCTGGGGCTACATAGTGGTGAGGGTTGTGCAAAAGTGATTGTACTAAATGTCACCAAATTGTGTTGACTGAAAACAAATAGACTGCCAGATATTTCTCCAGAAAAAAAATAGGTTTATTCAGCAGAGAATTACAGTTCAGAGTCTGCAACCGCGGCAAGTCACATGCAAGTTCCCCAAATAGTGAGAGAAGTAGAACTCAGACATCATCTGCTTCAATTCTGGGAAATCTTTACTTTCAGGTCACCAGATGATGTACAGGTCCAGTCAGGGTGGGAATTTTAGAGTCTTCAGTAAGAGTGGGTTGTTATTTGGTCCAAACCAGAGCATTCTCTTGTTATCAAAAAAAAAAATATTGAATTTCCAGTCTTGTTTTTCCTTTTTTCAGGCCAATTGTTGAAATTGTCTGGTCCAGTTTTCCTCAGTTATCATTTGGGGAACTATCCCTTTGGACCATGACAGAGGTTTGGCTGTTTTTGGTCCCTTTAATAGCAGCATTCCTTGTGGAGATGTCAGTAAGATAAATTTCCCTTAGCTTCTAGAGAGTCAAGTTTAGAATGTCCTGAAATCTTAATGGCTAAAGTGGCAGGTAAAAGTGTTGCATCCAATAACACCTAAACATAGGGGCCATTTTCAATTTTATTTCAGCTGGAAGTAAGGCAACCATGTTGCTTCTACCACATTCCAAAAGCATGAGCTACACCAAAAGCATATCTACTATCAGTGTAAGTATTGGCCGTTTTGCCCTTGGCTAAAGTACAGGCCTGGGTAAGAGCTCAAGCCTGTGTAGACCTATTAGGCTGAATTACCCATAAGTAAAGATGCTGCCTCAACCACCTCAAAGGAAGTTGCAGTAGAATACCCAGCACGATATTTGCCACTGTCACCTTTTAAATAAGAACCATGGGTGAACCATGAGAAACCACTGTTACCCAAAGGAATTTCCTGCAAATCATCAAGTGAAGTCAAGAGGAGGTTCTTCAGGGCTTCCCTGGTGGTGCAGTAGTTAAGAGGCTGCCTGCCAATGCAGGCAACATGGGTTCGAGCCCTGGTCCAGGAAGATCCCACATGCCACAGAGCAGCTAAGCCTGTGTGCCACAACTACTGAGCCTGTGCTTTAGAGCCAGCGAGCCACAACTACTGAGCCCGTGTGCCACAACTACTGAAGCCCATGCTCCTAGAGCCCGTGCTTCACAAGAGAAGCCAGCACAATGATAAGCCCGTGCACCGCATCAAAGAATAGCCCCCGCTCGCCGCAACTAGAGAAAGCCCTTTCACAACAACGAAGACCCAATGCAGCCAAAAATAAATAAATAAATAAAATAAATTTCTAAAAAAAGAGAAAGAGGAGATCCTTCAGCGTTAAGCAGTTGTGAGGGACTTCATTGGTGATGGACGGGAAAAGAGTAGTAGTGCTAAGGTTATTACAACATAAAAGAGTTATATGAGGAGCAGTTAACAAAAGGACTTCATAGGACGTGAGGTGGCTAACTGAGAAATGTTGAGTGTGATGAGAATTCAGGAGGGTTTCTACTGCATGAGGTACAAGGATGATTAAAGGGAATCCCACAATGATTTTCTTGGCGGCCTCAACCAAAAGGGCAGTGGCTGTAATGGCTCTAAGGTGTGCCACAGGGTCCACCTGCTGGCTATAATACCCTATGGGTCAGTGGTATCCCAAGGGCATTCCCTTCCTTTTCATATACAAAAAAGGAAAAGAGGATCTGATAACTGGGATTCCCAAGGGCAGGTGGGTTTCTCAAGCTCTCATTTAAGGCCTGAAAGTTTGTTTATGCTGTTTGGCTCTTCCCATAAAACTGGGTCAGAGTTGTTGTTGTTGAGTAAGACACACAGAGGTTTGTCTTTAAGAGAGAAATTTGACTACTAAGAACCTGCTGTATAAAATAAAGAATTTAATTTAATTTAAAAAATAGAGAAATTTGGAATAGACTTTCAGCAATAACTGACTAGCCTGAGAAAACCTTGCAGTCAATGCTTAGACTGGGGTTTTGGGAAACTCAGGACACCATGAAAGCTATCTGGAACTAGGTATAGCTTTTGTTCTGATATCAGATGCCCTAAATATCAAACCTGGGTTTGGGCAAATGGCAATATTTCCTTGGCAACCTTGTGTCCCTTTAAGACTAAAAGCTTTAGGAAGTGGGTGCTGTCTTCCTGTGAAGCGGTCTGAGGAGAGCAAAGAAGCAAATCATCCACATGTTGCAACAAAATAGAACTTCTGGGAACTTTACATTATCCAGATCAGCCTTGAGAAGTTTTGAGAAATAAGAGCTCAGTAAAACCCTGAGTCATTACTGTCACGGTGAATTGTTTTTCTTCCAAGTGAAGGCAAAAACGATAGACAATAGTCCATCTTCATCAACTGGAATACTAAAGAATGTACTTCATAAATCAAATGACAATAAAAAATGTACATCCAGTGGGAATGGATGTTAGTGAAATATGAGGATTAGGAGCAACAGGGTGTGGAGGGATGACAATGTTGTTTATTGCTCTGAAGTCCTGAACAAACCTCCACCCTCGGCCCTTGGGTTTCTTCATTAGTAAAATAAGGGTATTGCAGGAACTCTTACAAGAAATAGAGTCTTTGAGACTTGTAATGTCCTATTATGGGTTTTATGCCATGAAAGGCTTCTTTACTTATAGCATGTTGATTAATTCTGGGAGAGGTTTTGAGGGATCTATTTGAATTGATGCACTGTGAATTTTGCCAATATCAGTTGGAGATTTTGCCTATAAGGGAGGTGGTTGTGGATTCAATAGGGACAAAGGATCAGTGTTCCCAGAATCAGCTCAGAGACAGAGCTGATAAAAGATGTCAGAGTCATTTAATTCATCTGGTTGGCTGCTTTGATAACTACTATCAAATTCCAAAATTATTTTCCCCTTTCAGGGGAGAGAAATTTTAGCATGATGCTTCTGTAAGAAGTCTCAGCCTAATATAAATGGATAGCGGCAGAGGAACTAAGGAGAAAAGAGTGTGCGTTTCTCAAAGGGCCTAAACGAAAGGGAATCAGTTCACAGGCAGGAACCTCTTGAGGTTCATTAAAGATGCCCACTGTTTGAACTGTATTAGTACTCCGAGGCAGGGGCTGCTTTATAGTAGTGGGGTTGAGCACCGAGAGGGTGGCTGCAGTGTCAGTTAGGATGAGAAGAGACCCATCCCAAATCTGAAGGAATGTTTCTCCAAGCTGATTAAGAGGGAGGATTGGGAAGAGCCCCTGTAGTTCCTTGGAGCCCCACAACTGGGAATTGGGAGGAAGTTGGAAAGCCTGGTTAGAGGGCTGATGGTGACTGAAGGGCTTGTATGTGTAACAATCTCTTTTCCAGTGCCCTGGCTCTTTGCTCTAATAGCAGAAACTAGGAGGGTTTTTGTTTCATTTAGGGAACTTTATTTGCTGAAGTTTACGATTAAGAATTTTGGCAGTTTTCCTTTTAGGTGACTCATCTAGAGTGTGAGAGAGCTGGTTTGTAAGATTAACTAAATCTGGAGTGGACATCATTTCCTATTCCATCCTGTTCTTTTTTACTAGAAAGGAAAGACCCTGGTTCAGACCATTAATAAACAGAGTTAAATCTACCTGGGTGGGATCAACATCTGAAGGAAGACCAGAATTTTCTTTAAAATAATCTGAAGTTGATTGTAATAGCTATGAACAGATTCATCAGATTTGTGTGTGTAAGCCTGCATTTTATTCCAATCAATAGGCTTTGGAAAAGCCCTAGGAATTGCCCAATGAAGTCACCTAGAAATTGCCTTGGCCTGAGCATATAAGTTAGCAGGTTGCTCTCCTGCTTTTAATTCTAGAGACCTTTCAGGACTTTCCCAGTCAGCAATTTTCATCCAATGCTGGGCCTGGCCTTCACCAACAAGCATATGACCTAGCTGATGTAAGTCAGAGCACAAGATTGGTAAGATTGTTATATGAAATTCCTCAGCAAATCTGTGAGGATCTTTGGTTACTTTGGGACACTCTTTAACTATGGCTCGCAGTTCAGTTTTAGCCCAAGGAATATTTAAAGTTAAGGGTTTAACCTCTGGATCCTCAGAAAGCTCAATTCTAAAGGGACAGGTTCTGATAGATTCAGAGGAAAATGGGGTGAGGAGATTTTCAGGGGGAAAGGGAAGTTCAGCGAGGGAGTTAGTGTGGAGGAACTGAGGGTACAGAGGAGGAATAGGCAGTATAAAGGGGAAGGAAAAAGATGGCCCTGAAGGCAGGGCCTGAGCACAAGGTCCCAGAGGAGGGAAACAAGATGGCGCTAAAGGCAGAGCCTGAGACAAAGAGGCTGCAGAAGAAGAACGTGAGGCTTCAGAAGCTATTTTTTCCTTCTTTAATCATTTGTTTGCCTCAATTAACCTTAAAATCTTATTTTGCAGAGAGGCAATTTTAGGCTCCTACTAACATTTGGAAGCCTCAAAATACCAATAAAAATAAGTGTTTTGTTCAGTTTTAGAAGTTTTATAGGTAAGGTTGTTCAGTTGGGTTTTAAGAAAGGTAAGTTTGGGGATTTCAAAGGTTTCCCGTAATTGCCTTTGGTTAGGTTAGTCTAATTTCAGAGTGCAGTGAGCAGCAGCTGGAAGCAAGACCATGATTGAACCCTGATTGCAGCAGTGAGAGTGCCAGATCTTAAGCACTAGATCAGGAGGGCCAGCGGATAAATTCTGAGCCCCATTTCTTGTCTGCCTTGAAAAAAATTTTGACAAGGAGACAGAAGGTAGAGAGGAAAGTAGGCATATATTAGAAAAGCAGAGTACATGCCAACACAGGCAAGGTTGAGTTCAGAGAAAAGTCACGCCTCTGGGAAGTTTAAATCATTTGTAAGGGGGCAGTCTTCCAGGTCTTTGTTTTTCTCTGGCCAATCATCTTGCTTTGTCCTTTGACTCAGGGCCCACCCCTATGTGCACCCCTATGTGCACACACATACTTTAGCCAAGATGGATTTTAGCACAAGGACCTTTGGGAAGTTAGTAAAACTTAGTATAGTCTGGTGTCCCCTCCGTTTTTTTTTTTTTTTTAAACATCTTTTTAAATTAATTAATTTATTTTTATTTATTTTTTTTTTAGCTGTGTTGGGTCTTCGTTTCTGTGCGAGGGCTTTCTCTAGTTATGGCAAGTGGGGACCACTCTTCATCGCGGTGCACAGGCCTCTCACTGTCGTGGCCTCTCTTGTTGCGGAGCACAGGCTCCAGACGTGCAGGCTCAGCAGTTGTGGCTCACGGGCCCAGCTACTCCACAGCATGTGGGATCTTCCCAGACCAGGGCTCGAACCCGTGTCCCCTGCGTTGGCAGGCAGATTCTCAACCACTGCACCACCAGGGAAGCCCTCCGCTCCCTTTTTGACCCCCGAGGATCCTATCTGTGCATGTGCAGTCAAGATCTCCCTGACCCCAAGGATGAGAAATATGTGACCTCTTGATCTTTTGCCCAGGCAGTGCTTAGCCTATTCCTGTTGTTATTTCTATCTTGAAATATAAACAGGAGGCTGGCTGTAAATGTCTAATCTGGAGCCCATCTCTACCCTGCCTCAAGAAATATGTACAGGAGGCTAGTTGTAAATGTGTGGCCTGGGGCCCATCTATCTCCTGCCTCAGGTCCACCTAGAAATGCACATGAGGAAGGACCACAGATTTTAAACATAAAATCAGCCAGGGCCCCTGTGGTTGAGGGGTGGGGGGGAATGCTCCTTCAAAATGTTTAGATAACTGGGATCCTATTTCCCAGAGGTCTTTCTCTAGAATAGAAGGATAAATTACACAAAAAAAACCCTAACAGCTCAAACAGCCTGTAGGCCTAACACCAGCCAGTTCCAAGGGCACGGCCTAGCTCTGAAAGACTCAGGCCAACTGCTTAACAGCACAGATCCAACAGAAGAGCCCCTGTTCCAATGGGAATCAGGCTGAAGGCAAGGGAATTCCAGTTGGAGCAGCCTGATTGCAAAAGAGCCGGGTCAATGTGCCAAATAAACAAGGCTTTAATCAGAGAGGACAAAGCCTTAATATAGATCCTGAATAAAACCGGGAGAGCCTCAAAGTAAAGAGGGCAGAAGCTCAGATCCAGGAGAAAGACCTACCCTCAAACCCCAGGGTCCCAGCAGGCATCAATGAGGTTAGTGTTGGTATCACACTTGTTTGCTTGCCCACCTTCCAGTTGTCGGGGGTCTTCTCTGGGTCCCTGTGTGGGCCAAAATTGTTGACCTAAAATAGACTGCAAGTTATTTCTCCAGCAAAAATGGGTTTACTCATGATCATCAAAGAACTGCAATTTGGCGTCTGCAACCATGGCAAGTCACATGCAAGTCTTTCACATAAGGAGAGAGGGGGAAAGGAAGTTGGGAGGGTTTTAGTAAACAAAGAGTTCCTTAGAGGAATTGAGAATTAAGAGTCTAGTGGCTTCTCATTTACTGAATTGTGACAATCGTTCGTTGGCTGAGCTCTTGCCAGACAAGAGGAGGAAGTCTTCTTCCTTTGGGGTTCCACTATGGTTGTAGAGTGTGAGAGCTTCCCCTTCTGGCCTCCTGGCTCTATTTTAGTTGAGGTTTCTGTTTATTAATTTTTTTTAAGATTTGTTTATTTTTGGCTACGTCGGGCCTTAGTTGCGGCACGTGGGATCTTTGCTTGGGGCACGCGGGATCTTTCAACGTGGTGTACGGGCTCTTCGTTGTGGTGCGCGGGTTTCTCCCTAGTTGTGGGGTGCGGGTTTTCTCTCTCTAGTTGGGCTCCAGGGAATGTGGGCTCTGTAGTTTGCAGCATGCTGGCTCTAGTTGAGGTGCACGAGCTCAGTAGTTGTGGCATGCGGGCTTAGTTGCCACGCAGTGTCTGGGATCCCAGTTCCTCAAGCAGGGATCAAACCTGTGTCCCCTTCATTGCAAGGGGGATTCTTTACCACTGGACCATTAGGGAATTCCCCTGTTTATTAATTTTTACAGGCATCATCATCCTTTGATTGAGCATTACTGGGCGTCCTGTCCCTCCTGGCAAAGTTGCAGCAGGTGCTTCTTCCTTCAGTTTCTTTGACCATCATAACATAGATATATGTTATTATCTCTGTGTCTCTTTCATTGCTTTCTGCACATGTCCTAGGAGATATTTGTCAAAAACAAAACACTTCTCCTCTGTGTCGATCCCACTTTCACAAGTCTTCCTCTTAAACAACTTTTACTGTCATTCACACACACACACACATGCACACACACAAACATGTCACTTGATTTTCACTTTCCTAACAATAAAGAATATAAGGCAAAAAATATATGAGAATTGTATCACTGGTCCAATATTGCTTTTCAGGGGGAGATTATGAGCTTTGTGAGAACTTCACTTGAATGTGTGGCCAACTATAGGGCTCCATTCACTAGTCCTGAAGGCGAAAAATCCTTCGAGGAGGTCGAGACTTTGGGCTTGTTTGGGAAATCCCAGGTGATTGCTGGGACTCTGCCAGGTCCCTTGGGTGTGTACCAAGGACACGTTGATAGGCCACTTAGGAAGGTGTAGTCACTGGCATACCAGGATGTGGTTGTAGCACTCCAACCTGGGCTCAGTGGCCCTTCCCCATGGGACTAACTCTTGGTGCTGAAGGGAGCCATTGTGCCCTGAGGAAGATTCCCAAGAGCTCCAGATCCCCCAAGGATGCCAAGACCTTCAGTGGCTCTCCTCCAGAGAGCAGACCGAAGAAGCAGACCCAGGCTCACCAAGGGCTCTGGGGGCTGCCACTGGGGTTTTCATCTATGGGCAGGGAGCTTCCTGGGACGGAATGACCCTAACCCTCATCCCCCCTCTCCCTGTTCCCCATCTGCCACAGGATGCTAGCAACCACTTCACACTGTTTGAGGGCATGGAAGTCTCCAGGAGTCTCAGTGGAATACCAAGATGCCCTGTTGGCATGATGACCCAGAAGCCAAGGGCACCTCTTACCCCACATTCCCCCAGAAACCATTCAGGGGAGTCAAGATGCCCTAGATTCTAGGATGTGTCTCAGGAGCACCTGACTTATGCTCATAATTTCCTCTATCTTGTACAAAGGAAATAGTATATTTATAACTGATATATAAGGCTCTTGTCTAATTTGGTCATCAGTGTCTTCTCTGGATATGCTTCTATTGATTAATTTATTCTTGTTATTGTTGGAACTGAAGTATTTTATTTTTGAACTGGGACAAATGCTGTCGATTTTAATTATTTTTTAAAAATTCATGTATAATAGCTCAGAGGAAGAAGGTTGTCATCATGAACCTTTATATATGGTGAGCCCCCAAAACAACCATTGAACTTGGGGAAATAGTTTATTTGTCCATCTTTTAACAGAATTCAGGGAAAAAATAAGACATAACTCTAATTTTTTTAAATCCTCATTGCCCTTTGCCTCTAGGTTTCTTTCTATACATTGAACAGATCATCTTCATACCACTTCAGGACCTAGGCATCACCTGTCCTTGGAATGTTCTCCAACAAGAAACTTTTTTTTGTCCATTTGTTTGTTTTTTTAAAATTTTTTATTGGCGTATAGTTGACGTAAAATGTTGTGTTACTTTCTGCTGTACAGCAAAGTGAATCAGTTACACATATATCTGCTCTTTTTTAGATTCTTTTCCCATATAGGTCATAACAGAGTACTGAGTAGAGTTCTCTGTGCTATATAGTAGGCCCTTATTAGTTATCTATTTTATATATAGTACTATGTATGTGTCAATCCCAATTTCCCAATTTGTCCCCTCCCCCATTTCCCCCTGGTAACCATAAGTTTGTTTTCTACATCTGTGACTCTATTTCTGTTTTGTAAATGAGTTCCTTTGTACCATTTTTTAGATCCACATATAAGCACTATCATATGATATTTGTCTTTCTCTCTCTGACTTACTTCACTCAGTATGACAATCTCGAAGTCCATCCATGTTGCTGCAAAAGACATTATTTCATTCCTTTTCATGGCTGAGTAATATTCCATTGTGTGTATATATATATATATATATATATATATATATATATATATATACCCTATCTTCTTATGCACTCCTCTGTCGATGGACATTTAGATTGCTTCCATGTCTTGGCTATTGTAAATAGTGCTACAATGAATATTGGGGTGCATGTAACATTTCAAATTATGGTTTTCTCCAGATATATGCCCAGGGGTGGGATTTCTGGATCATATGGTAGTTCTATATTTAGTTTTTTAAAGAACCTCCATACTGTTCTCCATAATGGTTGTACCACTTTACATTCCCACCAACAGTGTAGGAGGGTGCCCTTTTCTCCACAACCTTTCCAGCATTTGTTGTTTGTAGACTTTTTGATGATGGCCATTCTGACTGGTGTGAGAGGACACCCCATTGCAGCTTTCTTTCTCAATTGGGGTATAGTTGTTTTACAATGTTGTGTTAGTTTCTACTGTACACATTAGAAGTGTAGAGTTCCCTGTGCTTTACTGCAGGTTCTCATTAGTTCCTCATTATAGTTTTGACTTGCATTTCTCTTAGAATTAGTGACGTTGAACATCTTTTCATGTGGTTTTTGGCCACCTGTATGTCTTCTTTGGAGAAATGTCTATTTACGTCTTCTGCCTATTTTGTGATTGGGTTGTTTGTTTTTTTGACATAGACCTGCATGAGCTGTTTGTATATTTTGGAGATTAATCCCTTGACAGTCACTTCATTAGCAAATATTTTCTCCCATTCTGTGGGTTATCTTTTCATTTTGTTTATGGTTTCCTTTGCTGTGCTAAAGCTTTTCAGTTTAATTAGGTCCCATTTGTTTATTTTTGTTTTTATTTTCACTACTCTAGGAGGTGGATCAAGAAAGATATTGCTGCAATTTATGTCAGAGAGTGTTCTGCCTATGTTTTCCTCTAAGAGTTTTATAGCCTTATATTTAGGTCTCTAATCCATTTTGAGTTTATTTTTGTGCATGGTGTGAGAAAATGTTCTAATTCCATTCTTTTACATGTAGCTGTCCAGTTTCCCCAGCACCACTTATTGAAGAGGAGTCTTTTCTCCATTGTATATTCTTGACTCCTTTATCAAAGATAAGGTGACCATATGTGTGTGAGTTTATCTCTGGGCTTTCTATTCTGTTCCATTGATCTCTATTTCTGTTTTTGTGCCAGTACCATACTGTCTTGATTACTGTAGCTTTGTAGTATAGTCTGAAGTCAGGGAGCCTGATTCCTCCAGCTCCGTTTTTCTTTCTCAAGATTGCTTTGGCTATTCAGGGTCTTTTGTGTTTCCATTAAAAATTGTAAAAGTTTTTGTTCTAATTCTGTAAAAAATGCCATTGATAATTTGATAGGTATTGCATTGAATCTGTAGATTGCGTTGGGTAGTGTAGTCATTTTCACAATGTTGATTCTTCCGACCCAAAAACATGGTATATCTCTCCATCTGTTTGTGTCATCTTTGATTCCTTTCATCTTATAGTTTTCTGAGTGCAGGTCTTTTGCCTCCTGAGGTAGGTTTATTCCTAGGTATTTTATTCTTTTTGATGCAATGGTAAATAGGATTGTTTCTTTAATTTCTCTTTGTGATCTTTCATTGTTAGTGCGTAAGAATGCAAGAGATTTCTGTATGTTAATTTTGTATCCTGCAACTTTACCGAATTCATTGATGAGCTCTAGTAGTTTTCTGCTGCCTTCTTTAGGATTTTCTATGTTTAGTATCATGTCATCTGCAAACAGTGACAGTTTGTCTTCTTCCTTTCCAGTTTGTATTCCTTTTATTTCTTTTTCTTCTCTGATTGCTGTGGCTAGGACTTCCAAAACTATGTTGAATAAAGTGGTGAGAGTGGACATCCTTGTCTTATTCCTGACCTTAGAGGAAATGCTTTCAGTTTTTCACCCTTGAGTAGTATGTTATATAATACATAATTTTTAAGTATGGCCTTTATTATGTTGAATTATATTCCCTCTATACCCACTTTGTGGGGAGTTTTTATAATACACAGATTTTGAATTTTGTCAAAAGCTATACCTGCATCTATTGAGATGATCATGAGTTCTTTATTCTTCAGCTTGTTAATGTGGTACATCACATTGATTTGTGGATGTTAAAAACCCTTGTATCCCTGGGATAAATCCCACTTGATTATGGTGTATGATCCATCTGATGTATTGTTGGATTTAGCTTGCTAATATTTTTTGAGTATTTTTGCATCTATGTTTATCAGTGATACTGGCCTCTAATTTTCTTTTTTTGTGTGTGATACCTTTTTCTGTTTTGGTATCAGGGTGATGCTGGCCTCATAGAATAGGTTTGGAAGAATTCCTTTCTCTGCAGTTTTTTGGAATAGTTTGAGAAGGATGGGTGCTAACTCTTCTCTAAATAGTTCATAGAATTCACCTGTGAAGCCGTCTGGTCCTAGAATTTGTTTGTCGGAAGTTTTTTTTTTAAAATAAATGTATTTATTTATTTATTTATTTATTTATTTATTCTTGGTTGTGTTGGGTCTTCGTTGGTTCATGCGGGCTTTCTCTAGTTGTGACGAGCACGAGCTACTCTTCATTGCAGTGCATGGGCTTCTCATTGCAGTAGCTTCTCTTGTTGCAGAGCATGGGCTCTAGGCACATGGGCTTCAGTAGTTGTGGTACGTGGGCTCAGTAGTTGTGCTTCCCAGGCTCTAGAGCATAAGCTCAGTAGTTGTGGCACACGGGTTTAGTTGCCCTGCGGCATGTGGGATCTTCCTGGACAAGGGCTCAAACCTGTGTCCCCTGCAATGGCAGGTGGATTCTTAACCACTGCACCACCAGGGAAGTCCCTGTTGGGAGTTTTTTAAATTTTTCTTTATTTTTTCAATTTCATTAGTAGTAATTTGTCTGTTCACATTTTCTATTTCTTTCTGTTTCACATTGTACATTTTGGTAATTTGGTAATTTGTCCCTTTCTTCTAGGTTTTCCATTTTATTGGCATATAGTTTTTCATAGCAGTTAATTATGATCCTTCGTATTTCTGTGGTTTCAGTTTTAACTTCTTTTCTATTTCTGATTTTATTAATTTGAATCCTCTCTCTTTTTTTCTTGATGAGTCTGGCTAAAGGTTTATCAGTTTTGCTTATCTTTTTGAAGAACCAGCTCTCATTTCATTGATTTTTTGTTTTGTTTTGTTCTGGTTTTTTAGTCTCTATTTCATTTATTTCTGCTCTGATCTTTATAATATCTTTGTCTCTGATTACAGTCTTTGTTCTAAATTCTATTTTTATTATATAAGTATTGCTACAACAGCTTTCTTTTCATTTCCACTTGCAAGGAATACTCTTTTCCATCCTCTCACTTTTAGTCTATGTGTGACTTTAGATCTGAAGTGAATGTCTTGTAGGAAGCATATTTATGGGTCTTGATTTTTATCCATTCAAGCCACTCTATGTCTTTTGATTGGAGCAAAAATTCATTTACATTTAAAGTAATTATTGATAGGTATATACTCATTGCCATTTTAATTGTTTTGGGGTTGTTTTGTAGTCCTTTTTCATTTATTTCTTCTTTCCCTCACTTCCCTTGTGATTTGATGACTATCTTTGGTGTTATGTTTGGATTCCTTTCTCTTTTGTGTGTGTGTATCTATTATAGATTCTTGGTTTGTGGTTACCATGAGGTTTATATGTAACAACATATATACATATATATATATATATATATATATATATATATATATATATATATGATTATTTTAAGCTTAAAATCTCTTAAATTCGAACACATTTAACAATGCTGAATTTTTACTCCCCTCGTCCATATGTACTGTTTTCTGCATCATATTTTACATCATTTTGTTTTGTGTATCCCTTAACTACTTATTATAGGTATAGATGATTTTACTACTTTTGTCTTTTAACCTTTCTACTAGCCTTATACGTGGTTGATCTACACCTTTACTGTATATTGCCTTTACCAATGAGGTTTTTCCTTTTATAATTTTAATATTTCTAGTTGTGATCTTTACTTTTCCACTTAGAGAAATCCCTTTAATAATTGTTATCAATCAGTTTAGTGGTGCTGAATTCTTTGAGCTTTTGCTCATCTGTAATATGCTTTATCTTTCCTTCAAATCTAAATGATAGCCTTGCCAAGTAGAGTATTCTTGGTTACAGGCTTTTTCCTTTCATCACCTTAAATATATCATGCCACTCCTTTCTGCCCTGCAAACTTTCTGCTGAAAAGTCAGCTTGTGGTCTTACAGGAGTTCCCTTGTAGATATCTAGTTGCTTTTCTTGATTCTCTCTTCATCTTTAATTTTTGCCATGTTAATTACAGTGTCTTGGTGTGGCTCTCTTTGGGTTCATCTTGTTTGCAACTCTGTGCTTCCTGGACCTGGATGTCTGTTGTCTTTCCAAGGTTAGGGAAGTTTTCAACTATTTTGTCTTCAAATATGTTATCAGTCCCTTTCTCTCTCTCTTCTCCTTCTACGACCCCTATGATGTGAATGTTAGTATATGTGACATTGTTTCAGAGGTCTCTTAAACTATCCTTATTTCTTTTAATTCTTTTTTTCTGTTCAGCTTGGGTGATTTCCACTATTCTGACTTCCATTCACTGCTTCATTCTTCTGTATCATCTAATCTATTGTTGCTTCCTTCTAGTGTATTTTTTATTGATTGTTGTATTATTCAGCTCCATTTGGTTCTTTATATTTTCTAACTCTTTGTTAAGTTCTCACTGTGTTCTTCCATTCTTCTCCCAAGTTCGTTGAGCATCTTTATGATTATTTCCTTGAACTCTTTATTGGGTAGACGGCTTATCTCCACCTCAGTTCTTCTTCTGCAGTTTAGCCTTGTTCCTTTGTTTACAACACATTCCTCTATCTCCTCATTTTGCTGAATTCTCTGTGTTTATTTCTGTGTATTAGGCAGTTCAGTTATGTTTCCCAATCTTGAAGAAGTGGCCTTATGTAGGAGATGTCCTATGGGGTCCAGCAGCACCCTCCCCTCTGGACATCAGCTCTATATGCTCTAGGGGTGCCCCCTATGTGGGCTGCATGGGCCCTTCTATTGTAATGGGGCTGACAACTGTGGGCATGCTGGTAGGCAGGGCTAGCCCCTGGGCTTACTTAGCTATTAGGCCCTGCTTTGTGTGTAGGCGCCAGCTTGCTGATGGGTGGCATCAGTTCACAGTGTGCCTGGCTGCATGGCCTAGGGGACCTAGAGTTGTGGTGACCCACTGGTGGAAGGGGCTGGGTCCCAGCAGCTGGCTGTGAGCCTTCGGGGACAAGGCCCAGGACTGGTGCTGGCCCACTGGTGAGCAGGGCTGTGTCCCTTATGGCTGAATTCTGAGCCTGGGGAGTCCTGGGACTGGTGCCAACCAGTTGGTGGACAGGTAAGCTCCCAGCACTATTAGGCCTGAGGGAGGACTCCAAATGGGGTTTGCCTGCACCAGTGTCCTCATGGTAGAACGAACTTCCATAAATGGCTCTCACCTGTGTCTGTGTCCCCCGAGGGAGTCCCAGTTGCCTCTTGCCTCTCCAGGAGGCTCTCAAATATCAACAAGTGGATTTAACCCACTCTCCTTTCAAATTACTGCCTCCACACTTAGTCTTGAAGCATGTGAGATTTTTCATGCGCTGTATAAGAACAGAGTCTCTGTTTCCTACAGCTCTCCAACTCTTCCATACACAAGCCCCACTGGCCTTCCATGTCAGGCATTCTAGGGGCTCATCATCCTGGTGTAGGACCCCTAGGCTAAAGAGCCTAATGTGGGGCTTGGACCCCTCACTCCTTTGAGAGACCCTCTGCAATTATGATTATCCTCCAGTTTGTTGGTTGTGGATCTTGACCATACCTTGTCTCTGCCCCTCCTACCCATCACATCGTGGTTCCTTCTTTATATATTTTGTTATGGAATATCACTTTTGGCTAGTCTTTAGGTCATTCTCATCAATAGATTCTCTGTAACTAGTTGTAATTTGGCCTTTCTGGCAGAATATCTGTCTGGCAGAACATCTTCTGTCCATCTGTCCAAACATCCAGTCATCTGAGGTTTGTCCTTCTGTCTGATCATCCATGTGTCAGAACAGCCATCTGTTAGTATGTCTGTCCACCGTTTGGAACATTCATCTGCCTCAACATAGGTCTCTGTGTCTGAATACAAGCATACTGTGGAGATATTGTAGGTTCAGTTCCAGGCCACCACAATAAAGCAGACAATGCAGGAGAGTCACATGAAGTTTTTGGTTTTCCTGTGCATATAAAATGACATTCACATTGTACTGTAGTATATTAAATGTGTAATAGAATTATGTCTAAAAAATAATGTATATACCTTAATTTAAATGTACTTTCTTGCTAAAAATTGCTAACCATCATCTGAGCCTTCAGCAAGTTAGTTGTAATCTTTGTGCTGGTGGAGGGTCTTGCCTCACTGTTGATGGCTGCTGACTGATCAGCATGGTGGTTGCTGAAGGTGACTGGGGTGGCTGTGGCAATTTCTTAAAATAAGATAATAATGAAGTTTGTGGCATCGATTGACTTCCTTTCACGAATGATTTCTCTGTAACATACAATGCTCTTCGGTAGCATTTTACCAAGAGTAGAACTTCTTTCAAAATTGTAGTCAATCCTCTAAACCCTGCCACTGCTTTATCAACTAAGTCTATGAAATATTCTTAATCCTTTGTTTTCATGTCAACAATCTTCATAGCATCTTTACTAGGAGTAGATTCTATCTCAAGAAACCACTTTTCTTGCTCATCTGTATGAAACAACTCCTCCACTAAGTTTTATCATGAGATTGCAGCGATTCGATCACATCTTCAGGCTCCACTTGTAGTGCTAGTTTTCTTGCTATTTCCACCACATCCGCAGTTACTTCTTCCACTGAGGTCTTGAACCTCTCAAAAAGTCGTCCACGAGGGTTAGAATCAGCTTCTTCCAAATTCCTGTTAATGTTTATATTTTGACCTCTTCCCATGAATCACGAATGTCCTTAAATTTACTTCGCCAAGATCCATCAGAGGAATCACTACCGATGGCATCTATAGCCTTACAAAATGTGTTTCTTTCTTTCCTTTTTTTTTTTTGCTGTGCTACATGGCTTGTGGGATTTTAGTTCCCCAAAAAGGGACTGAACCCAGGCCCTTGGCAATGAGAGCATGGAGTCCTAACCACTGACCACCAGGGAATTCCCCAAATGTATTTCTTAAATAAGAAGACTTGAAAGTCAAAATTACTCCTTGGCCCAGAATGGATGCAGCCATGAAAACATTAATCTTGTTGTACATCTCCATCAGAGCTCTTGGGTAATCAGGTGCATTGTCAGTGAGCAGTAATATTTTGAAAGGAGTCTTTTTTTCTGAGTGAAAGATCTGAACAGTGGGCTTAGAATATTCAGTAAACCATTTGAAAACAGATGCGCTGTCATCCAGGCTTTGTTGTTTCATTTATAGAACACAGGCAGAGTAGATATAGCATAATTCCTAAGATCCCTAGGATTTTCAGAATGGTAACTAAGCATTGGCTTCAACTTCAAATCACCAGCTGCATTAACCCCTAATAAGAGAGTCAGCCTGTCATTTGAAGACTTAAAGCCAAGCATTGACTTCTTTCTAGCTATGCAAGTCCTAGATGACATCATCTTCCAGTATGAGGCTATATTAAAAATCTGTTGTTTGATATAGCCACCTTCATTAATTATCTTAGCTAGATGTCCTAGATTACTTGCTGTATCTTCTACATCAGCCCCTGCACTTTGATGTTGTAGAGACAGCTACTTTCCGTAAACTCATGAATCAACCTATGCTAGCTTCAAACTTTTCTTCTGTAGCTTCCTCACTACTCAAAGCCCTCATAGAATTGAAGAGAGTTAGGACCTTGCTCTGGACTAGGCTTTGGCTTAAGGCAAAGTTGTGGCTGGCTTAATCTTCTATCCAGACCACTAACACTCTTTTCATATCAGCAATAAGTTTGTTTCACTTTCTTATCATTCATGTGTTAAAAGGAGTAGCACTTTTACTTTCCTTCAAGAACTTTTCCTTTGCATTCACTACTTGGCTAATTGTTTGGCATAAGAGGCCTAGATTTTGGCCTATTTGAGCTTTTGATAGGCCTTCCTCCCTAAGTTTAATCATTTCTAGCTTTTGATTTAAAGCGAGGCACATGTGATTCTTCCTTTCACTCGAATATTTAGAGGTCATTGTAGGCCTCTAGATTGACCTAATTTAAATATTGTTGTGTCTTAAGGTAGAGAAAGGCCCAAGGAGAGGGAAAGAGATGGGGGAGCAGCCTGTTAGTGAATCAGTCAGAACACACACATTTATTAATTAAGTTCACCATCTTGTATGGGTGCCATTCTTGGCACCCCAAAACAATTACAATAGTAATATCAAAGATCACTGATGACAGATCACCATAACAAATTAAATGATAATGAAAAAGTTTGAAATATTGCAAGAATTAGCAAAATGTGATACAGAGACACCGAGTGAGCAACTGGTATTGGACAAAATGGCATAGATAGACTCACTTCATGCAGGGTTGCCACAAAACATCTGTCAGCACACCTGTCTGCTGAAATGTCTGTCAGAAGAATTGTTTGTCTGAACTTCCCTCTCTGTGAATAACTGTTCATCTGCCTAACTGTCCATTAGTGGGGACATCCATCCATCTGAACACTGGTCTGTCTGAACACCCATCTGTCCACATGCCCATCTGTCAGAAAGTCTGTCTGCCAGAAAGGTTCTCTGTCAGAATGTGTGTCCATGTGTTTGAATGTCCATCTGTAAAAATGTCTTTCTGAATATTAATCTGTCTAAATATGAATCTATCAGAATATCCATTTTTCAGAAAGTCCATCTCAGAACATCTGTGTGTCAGAACACCCATCTCTAAGAATGCCCATCTGTCTGAATGTGTATCAATCTGTTCCAATGTCCATCTGTTTGTATGTCCATCATTCTTAACTTATGTCCATCTGTCTGAACACCCACTGTCCGAACCTCAGTCTGTCTGTGCGAACATCCATCTGTCTGCATGCTTATCTGCAAAAATGGCTCTCTGTCTGAACATCTATCCATCTGTCCAACCAACCATCTGTCTGAACATCTGTTCACTTTTCTGAATGTGAGTCTGTTTAAACGTCAGTCTGAACCCCTGTCCATGTGTCTGATAATCGTGTTTCTGAATGTCCGTGTGTCCAAAACTTGTCTGTCGGAACATCTGTCAATCTGTTGAAATCAGTCTGAACATCTGTCTGTCTGTTATACCAAGCAGGACTCTTTAGGACCCTCTCAGGTATACAAGCCCACCACCCCGTGCTCCGGCTCTCTTAAGTAAAAGGCTTTGCTTCAGGCTCCCCTGAGTCTCAAAAGCTGGCTCAAGAGTTAATGATTAGGAAAATGTGAACATGTAGAAACAAAGAATAGCTGTCAGGCAGGGAAACTGGTAAAAATTTAAACAATAGATCAGCCATATAGCAGAGCCACCAGACCTTCCATTTCTCACTGAAAGACATAGCTAATAATGTCTGACGCACATTCCTAAGTTGTTTTTACAGAAACCAGATTCCCACCAGATGGAAACTGCTGACCACAAGTACACAGACTCTGAACTCATTGGGACCAGAGGTTGATGATTCAGATTCTTGAAACTTCACCCTGTTACCTCACCACCAACCAGTCAGAAGAGTGTCCATGAGCTGATCAGACACCCTGAAACCCACAACCCTAATGTTGCCTTTAAAAACACTTCCCTGAATGCCATTAGGGAGTTCTGGTCTTTTGAGCAAGAACTGTCCTTTGTCTTTGCTTGGTGCCTTGCAATAAGCACTTTACTTTCCTTCACTACAACCAGTGTCAGTAGATTGTCTTTGCTACATGAAGGGCATGTAGATCCAAGATTGCCAGTAACATCTGGACATCTGTGTGCCTGAACACCCATCTGTTGGCACACCCACCTGCCAGAAAGTCTGCCAAGGGAGGCATGCCTCATTGGAAGGCCATCTTTGGAGAAGAGCCTCCACACACCTTTATTAACCATTCTGGAGGCAGAATTGTGTGGTCTGCCATTTATTTGGGGCTGTGGACAACTTTCCTATTCTCATACACCAGGCCGCTCCAGGTTTTCAGTTTTTGCCTTAATTTGTAGTATGTGGCCTCATGGCCAAGAGATGGTACTCAAGTACCCTTTAGATTTAAGGTTGGTTTTACATTTCATGAATCATTACCTTTCTAATTTAAGGTTCTGTTTTACTGGATTCCTTATGCCACTTACAGAGGCTGGCCACTGACAAACAGTTCTGGTTGACAAATCAGCTGAAATATGTCATTACCAGAATTCAAAGCCATGCCTAATGCTGGTCTCTGTGGGCTAAAGTACAGAGATTAGTGCATGGGGAAGCCAACTTTGCTCAGAACCAAGGGTCCAGTTAAAATGCTCATGTGCTGTTCTCCTCAGATTTTTGCCAGCAGACACATAAGAGATTAGGAAAAACAGAAAAATATAGAAGACAACACAAGCAAAACATTCTCTGACATAAATCATAGCAATGTTTTCTTAGATCAGTCTCTCAAGACAATAAAAATAAAAGCAAAAATAAACAAAAGGAACCTGATCAAACTGAAAGCTTTTGCACAGCAAAGGAAACCATAAAACTGGGAGAAAATATTTGCCAGTGATGTGACCAACAAGGGCTTAGTTTTCAAAATAGACAAACAGCTCATACAACTCAATAACAAAAAACCAAACAACCCAATCAAAAAATGGGCCTAAATAGACCTAAATAGACATTTCTCCAAAGAAGACATCCAGATGGCCAACAGGCACACAAAAAGATGCTCAATGTTGCTAATTATTAGAGAAATGCAAATCAAAGCATCAGTGAGGTATAACCTCACACCAGTCAGAATGGCCATTATTAAAAAGTCTACAAATAATAAATACTGGAGAGGACTTCCCTGGTGGTGCAGTGGTTAAGAATCTGCCTGCAAATGCATGGGACACAGGTTCAAGCCCTGGTCTGGGAAGATCCCACATGCCACAGAGCAATTAAGCCCACATGCCACAACTACTGAGCCTGTGCTCTAGAGCATGCGAGACACAACTACTGAGCCCACGTGCCACAACTACTGAATCCCGTGCACCTAGAACCCATGCTCTGCAACAAGAGAGGCCACTACAATGAGAAGCCTGTGCACCAAAACAAAGAGTAGCACCCACTCACCACAGCTCGAGAAAGCCCACATGCAGCAACAAAGAACCAACGCAGCCAAAAGGTAAATAAATAAAACAATAAAATAAATCAAAAAAATAATTAATTCTTTAAATAAACAAATAAATAAATACTAGAGAAGGTGTAGAGAAAAGCAAACCCTCCTACACTGTTGTTGGGAATGTAGATTGGTACAGCCACTATGGTAAACAGTATGGATGTTCCTTTAAAAACTAAAAATAGAGTTACCATATAGAGTTACCAGCTATCCCAGTCCTGGGCATATATCTGGAGAAAACTATAATTCAAAAAGATACATGCATCCCAATGTTCATAGCAGCACTATTTACAATAGCCAAGACAAAGAAGTAACCTAAATGTCCACCAACAGATGAATGGATAAAGAAGAAAAGAATATGTGATATATATATATATATATATATATATATAATGTGGACTATTACTCAGCCATTAAAAAGAATGAAATATTGCCATTTGCAACAACATGGACGGACCTAGAGATGATCATACTAAGTGAAGTAAGTCAGTCAGAGAAAGACATATATCATATGATATCACTTATATGTGGAATCCAATATATGATACAAAATGAACTTATTTACAAAACAGAAACAGAATCACAAACATAGAAAGCAAACTTGTGGTTACCAAAGGGGAAAGGGGAGGTGGGGGATAAATTAGGAGTCTGGGTTTAGCAGATACAAACTACTGTACATAAATTAGGTAAACAACAAGGTCCTACTGTATTGCACAGGGAATTATATTCAATATCTTATAATAAACCATAATGGAAAAGAATATATATATATATATATATATATATACACACACACACACACACACACACACACACATATATAACTGAATCACTTTGCTCTACACCAGAAACTAACACAACATTATAAAGCAACTATACTTCAATTTTTTCAATTAAATTTTTAAAAAAGAAAAGAAAAAGAGTAGACTGGAAATGTAAGGCATTTTTGACTCTAAATTAGGGGATGTTCAAGGATTTATTGTATTTCTTATTGGTGCATATTTGAAGAAAGTTTGTTTTGCTTTTCTCCTAAACATTACTCCTATAATGACATAAAATTAGTATATATGTAAAGGTTATCATCAAAACACTAAATGCTGCGGTATAGAGGCCCTTACAGTCAGCTCTTACTTTAATAGTATTAATGTTGATGATTTATGTACTTTCAGCTAATTCTTCTCTGTGTAAAGCTCACATTTTTGTATCAGTTGTTCCCCCAGGTTCATCACTGTTAGCAAACACGTTGATGTATTGTCATGAAAACAACCGTGCCAACGATAATAATACGTACATAAGTGTAGGGTCCTGCGAATAAGAGCA
Organism: Mesoplodon mirus; assembly: GCF_964341445.2. Classification (NCBI taxonomy): domain Eukaryota; kingdom Metazoa; phylum Chordata; class Mammalia; order Artiodactyla; family Ziphiidae; genus Mesoplodon; species Mesoplodon mirus. The sequence goes on along the minus strand of NC_138980.1, from coordinate 24,807,920 downwards.
GAGGATTTAGGAGACTGGAAGGTGATGAGACTTATGGCACATGTCAACAGACACAGAGAAGATGAACTTCATTTAGGAGATGAAAACCAAAGGAGACATTTACAGACAGCAGGAATTACATGTTCTGATGTCTCTAAAAGAGCTCTCATGAGTAACAGAGATTGGATGAAGCCAAGCAAGGGAGTGGGAATTCCGCCAGGCACAAGAAGCTTCCTTCATCTCTCATAAGGTTTTGATCTCCTTTCCCTAGCATCTCTCCTCCACACACAGACATTCATAACTGTTCTCAAGAATGACTATGTGTGTTCACCCTCTCAACAGATACAAGGAAATGGCACACTACTAAAACACCAGTTAATAAACAAAAGTTTGAACATATCCTGTCTTTAAGAAGAAAGGTACCATTGAGGGTGCCTGGGAGGGGATATATTGTCAAGCAACTGTGAGGACACATATACATATGCATATGTTTGTATGCATACATACAAATCTGTTGCGTGTGCATGTGTGCATTATTCCAGAGAAATAAATTTTTGTCAGAAATTTCATTACCAGAGTTGAGGAATACCCTCTAGAACCTTGCTATATAAAGTGTGGTCCTTGAGCAAGCACCATCATCACCTGGGAGCCTTTTAGAAACTCTCAGGCTCTAACTCAGACCCACTGAATCAGAATCTGCATTAACAAGATCCCTTATGATTCATGTACAGATTAAATGTTGAAAATGCTGATCTACAATACTTTTTTCAAAGAGCCTAATAATCACTCATGAAATCAGTTTAGGCTGTTGGAACCAGCCCTTGAAAGAAAAATCAGGACAGGGGGATGGAAGAAGAGATGGCAGGAGACGGAAAGAGAAATGGAGAGAAGGCGAATCAAAACAAATAGGAGATATGAGAGCATACTGCAGTTAATATGGATAAGTATTATTTCATGAGCATGTGGTTTCCAAGGTCACCATAGCAGAGGAGCAGATATGGAGGCTGCACACTGACTTTATACAGCCTAAACCAGAAATCTATGAATGCCCACAGTCCATTGGCCAGATTTAGTCACATGGTTCCAACCTCATTGCAAGGAATGCTGGGAAAAAGAGAGGAGCACATGAATATTCAGTGAACACTGTCTCCTCCACAACCCATGCACTGTTTTACCCCACAAACTTGAATGTGACTTCTATGAGAGATTTATCTGTTAGGCCTCCCTGCTGGATCCCCAGCCATGAGCTCTGTACCTGGCACAGAGTATGCCCTTGTTAAATGTGTAGAGAATGAATAAATGTGCCTTTACCATTAAGTTAACTAGATACTGAGATTACAAAAATAAATCTGATGCCGTTCCTCTTTTCAATGAGCTCCCAGGATTCTTCTCTCACATTTTGGAAAAAAACAGGTTTCAGAAAGTTCACCTTGCCATCTCTATATCTCCTAAGAACTTCCTTTGGCCTTAACTACATCAATCATCACTTCTCTCCCTTGGTCATTACTCTTACTCTACACTTACAGGATTCTCCTGCTGCTCTCCAAGTGGCTTCACATCGTCCCAAACCTAAAATAACCTTCTCTCAAAACTGCTTCCCCTACATGGCTCCACACCTCCCATTCACATGCCACAGTCTTCTATCCTCACCTATTTATACTCTATTTAAAATGCTTCCTCAAAAGCTATTGGTGACATCCTAATTTTTAAAGCAGATTTATTGATATATAGTTCACATACCATACAATTCACCAACTTAAAGCTCAAGATTCAGTCATTTTTAGCATATTCACAGATATGTGCACTCATCACCACTCAATTTTAGAGCATTTTCATCACCTCAAAAAGAAACCCCATACCCTTTAGCAATCACTCCACATCTTCCCACCATCCCCTACCAGCCCTGAGCCATCATTAATATACTTTCTGTCACTCCCTTTTCTTTCATATGAATGGAATCTTATAATATATGGCCTTTTGTGACTGGCTACTTTCCTTAGCATAATGTTTTCAAGGTTCACCCATGTTGCAGTGTGTATTAGTACTTCAATGCTTTGTTTTTTTTTTTTTTTTTTTGGTGTACATGGCCCTCTCACTGTTGTGGCCTCTCCCGTTGTGGAGCACAGGCTCTGGACCCGCAGGCTCAGCGGCCATGGCTCACGGGCCTAGCCGCTCCGCGGCATGTGGGATCTTCCCGGACCGGGGCACGAACCCATGTCCCCTGCATCGGCAGGCGGAGTCACAACCACTGCGCCACCAGGGATGCCCCCTTCAATGCTTTTTATTGCCAGATAATATTCCATTGTATGGATATGCCACATTTTGTTCATTATTCATCAGCTGATGGACATCTGGATTATTTCCACCTTCTGGGTATTATGAATAACACTGGTGAGAACATTCATGAACAAGTTCTTATGTGAACATGTGTTCATTTCTCTTGGATATATACCTAGAAGTAGAATTACTAGGTCATATGGTCATGTGGTAACTCCATATTTAACAGTTAGATGCTATCAGACTGTACCATTTTAATTCTCTCAGCAGTGGACAAGGGTTCCAGTTTGTACATGTCTCACTAGACTAGTTATTCTCTAACTTTTTGATTTTAGCCATCCTAGGGGCTGTGATATCATACCTTATTATGGTTTTAATTTGCATTTCCTTGAAAATGAAAGACTTCCTAACTTTTTAATTCATTTTTTTCCTCATTCTTTATCCAATGTGTCCTTTCTTTAGCTTTTAACACAATTCTTGACACAACTCAGTTCTCTCCCCTTATATGGTACCTGAGATCTGCTGCTCACCCCAGGTTCTGTTCCTGAATCTCTGGCCTCTTTTTCTCAGTCTCCTTCACTGTCTCTTACACCCACCCCATAAACTCTGCTGCCCCCCAGGACTCCATCCTCACCCATGCCCATGTCCCTCCATTGTCCGTCCACTGACCCTGTCCCTGCCTGTGCCTCCAACCATCACCCAGATGGAACTTTGGAATGTATATACTTCCCAGGTCTTAATACCAAATTTACTTTTAAATTAGTTTTAATAAGAAACCCAATTAAAAGTTCAATCAAATATTAATAAAACGTTCATGGCTAAGATGCACAGAAAATATTATAAACTATAATTAGTGATATGATCCCTTCATCAAGCTATCAGTTAAAAATAGGTACATAGATAACATTATATATTAAAACAAATCCCCAGATAAAAGAACATTAAGTTGTATCGTACTGTTTTCTCAGTGTCTTTGTGGTCCAAGAAGGCAATTCATGCTCTAGCCCAGGAGTCAGTAAACTTTGCTTAAAGAGCCAGATATTCGATATTTTAGGCTTTGCTGGCTATATGGTCTCTGTCATAACTTATCACTCCATCTTTGTAATACAAAAGCAGTTATACACAATATGTAAGTAAATAAGCAAGGCTGATTTCCAATAAAACCTTGTTTCTAGAACAGCCAGCCAGCCCACGGGTTGTGGATTCCTGCTGTAGCGGGTGTGATGACATCTGCATCACAGTCAGCAGGAGGAGGAAGGAGAATAGAAATGTATACCTTCAACATTTAGGAACATTTCTACTTACTTATCATTGCCTGAAATTTGTTCACAAGGCCTTACCAATCTGCAACAGAGTTGGCAAAATAGAGTCTTTAGTCTGACTATCAGCTGCTAAATATTGGGGAGGAGAACTATTACTGAGGAAGTAGGAAAGAGTAGATTTAGGGACAATTAGCATTCCCTGCATCAGTAAGCTATTTTTATGGGAGAAAGACACGTACTATATGACCTCACATGTAGAATGTTTAAAAAAAAACAACAGAGTTCATCGATACAGAGAACAGATTGGAGGTTGCCAGAGGTGAAGGTGGGGTGAGAGGTGGGGAGGGGGAAACACAGTGTGGGGGGAAGGCCAACATAGGTGAAGAAGTCAAAAGGCACAAACTTCCAATTATAAAATAGATAGGTCATGGAGATGTAACATACAGCATGGTGACTCTAGTTATTAATACTGTATTGCATATTTGAAAGTTGCTAAGAAGATAGATCTTAAAAGTTTTATGACACAAACACAAATGTGTAACAACATATGGTGATGGATGTTAACTAGACTTCTTGTGATCATTTTGCAATATATACAAATATCAAATCATTACATTGTGCACCTGAAACTAATATAATATTATATGTCAATTATACCTCAATAACTTAAAAAATGAATATCAGGTAAAAGGGAAAATGAACCCCTACCATCAGAACATTCCACTATAGCTCCTGAAAATTAATATAATATTACTATTCCTAGGTTCATTTTACATTGGAATAAAATGAGAACATGTATCTTTAATTAAAAAAATATTATTCTTATGTTGATCTAATTTTTCTGAAAAGTCTCTCTGGTAAACTTTCCCCAGCTTGGGATTGGCTTAAAAAAACAGAAGTTATGGAAACATATGGTCACTGAAGACAACTAATCCCAATCTACATGGCACATGAAGACATGAACAAAAGAATCAGCATTAACAGAATTCTTGGCCAAAAGCAGCCACATTTCTTATTTAAGAAAAATAATATGAAAGTGACATAATGCAACTTCACATTAAGGATGTTAACCAAGAATGGGACCCATCCCTTCACTAGATGCAGATATGGCTCCTAATATTCTAGTTGGGAAGCCTACACCTCATTCTTGCGGTTATATTTTGCAGTTCTATCATCTATTTTTCTCCACAAAATACTCTCTACCCTATAAGAAAGAGAACAAAAATAAGGAAAAGTGAGCTGTTGGCTCAAAAAGGTAGCTTCAACCTGATTGAGACCAAGAAGACCTAAAGTTGTCACCAGCCAGCTCAAAAGCTTCTCTCAGGAGCTTCCATTCACTGAATTCCTTAACTCCCCGTCTGAAATATCCTATCCCTAAATCTCTCAGAATGCCACCGCTTCCATAGGTACCTAAGAGCCTGAGTTCCCTGTGATTCAGCTCAAAATATGACACTACCCTCACCCTCCTTCTCAGCTGTTTAAAAAGGCAATACTTATAACAAAGCAGGGAAGGGGGAAGAGGAGCAGGGAGAAAAAAAGAATATAGATCTACCACAGCAAAAAGGATGCAAAAACAGGCCAGTTTTCCCATCACCCTTGTAAAATATCTTCATGCATTACCATGACATATCCCTCCCCGTTCATTAAACACACACACACACACACACACACACACACACACACGGAAGAGGGGGCTGTAGCTACCACCTCTTTATCGTTCCCCAAAGAATCCACCCCTGTATTAGACACATAACCAGAATTGTGTGTTAGTGAATATGTTCATGCACAAACCTATTCAATCTTCTCATGTCTAGGTAAAGATCTCCAGTGACCCATCTGCTCTTTTACATGCCTACACTCCCATGTTAAAAAGGTATTATGCCCCCGAATGGTAAACACATATCACCTTTCCCTTGAACAAGTCACCTCTGGTAACTCTCCCCAGTGTTGCCCTATTCCCAAGGTCATGTCTCAGATACAGAAAATAACTTTTCAGATCACTTTTGATGGCCCTCAGACAGCTATCTTGTGGTGCTCCTTGGACTGATGAATTAGCCTGCAACAATGTGAAAGGGGGTAAGACAGTGAGACAAGATTTATGAGTTCCAGGTTTCTCTAGTATGACTCAAGTAATTCCCAAGACCAAATTATAGGCTATTGTGTGATGTCTCCACCATGAAAGGCATTTGTAAATATTTAGGCTGGTTTTATACAACAAAGAATTATTAACATGAAAGCATAATAATGGCATGTAATATATACATTCTCAGATTATGTAGATAACGGAAAGGTTTTTTTTTCATTTTAAATTGTGAGATATAATGCATGCACAGAAAAGAATATATTGAAAAGTAGAAGCAAGGTTTTTGAAATATTTGGGGTTTTTAAGTTGTAACAGATATGTTCATTTAAAAGCAAGGTATATTTTTTTGCCTATTGACTTGGAAAACATAAAAAAATATCATCTTGTGATATAAAGTTTTTGGGGTATGTATCAGAAAGTCTTAAAAAATGTGTACACACTTCTAGTGGAATTCCACTTCCAGGAAGTTATCCCAAGGAAATAATCTGACCAATGTATAATTATTTAGTTACAGGGATTATTGCTATGTTTTTAAAAAATCATATTCCCAAATTGGAAAAAAAAATGTATCACAGAATCAATGAAATAAGTATAAAAGCAAATGTAAGATCTGGGAAGGAAAAAAAAAGAAATGTATAAGCAGGGTTGACAAACTTTTTCAGTATAGGGCTAGATAGTAACTATTTTAGTCTTTGTGGATCATTCAGCCTGTCACAGCTTTTCAACTCTGCAGTTATAGTGCAAAAGCCACTCTAGAAAATATGTAAGTGAACAAGCATGGCACTGTTCCAATAATACTTTATTTACAAAAAACAGGCTGGATTTGGCCACGCTGGCCATAGTTTGCCCATACCCAGGGTAAAGAAAACTCACAAGGCAAATACATAAGCAATCACTAAGTCCAGAAAGAGTGCATAGCCAACATTCACAGGACTTAATTATAAGAGTAGTAGAAATTCAGAGGTTGACTTCTCAACCCCAGTAAGTCTTCTATGCCGTGGTCAGGACCCTATGTGGGAAGGGGTAGGACCTGACACTTGGAATAAGGCTATCTGAGTTGATGCACTCAAGTATCTTGAATTCTTAGAATGCTCTGAGCCTTCTGGGCATGCAGAAGTAGCCTACTCTTCCCTGTAAAAGGCCAGTGCTGCCCCCCATGCTTGAAGATACTGAGACTTCTGCTTCACAAGTCAGCATGCGCCTTACTCAGGGTCCTCCCACACCTCCCCTCAGGTGACCAACAACTAACCTGGCCAGGGAAGTCCTAGGCCTGTTAAGTGAAGAAAGGGACTGTGGGAAAAATAAGCTCCAGGGCCTTGCCAACAAATACTGGTGGGAGCTGAAAAAGTATATATGGACCTGGATCCTCCAGGTACTAGATAAAGAGGCCAGGGTGAGCAGGTCGGTGAAACAGAAGCTTGGAAGAGGGAGAGTTTATCAATATGGGAGAAGTCACCTGTGACACAGGATTTTAATATCCTGGCAAGGACCCTGAGAGACAAATCTAGTATGCTTCTAGAATTGGTCTTAGAAGCTTAGAAAAAGTGCCATTCACACTATGTAAAGTACAAGTGCTGGAAATGCTGTGGAAAATGGTAGAGGAAGGAATCAAAAGACCCAGAAGTGGGCATGCTAGAGGGAACATATTCTATAAGACCAGAAAACTCATCAGCTGACTACGTGTTGTAGGAGGGCCTGGAGGATGCTGCATTTCCTAAAGTGATAAGAGAAGTGCTGTTGAGAGGGTCACCAGCATCACCAAGAAGCTCAGTGGTGAATATCCTCCAGTGACAGCACTGCCATAGAAGAAGTTATTCAGAAATGGAGCTCAGAGCAGGAAATGGCTATGTAGTAGGTCTAGGCTTCGGTGTACACAGCCCTGCCACTTGGGCTATACAAGCTGGCTGACCTATTGGTATTAGAGGTATCTGTGGTGGGGAAAAATATGCTATGAGGGGAATTTGTGCTCTATTTCCCCACAACTCTATGCTCCGTTGTTCCAGAGTTCTTCATTCTCAGAGGGAGAGTGCTCCCACATGGACACAGAAAGAGTCCCATAAAACTTTAAGCTACGACTGCTGCCCATTCCCTTTGTGCTGCTTGTGCCAAGAGGGAAAGGAGTGAGTCAGAATACTGACCCCGACCATTAGGAGGAGGCAGGATTGCTGTTACACGATGGAGACAGGACGAACATGTTAGACACTGAGATGATCCACTTGGTGCTCCTGGGACTCTATTTTCCAGTCTTGACAGTAAATGGACAAGTATAGCAGCGATGACCTGAGAAGGACACAGTGACTAGGGGCTCAGACCACACAGGGTTGAAGGTCTGACTTACTTCACCAGGTGAGTCACCAAGATCAGTAAAGGAGCTAGCCAAAGACGAAGAGAATCTTTCTTTTCCCCTTGGTGAAATCTCTATTTTCCTACCTGGTATGTGAACAATGTGAACATGAGTCATAAAAGTCAGCTGCACTGAAACACTTCAGCCAGTTGTGGAAGAAGGAGAACATGGTTACCAGCTGTGACCTGGGAACCAGCTGTAGTGGAAGGTGCTATATATACTTCATCCCACTAGCCTACCTCTATTCCTCAGGAGAAGAGAACAACCAGAATCCTGGAAGAGTTGTTCTGGATGGAGTGGATTTATATGAAGGAGGTGGATCTGAGTAGTAGAAGAGGATAGAGTGCTACCCAGATCCCACTTCAGGACCAAGGCACTCGTTCCTCCAGCTGCTAGAAAGTCTGGGCTTTGCTGGCTTATAACTCATTCACTCTCCAGAAAATGCCTTCAGCCAAAAGAAGCTTCTTATCTGAAGTAACATGCTTTCCCTGGTGTCAGCCTACTTCTAATGGCTAGTCAATGTGTGAACATAAATATCTGGACTCAACTGGGACAACTGTGAAAGGTGACTTCAGAACTAGATTTCCTAAGAGGATCAGCTGGAGATCACCTCCACCCAACCCTGCTTCTCTTACATTTTTAGAGGTGTTATGCCCCAAAACATTCCTTAATAAACTTCTTGCCACAAATCTCAGAGTCTCAGGGTCTGTTTCCTGGGGGACCCAACGTATAGATTTCTGTTTCTGGGCTCTCTATTCTGTTCCATTGGTTTACCTACCTTTGTGCCAATACCATACTCTGTTAATGACTATAGACTTACTATAATATTAGAACATGTCCCCTACCTTATTCTTCTTCAAGTCACTTGGCTATTTGGGCCCTTTGTAGTTTCATAGATCTTTTAGAGTCAGCTTGTCAGTGTACAAAAAAAGTCTCATTCTGATTTTGCTTGTGACTGCTTTGAACCTAATGGGTCAATGTTTAAAGAACTGGCAGTTTTTTAAAAAAAATATTGAGTCCTTCACCCAGTGAATTTGGTATATCTTTATTTAGGTCTTTCAAAGGTATCTTAGTAAAGTTTTTATCATTTTTGCCATAGAGGTTTTATGCATATTGTGTTAAGTTTACTCTCAGCTATCTGACTTTTAAAAAATATTTACTTATTTTATTTATTTAGGCTGCACCGGGTCTTGGTTGCGGCATGCAGGATCTTTAGTTGTGGCATTCAGACTTCTTAGTTGTGGCAGCATGCGATTTGTAGTTGCAGCATGTGGACTCAGTTGCAGCAGGCATGTGTAATCTAGTTCCCCAAGCAGGGATCAAACCCGGGTCCCCTGCATTGGGAGCACGGGGTCTTACCCACTGGACCACCAGGAAGTCCCTCAGCTACCTGATTTTTTATGTTAATGAAAATGGCATCCTTCAAATTTAACTTTCCAACAATTCGTTGCTTGCATATAGAAATATTTGATTTTTTTACATGATTTTACATCCATCAGACTTGTTCATAATTTATAGGTTATATTGCATTTTCTACATATATACACTAACATCCACAATTATGATAGTTTGTTTCTTCCTTTGAAATTCATTTATTTCTTTTTCTTGCTTTGATGTGCTAGGATCTCCAGAAAAATACTGAGTAGTGTTGAAAAAAGCTTAAGGCAATGGAGAATAGCATAAGATGCAGCCAGATTTTGTAAAGCCTTATAGGTCATAGTAATGAATTTGGATTTGTTTTTAATTAAGATTTAAAATTATTGATAGCCTTATATAGAGTAATCAGTTTAATATTTTTCAAAGATTACTAGAACTTCTGTGTGGATAATGAATTAAAGGAGAGTAGAGAGAGAGACCCAATTTATTTCATGGACACAGATACAAAAATCCTTTTAAAAAAAGTTTGCAAACAACAACAATGACCAAAATGTATAGATATGAAAGTTTTATCAGAAATGCAAAGGTAGCTTAAGTTAGAGAATATCTAAATATAATTTTTATGTTACTATAAAAAGCATATGACCATGTCAAAAGAAGCATAAAGAGCAAATTAAATGCCTACCAAGAATGTGTGTGTGTGTTTGTAAATTAAGCAAATTAGAAATAGAAGGCAACCACCTTAATCTAGTGAAAAGTTGCTACCAAAAACCTGTTATACATATCTATCTTAATGGCAGAATCTTAGAAATATTTCCTGTAAAATCAGACAGGACAGTGTTGCCCACTATTGCTGCTTTTATTTATAACTGTCTTAGACATCACAGGAACAGAAGAAAAATAAGTGGTGTAATGGTTGGAACAGGTGAAACAAGTCCATTATTATTTGCAGATGATATGGTCTTATATATAGAAACTCTAAAAGAATCCAAAGACAGAAATTTAGACATAACAAGAGAGTTTAACAAAGTGACCAGACATAAGATTGATATTAAAAATCAATTGCTTTTCTCTACTCTAACAAATGTTAGAGCTGCATGCTCAGTATAGTAGCCCCTAGCCAATATGCTAAATTGTGACTAATCCAAATTAAGATGAGCTGTAAGTGTAAAATATATATCAGATTGCAAAGACAGTATTTTAAAAAATGTAATGTATTTTATTAATAATATTTATATAACCAAGTCAACATACAAAAACCAGTTGCATTTCTATACACTAGCAATAAACTAGCTAAAAATAATCAAATAAAACACTCCCATTTACAATAGCATCAAAAACAATAAAATATTGGGAATTCCCTGGTGGTCCAGTGGTTAGCACTCTGTGCTTTCACTGCCGAGGGTGCGAGTTCAATCCCTGGTTTGGGAGCTAAGATCCCACAAGCCACGAGGCACAGCCAAAATAAATAAATAAGTAAATAAGTAAATACTTAGAAATAAATTTAACCAAGGAGGTGAAAGATCTCTACACTGAAAACTATAAGACAGTGATGAAAGAAATTGAAGAGAACACAAATAAATGTAAGAATATCCCATGTTCATGGATCAGAAGAATTAATATTGTTAAAATGTCCATACTACCTAAAGCCATATAGATTTGATGCAATTTCTATCAAAATTTCAATAGCATTTTTCACAGAAATAGATAAAAACAATCCTAAAATTCATAGGGAACCACAAAAGACCCCAAATAGCGAAAGCAATCCTGAGAAAGAAGAACAAAGCTGGAGACATCACACTTCCTGATTTCAAACTATACTAATAAAGCTATAGTAATTATGACAGTATGGTACTGGCACAAAAACAGACACAGAGACTCATGGGAACAGAATCAAGAGCCCAGAAATAAACCCACATGTATATGATCAACTAATATTAGACAAGAGAGCCAAGAACACTCATGGGGAAAGGATAGTCTCCTCAATATAGGGTGTTGTGAAAACTGGATATTCACGTGCAAAATAATAAAATCGGACCCCCCTCTTACACTTCTCACAAAACTTAACACAGAATGAATTAGAGACTTAAGTGTAAGATCTGAAATCATAGGACTTCTAAACGAAATTACAGGAAAAATCTTCCTGGCATGGCTTGGCAATGAGTTTTTGTATTGGATACCAAAGCACCAAGCAACAGAAGCAAAAGTAAACCCATAAGACTATATCAAGCTAAAAAGCTTCTGCACCAGACACACAAAATTTAACAAAATAAAAAGGCAACCTACTGAATGGTAGAAAATGTTTGAAGCCATATATCTGATGAGGGGTTAATGTCCAAAATGCATAAGAAGTCATACAATGCAATAGCAAAAAAAACAAAAACAAATAATCCACTTTAAAAATTGGAAAAGGGCCTGAATAGACATTTTTTTTTCCAAAGAAGATATACATGGTCAACAGGTACACGAAAAGGTACTCAACATCACTAATCATGGAAGTGCAAATCAAAACTACAATGAGATATCACCTTACACTTGTTAGAATGGTTGTTATCAAAAAAAGAGAGCGTGAGAGAGATAAGTGTTGGCAAGGATATAGAGAAAAGGGAATCCTTGTGCCCTGTTGGTGGGAATGTAAGTTGGTGCAGCCACTATGGAAAACACTATGGATGTTCCTCAAAAAATTAAACACAGAATTACCATATAATCCAGAAATCCAACTTCTGTGTATACATCTGGAGAAAATGAATTCACTGTCTCAAAGAGATATCTGCACCTCCATGTTCATTGCAGCATTATTCAAAATAGCCAAGACATAGAAACAACCTAAGTGTCCTTCAAAATTTAAATGAATAAGGAAAATTTGATATATGTACAGTGGAATATTATTTGGTTGTAATAAAGGAGAAAACCCTGCCATTTGCAACATGGATGAATCTTGAGGGCATTAACTAAGTAAAATAAGTCAGACAGAGAAAAACAAACACTATATGATCTCACTTATATGGACTGTACAAAAGCCAAATTCACAGAAAAAAAAAAGGTAGCTTGGTGGTTGCCAGGGGCTGGGAAGTAGGGGAAATGGGGAGATGTTTGTCAAATGGTATAAGCTTCTAGTTATAAGGTACATAAGTTCTCTGGACCTAATGTACAGCATGGTGACTGTAGTTAACAATACCATATTGTATACATGAAAGTTGCTAAGAGAGTAGATCTTAGATGTTCTCACTGCACAAAAAATAATGGTAACTATATGAGGTGATGAAAGTGTTAACTAACCTTATTGTGGCAATCATTTCACAATATATACTTGTAGCAATTATCACACTGTACAACGTAAACTTACATGATGTTATATGTCAATTATATCTCAATAAAGCTGGAAAAACTATATAAGTTACATGTTTAAATGATAATTTGATATATTGGATTAAATAAAACAATTTAATATTAATTTTACCTGTTCTTTTTATGTTTTAAACATAAATATTAGAAAAATTTTAATTATACTCATGAAGAGTTTCCAGAAGAACAGATAGAAGACCTTGACACATCTTTTCTCCAAAAGAAGCAACTAAAAAACTGATGAATTACTAGAAACAACCATTTCAGAACTCTGGAAATTAACTAAAGGTATACAAGTTGAGAAACATTTATTCAAGAAAAACTACTGAGCCTCGGTAAGAACAATAGGGTCTGTGACATTTTAACTTGGAACTTGTTCCATCCTCACTTTCCCCGACTCAGCAACATGGTATTATAGACCTTGCTGGTGCCAGAAGGGATTGATATGATTTGGAGTTCCAAGGAAAAGCCCCATGTCCACAGCTCTGTTAAAAACAATAGTGCTTGGTAGCAAACAGTCAAAGGCCAACACGGAAGCTGCCTAAGGCTGTAATAACAATAGGGGCAAGCAAGAGACCAGCCAAAAGTTTAAAATGAAGGGAATAAGACAGTTCAAATAAGGATATGAAAACTCTGACTTTTTCCTGCTGATTTGGAACGCTGTGCACACGGGTAGGCCTACATTCACACACAGGAAACACCAGAGAGGACCCCAGTCTACTGTTCATATCTGACTGACATTTAGACCCTGTGCAAGCAAGAAGTGAAAGCCCAGTCAGACTTGTTAACTCCCTGAATTTTGAATGCATTCCCTAACGCATACATAGATCACCTTTGCACTGAATGGAAGCCTAACCAACTCAAAGTGATAGAGTAGGGTAATTAAATGGTTAATTTGAATATCCCACTGGAGGATTGAAGACAGAGAGAGAATTTTAAGGGAGTCTGCAAGACTGTTGTAAGCTAATGACCATGCAAGAAAAGAATCCAGTAACCTAGCAACAATCTACACTACTTGAAGGAAGACCAGGCACATTCAAGCACCAGGCACACTCAAGCCACAAGTCCTGTTAATTAAAATGCAAGACAGTAGATATGGGTTCTGAATCTTGTTACATGAATTCAGGGAGTTAATGGTTCTTGAATAGTAGCATTTCTGCATGTGGCCAAGGCAGGAATATAGGTGAAAGGGGAAAAAAAACTAGGTGAAAGGGGACATTATACTGAAACCTGATATGAAGTACCATATTTTAGTATATGTTACCACCCCTCTGCTAATATACGTATGTTTAACTAGTACCATGACAGTCCCATTTAGACCATATAGGGCCAAATGAGGAACTAATGATGTAAGCCTTGATATCTACCACAAAATGAGGAAGAAGGTGGTCTTCTCCCCTCCCCACTTTTTCTTTGATTATAAAAACATAGGCTGCTTTGTTCTTGGGGCTGCTGTGCTCCCTTGCCTGCCCATTTGTATCTCTCACAAGCATCCTATGCTAATAAGCTCACTCTTTGCCAATCACTTTGCCTCACACTGAATTCTTTCTGCATTGAGAAAAAAGAACCTGAGCTTCAATAAGTCCTGACACCAGGTGAGCAGTTTCAATTAAAAGACAGTGGGTGTGAGTCGTCTCCTAAGTCAGGGATCATGGGTTCAAGTCCCAATCTGAGTTTTGGCTGAGTTCAAGTCACATTCAAGAAGGAGTGCGGTTTCAGCAGCATTCAATCTGACTGACTACTAAACTATGCTGACCCAAGGTAATCCCTAGGAAGCCAGAAATGACAACAACCCCAGGAGGTGGTATCAGAACAATATATTATCTAAAATGTCCAGTTTTCAACAACAACAAAAATAAGACGTGCAGATAAACTGGAAAGTGTGGCTATACACAGGATAAAAAGGCAGTCAATAGAAACTGTCCCTAAGGAAGCCCAGATATTGGGTGCAATTCATAGAGACATCAAATAGGTATTAGAAATATGTTTAAAGAACTAAGTGAACTAAGTGAAACCATATTTAAAGAGTTAAATGAAAGCTTGACAAAAATTCACACACACACACACACACACACAACCAAATAGAAATTCTGGAGTTGAGAAGTAAAATAACTGAAATGAAAATTTTACTAGAGGGTCTCAACAGCACAATTGAGGCTGCAGAAGAAAGGATCAGCTGAATTTGGTGTAGATCAATGTAGATTATTCAGTCTAAAGAACAGAAAGTTAAGGGATGAAAAAAAAATAATGAATGGAGTCTCAGAGACTTGTAGGATACCATTCAGCATATCAACCAACGTGTAATGAAAGTCCCAGAGGAGAAGCAAGAGAAAAAAGGGCAGAAAAAATATTTGAAGAAATAATGGTTGAAATTTCTCAATCTGATGAAAAACATGAATCTACACACCCAAGAAGTCAATGAAATTCAAATAGGATATAATCAATGTTACAACACTTTGACACATCACAGTCAGACTGCCAAAGGACAAAGAGAGAATCTTGAAAGTATGTGGAGTATCTTTTGATGTGCTTCTCAGTCATTTGTATATCTTCCTTGGAAAAAATGTCTATTCAGATCCTTCACCCATTTTTAAATTGGGTTCTTTGCCTTTTTATTATTGAGTTGTAAGAGTTCTTTACATATTCTATATACAATGCCCTTATCAGATATATGATCTACCAATATTTTCTTCCATTCTGAGATTGCCTTTTCACTTGCTTGATAGTGTCCTTTGAAGCACAAATGCTTTTAGTTTTGAGGAAGCCCAATTTATTTTCTTTTATTGCTTATTCTTTTGATGTCATGTCTAAGGATATATTGCCAAATCTGAGATCCTGAAGCTATACCCCCATGTTTTCTTTTAAGAGTGTTATAGATTTAGCTCTTAGCATTTAGGTCTTTGATACATTTTGTGTTAATTTTTGTATAAGTTATGAGGTAAAGGTCCAATTTTATTCTTTTACATGTGGTAATCTAGTTGTTCCAACATCACTTATTGAAAAAATTACTCTTTCTCTATTGAATGGCCTTGATGCCCTTGTCAAAAATCAGTTGAGTATGGACCTATGAGTTTCTGAATGCTCAGTTCTATTCTACTGTTTTAGATATCTACCTGTATGCCTTTACCCTTCCCCCATCTTCATTACCATTGCTTTGTAGTAAGCTTTTATATGGAGAAATATGGATCCTCCAACTTTTTTTTCAGGCTTGTTTTGACTATTCAAGGTCCCTTACAATTCTACATGAATTATAGGATCAGCCTGTCAGTTTCTACAAAGAAGCCAGCTGGGATTTGGATGCGGATTCCATTGCATCATTAGATTAATTTGGAGAGTACTGTCATCTTAACAATACTGTTCATCTTCTGATGAACATGGGATATTTTTCCATTTATTTAGACCCTCTAATTTCTTTCAATGATATTTTGTTATTTTCAGTATACAAGTCTTCCACTGTTTTTGTGAAATTTGCACCTAAGAATTTGATTCCTTTCAATGAATGTTATCATAAATTGAATTGTTTTCTTATTTTCATTGTTAGATTATTCATTTAAAGTGCATAGAAATACAATTGATTTTTATTTATTGATCTTGTATCCTATGACCTTGCTGGACTCATTTATTAGTTTTAATAATGCTTTATTGGATTCCTTGAGATTTTCTGTACATAATTTCATGTCATCTGTGAATGGATATAGTTCTACTTCTTCTTATTCAATACAGATGCCTTTTATAACTTTTCCCTGTCTAAATTGCCCTGACTAGAACATTCAGTACAATGTTGAAGGAAAATGATGTGCACAGACATCCTTGTCTTGTTCCTGACATTAGGTAGAAATCATCCAGTCACTTACCCTTCAGGATCATGTTAAACATGAATTTTCATAGGTGCTGTTTATCAGGCTGAGGATGCTTCCCTGTATTCATAGTTTCCTTCTATTTATTTATTTATTTATTTATTTATTTATTTATTTATTTATTTATTTATTTATGGCTGCATTTGTTCTTCATTGCTGCTCACAGGCTTTCTCTAGTTGTGGCGAGTGGGGGCTACTCTTCATTGTGGTGTGCAGGCTTCGCATTGCGGTGGCTTCTCTTGTTGTGGAGCATGGGCTCTAGGCACATGACCTTCAATAGTTGTGGCTCACGGGCTCTAGAGCGCTGGCTCAATAGTTACGGTGCATGGGCTTAGTTGCTCCACAGCATGTGGGATCTTCCTGGACCAGGACTGGAACCCATGTCTCCTGCATTGGCAGGCAGATTTTTAACCACTGCACCACAATGGAAACCATATTCATAGATTCTTGAGTGCTTTTATCACATTGAATTTTGTCAAATGCCTGTGTCTACTGAAATGATTAAGTGGTTTTCATCCTTTATTCTATTGATATGATGCATACCCTTTTCTCCTCAAATAATTTTAAAAACAACTGCATAAAACAATAATTATAGTGCTCACTTCAGCAGCACGTATCCTGAAACAATTATAAAACATTGTTGGGCTCATAATGTTAAAGATATACTTTACAGTAAAATAGCACAAAGGAGGGGGTAGGAAGAGAAACATATTTGAACAGTTTCTGTGTAATATTGGAATTAAGTTAACATTAATCTGAAATTGTTTTTTAACTTAAAATGCATATTTTATTCCTCACTTGAAAATATCTGTTTAACACAAAAGAAGAAAGTAAAAGAGGACAGAGGCACCAAAAAAGATATGAGATATATCCAAAACAAATACCAGGAACACCCCACCCCCACCCCAGTCAAAGCCTCCGCCAGGCAGCACAGGTCCTGGTGGCCTGCGTGCTGCCCCCAACAAAGCCTCCTTTGGCCATGCAGGCCCCAGTGGGCTGTGAGCCATCCCCCTCCAAAGCCTCCTTTGGCCATGCAGGTCCCAGTGGTTTGTGCCATGCCCATGGAAGCCTGCACCCCAGATGGCTTACACTAGCACACATGTTCCAGGCCAGCTTCAGGAGCAGAAGCAGGTGAGAGGAACACACGCAGAGGTGGGTCCGACAAAGCAGGTCCAGAGACCTACCTAGAGGTCTTGCAGGGCCTCCTGGGAAGTCAGGGGTTGACTGTAGCTCTCTGTGGGTGCAAGGACAATAATAGCGGAGGCACCAGGGAAATTTTTACTTTTTAAATTTTTTTATCTTTTAATTTTATTTTTTACTTTTATTTTTTAAATATATTTATTTCTAATTTTTTTGAGCATAATCATATAATGCTTTTAATAAAGGCAAATAATATAAGGCAACAGGAGAAAGGTAATTCAAAGAAACATCCAGGAACAAGCTTCCCAATGTCCTTATTTGCCTGAAGACATGATTCATCATCTCTGAATGAAACTGCTGTTATTTGTGCTGATGTACATGCGCTGAAACTTGGTTTCAGGAGAGCTCAGGCAGAAGTTTCCTGCAGAGTCTAGTCACCTAGTGAAGATAGGATATCTAACTGATTACCTCAAGTGAAAATTATCAATAAACAAATTAGTCATACGTTCGACTCAGGAATTCTTTTTTTTTACAACTTTATTGGAGTATAATTGCTTCACAATGGTGCATTAGTTTCTGCTTTATAACAAAGTGAATCCGTTATACATATACACATGTTCCCATATCACTTCCCTCTTGCATCTACCTCCCTCACACCCTCCCTATCCCACCCCTCCAGGCGGTCACAAAGCACAGAGCTGATCTCCCTGTGCTATGTGGCTGCTTCCCACTAGCTGTCTACCTTACGTTTGGTAGTGTATATATGTCCATGCCACTCTCTCGCTTTGTCCCAGCTTACAATTCCCCCTCCACATATCCTCAAGTCAATTCTCAAGTAGGTCTGTGTCTTTATTCCTGTCTTACCCATAAGGTTCTTCATGACATTTTTTTTCTTAAATTCCATATATATGTGTTAGCATACGGTATTTGTCTTTCTCTTTCTGACTTACTTCACTCTGTATGACAGACTCTAGGTCTATCCACCTCATTACAAATAGCTCAATTTCGTTTCTTTTTATGGCTGAGTAATATTCCATTGTATATATGTGCCACATCTTCTTTATCCATTCATTGGATGATGGACACATAGGTTGCTTCCACCTCCGGGCTATTGTAAGTAGAGCTTCAGTGAATATTTTGGTACATGACTCTTTTTGAATTATGGTTTTCTCAGGGTATATGCCCAGTAGTGGGATTGCTGGGTCATATGGTAGTTCTATTTGTAGTTTTTTAAGGAACCTCCATACTGTTCTCCATAGTGGCTGTACCAATTCACATTCCCACCATCAGTGCAAGAGTGTTCCCTCTTCTCCACACCCTCTCCAGCATTTATTGTTTCTAGATGTTTTGATGATGGCCATTCTGACTGGTGTGAGATGATATCTCATTGTAGTTTTGACTTGCATTTCTCTAATGATCAATGATGTTGAGCATTCTTTCATGTGTTTGTTGGCAATCTGTATATCTTCTTTGGATAAATGTCTATTTAGGTCTTCTGCCCATTTTTGGGTTGGGTTGTTTGTTTTTCTGTTATTGAGCTGCATGAGCTGCTTATAAATTTTGGAGATTAATCCTTTGTCAGTTGCTTCATTTGCAAATATTTTCTCCCTTTCTGAGGGTTGTCTTTTGGTCTAGTTTATGGTTTCCTTTGCTGTGCAAAAGCTTTGAAGTTCCATTAGGTCCCATTTGTTTATTTTTGTTTTTATTTCCATTTCTCTAGGAGGTGGGTCAAAAAGGATCTTGCTGTGATTTATGTCTTAGAGTGTTCTGCCTATGTTTTCCTCTAAGAGTTTGATAGTTTCTGGCCTTACATTTAGATCTTTAATCCATTTTGAACTTACTTTTGTGTATGGTGTTAGAGAGTTAAGTGTCAAGACACTTTTTAAGAGGGACCTCATTAAAATGGAAAAGAATTTCTCATTTGACGTAGGTAATTTTTATGAAATTGCCAGGACTATCTTTTGAAATGGATTTTATTACTTGAAAAACTTTATTTTTTTTTACCTAGAGTTTGATGAAGAGATGCTAAGTAATACTGAAGAATGGAAAGATAGTATTATGCACTTCAACAAATCAACTTGGAAGGTCAATTCTCAGTTACCAATTTTATGCCAACACATGTTCAGTAGAGTGGGTCATAATGCTGATTATGAGAGTCTTTTTTCACTAAAGAATAGTAGTGGACAAAAGAATGAAATAAGGGACTTCCCTGGCCATCCAGTGGTTAAGACTTCCCCTTGCAATTCAGGGGATGCAAGTTCAATCCTTGGTTGGGGAGCTATGATCCCACATGCCTTGCAGCCAAAAAAAACAAAAACAGAAGCAGTATTGTAACAAATTCAATAAAGACTTAAAAAATAGTCCACATTAAAAAAACTTAAAAAAAAATGAAAGTTTATGTACAGTTTAAATAGAACACAGATTATAACTGCATTAAATGTCTAAGCAAATTCTACAAAACAAGGAACTGTTGAGATCCAAACCATCAGGGAAACATAATTAAAGAGATGTAATTTAGATATGTAGAGTTTGTTTCAGATAAATAATAAAAAATTATTTTGTAGTAGAAGTATGTCCCATGTAATGTTTCTTTTATTTTAATATATGTAGTTGATTCTCGTTATTTGCAGGAATTAGGTTTTATAACGTTGCTGAAAACACTGAATTGGTGACTAGTTACTCATCACTCCTAGGAGAAATAAGGTTGGGTTTCTGTGAGCCTCTGGTTCACAATACTTTCATCATCCAATCAGCCCATAATTTTTTTTTTTTTTTTTTTTTCTTTTTGCGATATGCGGGCCTCTCCCTGTTGTGGCCTCTCCCGTTGCGGAGCACAGGCTCCGGATGCGCAGGCCCAGCGGCCATGGCTCACGGGCCCAGCCGCTCCGCGGCATATGGGATCCTCCCAGACCGGGGCACGAACCCGTATCCCCTGCATCGGCAGGCGGACTCTCAACCACTGCGCCACCAGGGAGGCCCCAATCAGCCCATAATTTTTGAAATGTGGTTTTCTGTTTACAAATACTTCATCTAGGGCTTCCCTGGTGGTGCAGTGGTTGAGAGTCTGCCTGCCGATGCTGGGGCCACGGGTTCATGCCCTGGTCCAGGAGGATCCCACATGCTGCGGAGTGGCTGGACCCGTGAGCCGTGGCCGCTGGGTCTGCGCTTCCGGAGCCTGTGCTCCGCAACGGGAGAGGCCACAACAGTGAGAGGCTGGCGTACTGCAAAAACAAAACAAAACAAACAAACCTTGCCTAATAAACCTCGATGATTCATTAACATTCACCTCATGACCAAAAGCACTATTACTCATGTCTGAATGAAGCTTATCTAACATTCATATTTTCTCCATAAGGTGCATGATAACTTTCTTGCTTTTAGAAACACTACATAGCACTTCAGCACTACACTTAGGGGCCATTTTAAACAGGGAAGTCACCAAGAAAAAGCACAAAAATGTACTATTAAATAGACTGCGAAAAAGGCACTTCTTTTCAGTATGAGAACTGGAAAAGAAGGCAGAGCATTGCCTTGCTTGACTTCAGCTGGGAATGTACACATTGAGAAATTTTTTGCTGCTCTGCTCATGCCCATGAATAAGCATGAAGGCACTATGAGTATTGATTTGGGGGGTTACAAATAAATTGTAATGAGTAGCTGAATCCACCAATAATGAGGATTGGTTATATATAAGTATTAACTGGTATGGACCTATTTCCACAATACATTGAGAAGAAAAGTTACAACATGAAACTTAACTAAAACTTTAGAAGCATTCCCTTTACAAAGAGGAATAAGGCAAGGATGTCCCTTATTGTTGCTTCTAAGAGAGAAGGTGGTGAAACAGAATAAAGAACATAGCCCTTTGGGTCCAGGAAAAAACTCTCACTGGTGGTGAACTGGGATGAGGTTCAGATGGAGGTGAAACATCAGCTTATGCAATAGCTGGAGGCACTTGAATAGTATGGGGACAATTGCAGTTGTAAGAGTTATTGAGTTGTCTGCCTTTGGTCAGTTGTTTTAAAAGCTCTGAAAATGGAAACTGAGAAGATCAGGTCAGCCAGCTGTCAACTTAAGGCACACTATTGACTCAGCTGTCTCCTGTAGCCACAGGGAAGACTGTGTTGAAAATTAGACCCAGGGCAACAAAGCTACAAAGTAAACTGAGTGCATAGCCTAAATGGTCTCTAGGCTAAAGTTCAGAACTCTGAGAAGCACATCTCTAGTGTATTTAATATATTGTCTTTCCAATTCACTCTCTAACCTTTATTTAAATATATACGTATCCTCGAAAACATGTGGTGTAGTTGCAGTTTTTAAATATCTGCCTAAATGATATTGTTTTATAAATCACATTTTCTTCTTCATTCAGCATTAACTTTTTAGGTCTATTTATATTGCTATATGTCAATTTAGCATAAATTTAGCAAAATTGTTCATTGCTTTTAACTAATGTGTAGTATATATCCATTTTACTTATATCCATTCCCCTAGTTGAGTCCTAAGGAGATGAAGGCCAGTAAGAAATTATGTGTGATAAGAAATGATTGGGACCTTCAGAATTGTGAATTCTGATACAAAATTTCAGTTCTTTTTGTTTCTGTGCTGTACCCACCCTCTGGTATTCTCAAAATTTTAAGCCTATTCCTCATAAAAGGTACCTAGTCTTTGGAGAATCAAGGAGAAGTCTGTGTCAATACTTGGTACAAAATGTTCTGAAGCAAAGACAGCAACTGCAGATGAGATGGTATAAGGGAATTGAGGGATAGAGCCAGGAATGGGAATTTAGAGTGAGAGGTGACAGGAAGCCACCAGAGAAGTTAACACCTCTATAGAAATCATCAGAATACTCTGAAGGATACTGTACTTCCTACAATTACATGAAATAGGAGCTTGATATTTATACATTAAAATAAAAGGTAGCCCCAGAAGATTTGGAGACAAATATATATTACATGTTTTCATATGCTTATGTAGGATTCTACAATATTCATAGGAAATTTAGAACTTAGGAATTTACTTAGGCAAATATATTTTCCCTTCAGTGGTTTCACTGGATGGTTGATAGTTGAGACTATTGGTAGCAGGTGTTGAGAAACTAATTTATTAACCTAGTTCCAAAGCCCTTTCATTAGAGGTAGTGAAAATTGACAAGGAGATTGGAAAGATCAGCTTACCCTATTCCCAAAAGAACCTCTGAATTAAATCACTCCTGGCACCCCTCCACTCCCCACCTTTGATACACTGCAAAGTGCACTGTGTATCAGGGAATGTTTCTGGCACTGTTTGATGATTGGATCCTGCTTCATGGTGTGCTGTATGAATCTCCTCACAACCAGTCTCAGGAAATATTGGAGAAACCTGGGATGTTATCCATCTTAGGCAGCATGGGATGCACGGGAGACCCTTTGTGACTTGCTGTTGAACAGTGAATAAGGCACCCTGGGACCTTTGATGACCTTGATGTGCTGGAGATAAACTGAGTCATTGTTTCATCATGAGGAGCCCTTGATGATATATCACCTTGAAAAGTGCTTTTTTTAAGACGAACTCCTTTGATCTTGCTGAAAGATGAACTCAGCCTGGTTTCCCTAATGACTAAGTAAAGTAAGTTGCTTTGTACTTTGCTGTATGAGTTGAAGCAGCCAGTAGAACGGGTTAAACACAAGAGCTTTGGAGCAAGTAAGTCCTGAGATTGAATCTCGGTTCTGGTACTTGATAACTTGACTGCAAGCAAGTAACCAATGATCACTTTACAGTGTTGTTTAGATTATTAAATGAGATCATGTATACAAAGTAGTTAGCACATAATGAGTATTTAATTGATAGCTAAAAACACAAAAAAATCTAATTAAATACAGATTGGTAATTATCAGTAATAGCAACATAGAAATTATAAACTCATAAAGGTTTATAGCTTTGTAAAGATTTCTCCATATAGCTGACAATCTTTTGTTAAAACGTAATTTACACAACAATTTAGACTTTTACTCTGGAACTCTGCTTTCAGAGATGACTGTTTCCTATATCTGAAGTTAAACTTGTAGAATGTCTGTGCTAGAATATATGATAAGAATATTCCTCTGGTTGCTCTTCAAAGCTAAGATTTTCTTTATATATGGTTTAACTTAAGGATTTCTTAGACATACTTGTTCTTGTGTTGAGACAAAGTTACCAGATTGGACAGATTTTCTGGTGTTAGTAGTAGATTCTGAGAAATTAGACAGACTTTTTATTAAGTCCTCTGACACAAGGTATTCATTTTCCAGGTAACTGACTTAATAGAAAGGGTTAAGGTGCCAGGTAAGATTATTAAGCCAACTGGCCCAGGGATTCTGGGAGTAAATTTCAACCTTTGATTTAATCCAACTTAACCCAACTGAGCAAAACAACCAAAAGCAGCTTCCATAAACAACCTACAAATATGTACTGGGTTGTAGCCACTGAGATACCAAAGATAATATAAATCAGGTCCTTGTCTCCAGTCAAAGCACATAAGCCACAGAGAGTAAATAGGAGCACCATACATGTCGACCTCCTCCTGATCATGACACACTTTCAAATATTAGACCTTAATATTTAAGTGGCAGACAAACTTGAATATTCAAAATGACACTAAAATAAGATAGCAGCAACTACAAAGCAGACTCCACTACTGGGTAACGTTGTTTTGTGATGTCTATAAATCCCTCTGTAGGGGGCCTTTCCACTTGGCTGTCTTTGAACTTTCTATTGTTGTTTGAGCAAAACTGTGCACTGTCCTGACCACATTCTCTTTTAGCCTCACAAGACAAAGATCCTTCATGTGCCAGGAAAAAAGGGGAACTTTTCTTTGCTGCCAGCTTAATTTATGCCTCTATATGCCTCAAGCTGAGTCCCACTTTACCTCGCAAGATGGCCCAGTCTACTCAGATAAACATTCCAACTGATAGATGTCCCTGAAATAGTAGGTGTAATCAATTGTAGAACCAATACATTTCACACTATGGGCAAAATTGGTCATCATATTTTGGTGGTTCCAGGCACACCAGTGTGCCTTGGCCAACTGATTAAGGACCTCATCTCTAACCAGAGTAGTCAAGAGCAGGGAGATGGGTGGGAACTCATGTAGTCAGAGATAGCATGTTAGAGATAGACCTCAAAGGATGGGTAAGATTTACAATTGTAGATGCATAAATGGTGGCTATTCCAGGTGAGGAGAATAACGTCTGTTTCATTCTACAGCATAAAGAATTTTCACTTCCAATTTTCCAAGTATCTTTTCAACTTCACTTCTTCACTTCTTAACATGGGGTACAATCTCCATAACAATTCAATTTATCCAAAGTACGTGGCACACATTTTCTACACTATTAGATCATGAAATGACAGGGCCCTCCTTTCACCTAACAAGGTACAAGGTACAAACCCACATGTTATTGGATTTATGCCTGCAAGAGTCCAACCGTGCCCTCCCAAATCTGATTTCTGACTTTCTCTTTTATCCATCGAATGTTTGTCAGAACACAAAATCCCCTTGACACTTTTCAGGACCAACCCTACCTGACTCCTTCCCAGCATTTGTCACTGTCAGCCTTTCCCTCATTTAAACCCTTCTCTCACTTACTCTGACACCAAACTCTTGGTTCTCCTCTCCTTCTGATCATTCCTTCTCAGGCTCTTTTCCTCTGTCCCTGAAGTGCTCCCCAGGGCTCAGATTTTGGCCCTCTTCTCTCTTCTCACTGTACACGCTCACAACGGGAAACTGTCTGGGGATCTTTAGAACTGCGAAATACCTTATTTGAGGTAAGCAAGCCCCTTAACGGGGCTCACTAGCTCTCAGACATTACTCTGCATTGGTTAACTAAAACTGACTCACAGGAATAAATAATGGGGAAAAGTTTGTTAGGGAAACTTCCAGCTACCGAATCTGCCCAGGAGGCAGGGATCACAACAGGAAAAATTTTGTAAGGAGTCTCAACTGAAACTTATTTTTTTTGTTCTTATCAGGAACACAGGCCTTAAAAAGATAAGCACCTCTGAGCTTGTTTCCTAAGACATCTTATTTATCAGAATCCATTTTTAGACAGGACGTTCCAAGCGGGCTGGACTACACAATCGCGTTCACTGAGCTAACCCCAGCACCAGCCTGGGCCTAGCACCGAGACGGTTTGGGGTTTGTCTATTGCACGGTGGCTCTGCCTGACAGTTCAGCCGTGCTGCGGCCCACTGGGGTGGGAGAGCAGGAAACGGAGCCAAGGTTGGCTCGGCTAAGAGGTGCTGCATTCAGCATAACTCCTCGAGTAGCAGCAGACACGTGCCACAGGCTTAAGTCGTCTCCTCCTGACTTCAGCCAGGTTCTCCCGCAATGAAAACAATCTAAGGAGTCGCCTCAACCACTGCACATCTCAGGGCCGGGACTGCTCCGCCCACGCAGCAGCGTGGTGGAGGGCCGGGCGCGGCTCTGACGTCACACTGGGCCCCGCCCCTTAGGGGCGGGGCGGGAGCGCGGGAGCTCTGTTACGCAGGCGCCTTCGTCCTATATAAGTGGCGCTAGAGGCCGACGGTGGGGTTTTGGGGAGATGGTTTTGCTGTCATTTTGTAGGGTGTGTGTCGCAGCGACAGGGATTGAAGACGGCGGTTTGGTGACAGTTATTGGCCAAAGGGCCTTTTGCTTTTGAGGAGGTAAGGTTTCGGATAGGGTGTTCTGGGCTGGGCGGTTTCCCAGTGTTTTAGGTCTCGAAAGCCAGGTGTCAGAAAAACGACGGGATTCGGGGCCTCGGCGACCGGGGTTTCTTCGGGACACAGCTCTGCTCGTGGCATTTGAAACCTAAAGTTGCCCCGGTGTCATGGTAGATTTAAAATCCTAGGGCGGAAAGGCCTCGGCTCTGCCGCTGACTCGTCTCAGAGAGGCCAGGCCACTCATATCACGGCTCCTTAGGCCCGTGACCCGTCCCGCCGATCAGAGTGAGACCCTGCGAGAGCCTCCTGGGGCAAGTGTTGTCCTAGATCAAGGCTTACTCTGGGTCCCTGGCCTCGGCCGTTTGTAGCATTCTGGGATTTTCCGAGGTCAGACTTCTGCCTCTGAGTGCGCCAAAGGCCCTGGCCAGGTGCCCTGGCGGAGAGGCGAGGGGTGGGGACTGGGCGTCCGAGGAACTGCTCCTTTGCGAGTCCAGGTGGTGGAATTTAGCTCGTGCTTGTGAGAGGTAAATACGGAGAGGCTCATCCTTTGTGCGAACTGTTTTTTTCCTAAAGTGGAGCATAGTATTGTTGCATCAGATGTGCATTTCTGATACTTTTGGATCACCCTGTCCTTGATTACTTAAGTAACCATGAAACGCTTATACTATTCTTAGGAAACAGCGCTCCAAACTGACCACGTCAACCACCTGGTCTTATTTTAGAGCTATCTTTGTATGATTGTGCTCCATACATACACCCACAGGCTTCTTGTTATCCATTCCATACAGTCCTCTTGGAGCCATCTAATCATAACTTTAACCTACATAGATATTTTTATATAGATAACATCAAATTGTCGGGTAATATAGGGTGTTAAAGGGCAGTAGAGAATCAGGTTTCTAAGATGGATATAAACATCTGATGTTTGTTGTATCTGATGTTTTTATTGAAGGATGTCCGATGATTCTAACATGTAGGATTCTTTGTTAATAAGAAATAGTGTGATAATTCTAGCTAGTTTTTCTCTTTTTTTGTATGCGAAGGAACCTAATCTGTATAACCTGGATCTGGGATTCTTCTCTTGGCCTCCTGAGAAAATATTTCTGAACAGTAGTGGTGGGGGGGGGGACGGCTTGCTATCAGCTGAATTAAATTTAAAGTAATGAACTTGGCTAGAGAAATAAAAACCTTTGGCTCTCCCAAGATGCTTATTTTAATATTTGCATATTGATAACTGTGGTTATTTAAGAATTCTGCCTTGGTGAGCTAGTTATGGCCTATTGATAGTAGAAGGAAAAAACCAAAACTGAAGCAGACACACGTGTTTTGCAAAAAATGCATTATAATAATCATAGTAATAAACCTCAGTCATCAGATGTTGTAATTTTGCTTGCTATGATTTAAGAATGCTTAACTAAACAATTTTAAAGAGTTCCTATGTGGTTAAAATATAATTTGGGTAATTGAAGGGTTAGAAGAATTCCACTAGAAATATAATTTTTTTGATGGCTTTTCTGATGGTCTTTTGGCTCAGGTTAATTTGTAATGTCATTTATTTCAGTTTCCCATATTCAAATGACTATGTAAATCAGAATGCTCACTTATCAATTTCCAGTGAGAACCCTGACTCGAGTTTTAGGATTTTTGTTGGACCTAAGAATCAACAAGAGAAGTGAGTTAAAAGATCTAAATATTTGGTGGCTTCGGTCCCTGATGGCATGATACCTACATTTTCTTAGGGAATACCTCCCAGGAGATGCCTCATTTTAAAGTCTTTTAATTCATTTGAAATCTTTTAAATTTTTTACTTGAATTTGTCTGCTTGTTACTGAGTCATTTGGGCTAACTGAAGGAGGTTAACTAAGTTGGTTTTGCTCCATTTTACCTGTTTTCAGCTCCTTGCTGAGTTGTGAACCTCACCCTCTTCAACAGTTTGGACATCACTGTTAAAAACTTAACTGCTTTGTGAAAGAATTAAGATGGGAAGAGGCAGATAGGGATGGCATTGTTAGAACACAGATCATGATCCTGAATGGAACCTGTGAGGATGTAGATGGAGTCAAGGAATTGTCACAATTATCTGATTTCAGTGTGACCCTATTCATCCTTATAGGTTCATTTCTTTAGTCACCCCAGATCTATAACAAATATGTTGAATTTTAAGAATGGTTGCAGGATGATCTGAAAATAAACAGTCATCTCCTATATTCTATCCCTAAGTGTTTCTCTGACTTCAGTTATTTGTATCACAGTATTTCAACAAAGCTGCATGACACTTGTGATATTTGTTTTAAATTAGTTCACATTTAAAGTTAACATCAATAACTTAATAATTTGATTATATCAATAACTTAAGAGATTAGTAATAATTTGCCATAGAAAGAAGGTAATGATAAAAATAAAACCAAAAAAGTTATTAATTTCTAGCTAGATATTGTTGTCTACTGAAGGCTGTAAGCCTGAATCCTGACTCTTTTTTTAAAAATGGCAGTTAGCAAGTGTTAGTTGAAGATATGCACCAAGCTGAGAATTTATCCAGAAGAATGGAAAGAAAATGCATTCAGGTCTCACAGTGTTATCGTTTAGTGCTAGGTGTGTATGCCACTTAGAATCATCTGACATACCAGTGGGACAGTGCCTCCATGCCTTGGGAACCATTACCTACGAAGATTTTAGAACCTGTAGGACCCCATGTGCTGGGGTTTTTCTATTGAATTAATAGTAATGTGAAATATTTTATTTACTAAATATAACCATCTGTAAATTCCACAACTCACTTTTCATTTCCATTAACAGATGAGTCATTCCAACAGAACTCACTGCCCTGACTGGGATAACAGAGAAAGCCTGGGACATGAAAGCTACAGTGGAAGGCACAAACAGAAGAGGAGATCCCACAGTAGTACACAAGAGAACAGACATTGTAAACCACATCACCAGCTTAAAGAATCTTATTGGTAAATTACGCTTGAACTAGTACCATTTTAACACTAATAGTTGTAATGACTTGTCATTAGCTTATATAACTTTCATCTGTCAGATTGTTTTATAAATCAGTCAACAAATACTCATTCAGAAAATATTTACTGAGTGCCTATTATATGCTAGCCACTGCTGTGAATAGAACAGAGTTCCTGCTCTCACATATCTGTGTCCATTTGGGAGCTGTAGGAGACAGTTGATGGAGTCCCAGCTGCCGGTAATATAGTTGTGGGAAATGAGACACACGAAACTTAAGTAAGTGATTAAAGGACCAGTGAGTGCCTTTAACTTGTATGTAGTAGGGAGAGCTGTACATTGGGGCACTTATTTAGGGTTCCACAAATGAGAGCTAATGAAGGGTGGGGAAGAGTTCATCCAGATGAGAAAAATAGCATGTGGTGTGTGAGAATGTTACAGTGTGTTGGGGATTAGTTGCCTATACTGTATTCTACAGGTTATATTTGTAGATAAGGCCAGTGGATATGTTTGGGATTTTTAGAAGCTTGGCTGTTGTAAGAAGGGCCTCAATAAAAATTTCCAATGGCATGTGTCCTGTTCTGTTGTATTCTTACCCGTGTAAAATTTGGAGGTACTACGTTTATATAGAATTGAAGGAATTTTTCAAGTTCCTAAATGATTAAACAAAGCCTAGGTGAATAGAGTTTCTTTCATTCTGTCCTCCATTAATTTCCCTTTCTCATTTGTTTTTGTTGGTTCTATGTTTTCTCCTTGTTTTGTGCAGATGTTCCACTGGGACTGTTTGCCAGATTGCTTTCTAAATTAGCCAACTGGGGTTACTTTAAAAAACAGTATGCAATTTTTTTCCTTCTCCATGCCAAAACAGACTTGTTCTGTAGAACAGTGAGCTTGTTGTTAATCAGTGCAGACTAATCATTCTTCACACACTATCATATGGAGGGAAGAGGGAGAATCTATGCCAGGATTTCAATGACCTGAGCTAATTAATGTATTATACAAGAATATCTGTACCCTATATTAAGATAACTACAAAATACTCTGTAAGGCTTAACATATAGTACTAACCATTCATGGATTTATTATGCATTGTATGTGTCGAAAGGAAGTGATATGAATGATGAACAGTTATTCATATTCATAATTAACCACAGAAAGATGATACTGAGTCAGTGCAATAACCACTAGGCCAATAGTTTCTTCTTTGATATTGGCACCAGAGATGTCTGGTGGTAATTGCTCTCCGTAATCTGGAGTAATCTAATAGTCATTTTCAAGATTCAAAACTTTATAAGAGTGTTTTTTTGTAAAATTATAGGAAAAAAACTGAAAAATACAGAAGCATATAAAGAAGGTACTCTTGGTAGGATGCTAGTCCCCCATTTGGATGTAAAGTTATTTCTTCTGAAAACTATCTTTGTATACAAATCTTTGCCTCTGAATATTTCCTGAAAATAGGTTCTAAGAAGGGACAGTTTCAAGTGAAAGGGTGTGAACTCTTATAAGGCTCTTGCTACATATTCACATATTTTTCCACATATTTTTCTAGAAAGTTTGTACCAAGTTACACTCCCTACGACATGCTGTCACCAGTCTTGTCTATTTTGAAATGCCAAGAATAGTGTTTTCTTTTCATTTGAATGTTTAAATTTCTGCTGAATTTGTCCTCTGTCATGTGCTTATTGAACACTTGAATATTTTTTAATTGAAGTCTAGTTGATTGTGAACATTATTTTTGTATTCTTAGCCTATTTTTTCTATTAAAGCATATTTTTCTTATGATTTATCAGCGCTTTTATTGTAGATCAATTATCTTACCTTTTTTCCTATATATTTCAGAGTGTCTTTTCTTTCTGATTTGTAAGTAGCCTGTGAATTGCTCCCTTCCTACAAGCTTAATCAATTAATTCTACACAGGAAGACTGATGTGGCTGTGAACACTGTGAACACATTTTATATCCTTAAATGTCTTGTTGTAACATAGAGTATCAAGCCTTAAACCAGTGATTCTCAAACTTTAGTGTGAATAGAATCACTTTGGAGGTATGTTTAAAATGCATAGTACCAGATTATTCAGTGAGTCTGACCTGGGGTCCAGGGATCTTCATTTTTAAAAATTCAGTATTTCGATATTGTTAATAAACAGACCACCCTTTGAGAAACACTGTTTTAAGCCCTTTAGCCTGGCATGCAAGATTTTGGATGATCTGTTCCCAGCTTATTTATTTGCCTATGTTCCCCTATGTGAAAATTGCTCTTGCTGAAATTGTCTACTTACTAGTTCCTAAGTAGCATGTAGACAAACTCATCTCTAAACCATTCTGGCTAAAAGTACTCTATAAATGTAAGATGGTAATATGCCATTTTTCTTTCCTGGCACTTCTTCTACTTCCTACTTTATCCAAATCCTGATGTCCCTGTAAGATGCAACTCTTCCCTTCTTTTTCACGAAATCTTCCCTGACCATTTTAAGCATTATGAGTTTTTTCTCCTAAGCACTCATATCCAGGCTTTTGGCATTTCCTGCATGGTTGAGTTTTGTTTGATTTTTGTGTGAGTAATCTCAAATTGAACAGTTATTTGTTGGCAGGGATTTTGCCTCATATATTTTTTATCTTCCACAGGACCTGTGTGGAAATAAAAATGAATGCCCATAGCCTCATTAGTCTTGGCTGTTTTAAAGAACTACAGTGAAATATTCACTGGACATTCAGTGACTCTTTTTAGAAATTCAGTCAGTCTGTTCATCCTGTTCACTCTGTCCATATAGCCTTTATAATTCTGTAGACTTTGTTTATCTAATCTCTAAGGCTCGGTTGTTGTAGGCTGAAGAGGTCCTCATCTTTTTAGTTTATCCTCATAGTATTACTTCACTCCATGTTTGTTATTCTATAGATTATTTATGGATTATCAGCAGCTCTAATTTCATGCACTAGTCCAGCTAAGGATTATTAGTGTTAGAGTTTTCCGATACATTTTAGACTTTTATGGGAAGGATGCCTTACAGAATTAAACAGATGCCCTTTAGAGTATGGTAATTTCTAGTTTGATGTATTGTAGATCTCTCCCTTAACGGTTCCAAGCAACTGATCAGATCCCTGACTTAGACCCAGATTTAGACCCTAATATCCTGAGTTGTTTCTCCAATGGCTAGAACTTAAGGCTGACACTGGGGAAAGGGGGCTTCTGCATCTCCCCAGCCTGGATTTGATGCCAGCCCTGTTGAGTAGCAGTTTTAGAGATGCTTCTCCTTTATTTTTGCATAAACCAGCCTCCTGAGCAAAAAGAATGACAACATATTCTGGGAAAAAGAACGAGGTTAGTGAGGGCAGTCTAGTTAACATCTGTCACTCCATTGCTTGTCAGGATTATTTTAGCTGGTGTGTCTGAGTGGGCAGGTGTCCCCTCTCTCCCTCAGTGCTCCACGTGCATCCCTCTTGAAGCTTCACACTGTTGAAAAGGATACTCATCCCAGGTAGAGAGGGGGACGGGAAACTGGGCCAATTGACTCTGTCTTTTTCTTTCCATCAAATCAAGGCTGCTTAACTGGAATCCATTGACTTCCTGAGGTCCATGATCTCTGAAATTCCTTGCCAAGATTTGTTTACGCATTTGTGCGTTTCTTAGGGGAGAGGGCCCATACCTCTCAATTAGATTTTCAAAGGGATCTGTAGATTCAGCAGTCAAGCACTATGGGGCTTACCTGGTGGTGCAGTGGTTGACAGTCCGCCTGCTGATGCAGGGGACACAGGTTCGTGTCCCAGTCCGGGAGGATCCCACATGCCACGGAGCGGCTAGGCCCATGAGCCATGGATGCTGGGCCTGCGCATCTGGAGCCTGTGCTCCACAACGGGAGAGGCCACAACAGTGAGAGGCCTGCGTACCGCAAAAAAAATAAAAAAATCAAAAAGAAGGTAAGCACTATGGTACCAGATGATGCTGTTTTCCCTGAATTCTTGTTTATTTCACAAGCAGGAGTGACAGGAAATTCAAAATGCAAAGGGAAGTAGGGGGTTGGGAAATCCTAAGCAAGCAATTATAAGAACCTTTTCTCATTTGAGGGGCATATATTTTGGATATTTTTGGCACATGAAGCAGCGTTCAAAAACTGTGTTGACTATTTCTCAGAAAGATACAGGAAGCTCGAAATAGAGGAGAGGAGATGGAATAGGTGGTGTGTATAATAATACTGGCACATACAATAGGATTTAGAATGTGCTCTACAACCATGGCAAATCGTTTTCCTTCTAGGGATCTCAGTGTAGTCATCTGTAAAATGAAAGGCCTGAAATATATTTAAGATTCCTTTTAGCTCTAATACACCCTTCGTGAAAGAACTCTGTGTGCCAGAGATACCTAACTTACATTAAGAAGGAAAGGAATCCTGTTTTGCCTGCCTCATGTTGTGTGTGGCTCTGCAAAAAGGAAGAGAGCTTAGTTACAGATGCATATATCATAAGATTGATGAATTTCAGAAGAGCAGTTTTGTGAATTTTTGGCCTTAACTTTCACCAGAAGGTAAAGGGACACTTAATCAAGTAAACACTGAATATGTTGAATGATTTGACCCAAGGTTTGTTCCTTCATAGCAGTATATATTAATAGAGATATATGTACCCATTTGCTTGTTGGTTAAAGTAAAATTATTTACGTTTTGTGAGTTAAGTATAAGTTCTAATTCATCAATTTGTATTTTTTTCTTTTATTGAGTTAGCTGTTGAAACCAGGAATTCTTGAGAGAATGTTTTATTTTAACCACGTTAAAATGTGGTTAAACGTTAAAGCGTTCTAGAATGAAGAGAGTAATTTTAAATCCTTTAATGTGTTTGCAGTCATTATTTAGAAGCAAGGTTCTTGAATGAGAGATATTATCAGGACCGGAGATACATGGCTGAATACAGAAATGACTACTGCAAAAGATATGTTCTTAACATTGCTGAATACAGAAATGACTACTGCAAAAGATATGTTCTTAACATTGCTGAATACAGAAATGACTACTGCAAAAGATACGTTCCTAACATTGATGAATACAGAAATGACTACTGCAAAAGATACGTTCCTAACATTGATGAATACAGAAATGACTACTGCAAAAGATACGTTCCTAACATTGATGAATACAGAAATGACTACTGCAAAAGATACGTTCCTAACATTGATGAATACAGAAATGACTACTGCAAAAGATACGTTCCTAACATTGATGAATACAGAAATGACTACTGCAAAAGATACGTTCCTAACATTGATGAATACAGAAATGACTACTGCAAAAGATACGTTCCTAACATTGATGAATACAGAAATGACTACTGCAAAAGATACGTTCCTAACATTGATGAATACAGAAATGACTACTGCAAAATACACGTTCCTAACATTGATGAATACAGAAATGACTACTGCAAAATATACGTTCCTAACATTGATGAATACAGAAATGACTACTGCAAAATATATGTTCCTAACATTGATGAATACAGAAATGATTACTGCAAAAGATGTGTTCCTAGACGTTATCACAGAGACGTTGAAAGCAGTTATCGAATCCACTGCAGTAAATCTTCAGTCCGAAGCTGGAGAAGCAGTCCTAAAAGGAAGCGTAATAGACAATGTTCAAGTAATCAGTCACGTTCGGTATGATTGATTTTGTTTTTATTTTGGGTGGATACTTATTTGTGTGTAAAAGCTCTTACTGAGCCAATAAGTTTGAAAAAGTTTATAATACTATATGAATATAATTGTGTTTATATTACTTGAATCCTTAAAGGAAACTTCCAAATTCTTACAACTAATCTGCATTTATTAGTTAGTCCTCATTTGCCCACATTTACTCATTTTCTGCAGACCAGATCATGAGGTTCTTGATTTTAATGTTAAAAATATTTTTATCTTTTATAACATAATCATACGAAAAGATGAAGCACCCATCTTTTCTTTCATCTTAAACATTTTTTACTTTAAAAGAAACCCCTTTCCCAGTACTTGGAGACAAATGTAGAAAGTTGCACTGGTGGATACTTACCCTGTGTATAGCACAATCTGCAATTAGTTCCATTGGAGTTCTGAAAGTGGGTGCTGAAGGGGAAATTATTGTCCAGAAAGCCTGCCTTTTTTTTTACACTCATGAATCTTCACTTGTTTGCAGTAAACTATGAGTTATTATTTTCCTCCCCAAGTTTTCTTCAGTAGAACTATCATTGATTAGATCAAACATTGACATTAGCCTTTATTTTCCCCTTTTATTTTAATAAGTATGTTTAAAAATATTGCTAAGTATCAATTTGAGCTAATCTTGACGTTTTAAAACATTTTCCTGACAAACTAGACATCTCAACTCACAGCATAGGCTAGTTTATAACGAGATTAATAGATCATGACATTGCATTCTTTAAATTTCAGACTTCAATTAAGTCAGTATTTTAGAGACAATTGTGTTGTTTTTTCTATTGCCACTTTAAGTAACTTATCTGAAAATCTTGCCATGTTTTTCTTCTGTAACATAAACTGTGTCCTGTGAATCTCTGGGGACTGAATTTGAACTTGCTCCTGCCAACTCTTCGTGGCCTGGTTCTTATCGGAATGCCTGAATATCTCCCCGCTGAATGAATTGCGTATTCTGCCCTGAATTCACTCTGCTATATTGATTGGCTGGACGATCTTGGTGCTGCCCACTTGCCGTTCCAGAAGAGCCACCAAAGGAAAAGATCCAGGAGTATAGAAGATGATGAAGAGGGTCACCTTATCTGTCAAAGTGGAGACGTTCTAAAAGCAAGATGTATAGAATATTTTTCAACACTTTTTAAACTTTGCAGACAGAATAATCTTTTTAAGAATAGTTTGTCAGCGGGGGGCTAAAGAACTCTTCATTGCTTTTTTGTTTTGTTTTTTGTGGGTTTGTTTGTTGTTCTTTTGTATTTCTTCTTTTCTATAGAGTTTAAATATTTCTACTCTAAAGTTCCAAAATAATCAGTGGAATTTGAGATTAGAGCAAGAAAGATAGCTATCTACATTATTTTTGTAGCATCTGAAAATCAAATAATTTGAGGGCTGGAACGTTAATTATGCTTTAATAGAGAGCATTTGAAAAAATTCCACACTTAAGCATTCATTATTTGAATAACTGATAATTTGTACTCAGGTACTTACACTTCTTTCTCCCCCCTCACTTTAGATGAAATCGTGAACACTTTGGGAGAAGGGACCTTTGGCAGAGTTGTAGAGTGCATTGATCATGGCATGTAAGTTTGTTGTTTTTCTTTTTTGAACATTCTGATATTTTTGGTGGAGAAGGATCCATAATTTAGATGAAATGGAATTTAAGTGGTAGCTATGTGTTTTCCTGGGAGGTATAAGTATTCAGAAGTTCTTGAACTGTGTATGATTTATTTACCATAAGTATGGATTTTGACCAAGAATGCTGAAAATGTTTATCAGATGGAGTTCATGGAAATTAATGTCAGTGTTCAAGTGAAGACTTTCCCAGAACTTAGGTCCTTAGCTTTCTATAAGAGATTTGGAGTGCTTTACCCTACTTTTGAATTGCAGAGACAATAAATTAGCATGTCTAATCTTCTTGGTTCAAAAACTTTTATTTCCAAAGGATAATATTTGCACGTTAGGGTTAGCTTCTCAAACTATAAATAAATTATATTACTTGAAGCCTACAGAATAAAGTCCAGATTCTTTAATGAGTTATACTAAACTTTTTGTTCTTTGACCCTCTCTGCTTCATTTTCATGTTTTCCTCTAGGATCTCTCTTCTGCGGTTGCAAATTTTTTTGTAAGTGAACGTCTTACAACAGTTTAGTGGAAACTGCACATTTCTAAATTGACATCTATACTTTTCATCATAAAATAGTTGAGGATGTAATTTCCAGCTTATTGTAAATGGTGATTTTTTTAAAAAAAACATATCTCTCTTTCTAAATATGTTTGGGGGAATCTAAATACAACAGCTTGATACCTCCTGTCATCCATGAACAAACTTTTCTTGAATACTTAGAAATGCTTTATCTTGAACTTAACTTTTACTTCACTTTTCATAAAGAATATTATCCTAAGTGTCTTTTATTATCACCCTTTCCTCTCTATGACAAAAATGTGAACATAAAGTAAAATTTTAAGATATTTTGAAATACTTTGACTTAGGAAAGTTGCTAAGAATTCCCATCTATTCTTCACCCAGATTCCACAAATGTTAACATTTTACAGTGTTTAATCATTCTCTATATTTACATGTTATATGTATTTTCAAGTTTTGCCAGCTTATCTACAACCTGATTCACATTTCACTAGTTGTCCCATTGAGGTCTTTTAAAAATTTCTTGAGGTTCCAAGACTTGAGTATTTGAGATATTCCAATGAAGAGTATTCAATTGATCAAGTACAAATCTGTTACAAATTTTGATACTTATTAGACCTAAAACATACAATGTAATTGTAAATATATCTTTTATCGAGATGGTTGGGGCCTTTAAAAAAATGAGTTCATGTGTCCATAGATAAATCTTACTGTTTTAACATTAAGTTTCCATTTTTCTTTTTTTTTAATTGACAAGTAATATGAAAGCTTATAAGTTTAAGGTGTATAACGTTGGTTTGAACATTTATATACTGCAATATGATTACTATAGTAGCATTAGCTAACACCATTATCCATTTTTCATTTTTATAGCTATTAGCACTGTTCATTTTTATAGCTTATTAGCAGTTAGAAAACTTGTCCATATGATGAAATAGATGAGACTAGAAGAAGTTTTGTCACAGCAGTTTTATAGTAATTCTTTTAAGTCTTGAGATATATGCTATACATCATAGGGAGATAAATCATTAAAAATTTATTTTGATGATTATATATCAGCCCACAACTTCATTGGGACCTTGTCAAAAGAAATGAGTTCGGAATAGGTTTGCTATTCAGCCACTAGAAAAATTTTTGCCTCAAAGAATTTTTTTTTCTTTTTTATAAACAGCCTGTGGCACAAACCTTGCCATATTAATTTCACGTGCATGGGGTTCTCTTTTGTAATGTGGGAAGGCCATAGTGAAAAATGCAGGGTTGACTGCTGGCTTGTATTCAAGAAGATCAGGTTTAGAAAAGAGGACAGAAGGAAGCTGAAGATTTGGAAATCCTTTTCCTCAAAATCATTTACGGCTTTTTTTTTTTTTTTTGGCCGCACCACATGGCTTGCGGGATCTCAGCTCCTCGACCAGGGATTGAACCTGGGCCCACGGCAGTGAAAGCTCATGTCTTAAGCCACTGGACCACCAGGGAATTCCCTCTGTACTTTTTAGGAAGTACTACAGATGCCCCGGTCTAAAACACGCTGCCCTACATTGTTGCTATTTATACCTCTTCGCATCCGTGAATGCACTAAACATTTTTTTGGCTTGATGACTTATTGCTGGTATCTCCTTTGCCAGAATTATCTAACAAACTGATAGTTGTCTTTCTTCTCTGAAGAAGTCTGAGCTCCCCTAACTCTGATGGTTAGGTTCTTTCTTCTCTCTATACCTTATACCAGGCACTTCTAACCTAATGATAAGTTGTTCAAGTGTCTGTCTTTTCCATTAGACTGTGAGGTACATGGGACAAGCTCCTTTTAACAGTGATTCCAATGCAACATCTGGCACATTCGGTCTAGCCTGGCGAATGAGTGAATGTTTTCAGCAGTAGTATCTTCAAGGTTTATATTTTTATCCTTTTTTAAAAAAAAAACTACTTATAAAATCTAGGTCAATTTAAACTTTTGGAAACAAACATTAACGTTCTTAAGTATTAAGAGAAATCATCACTCTGTATAATGTATATTTTGTCAAAATGTTTTGAAAAAATGTTTATAGATCTGCTATAATATACCCTGAAAGATTATTTTAGGAAAATAGCATAGAGTGATTGGTACTTAACAAGATGATGCTTTAGAGCAGGGGTCCCCAACCCCTGGGCCGTGGACTGGTAGGAACTGGGCCTAACAGCAGGAGGTGAGCAGTGGGCGAGCGAGTGAAACTTCATCTGCTGCTCACCATAGCTTGCATTACCACCTGAACCATCACACCCTCCCCTCAACCATGGAAAACTTGTCTTCCATGAAACCGGTCCCTGGTGCCAAAAAGGTTGGGGACAGCTGCTTTAGAGGATACATGTCTTCAACGCCCTTCTGTACATTTACCATTTTCATTTTGTTTTTAAGGGGTGGCATACATGTAGCAGTGAAAATCACAAAAAATGTGGGACCATATCGTGAAGCAGCTCATTCAGAAATCAAAGTATTGGAGCATTTAAATAGTACTGATCCCAATAATGTCTTGTAAGTCAGAAACTTGGAACTGTGATCCATTATGTTACATGAAATAATCAGAATTCTGTGAACTGAATTATTTGTATTCTGATCTGTTTCAGCCGATGTGTCCAGATGCTAGAATGGTTTGATCATCATGGTCATATTTGTATTGTGTTCGAACTCCTGGGACTTAGTACCTATGATTTCATTAAAGAAAATAGCTTTCTGCCATTTCAAATTGACCATATCAGGCAAATGGCATATCAGATCTGTCAGTCAGTAAATTGTAAGTATACTTGTTAAATTTTTAAATACCAGTCAATTAAAGGTTTTATTGGACAAGCAACATATCAAACCATTGTCACTAAAAATGCACGTTGCAAGTAAAGATGAAACCACTTTTGATCCCTACCTCTACTACTAATTCTCCTTTCCCCCGGTACAGATTACATTTGTAAGTGAAACTAATAATGTCTTTTTGTTCTTTTGTAGTTTTGCATCATAATAAATTAACCCATACAGATCTGAAGCCTGAAAATATTTTATTTGTGGAGTCTGACTATGTAGTCAAGTATAATTCAAAAATGGTAAGTTACACTTGTTTTAATTTTGGTAGTTGTCTTTAAAATTAATTTAGCTTGGTGATCCTTGGATGAGGAATTTTACCTTTGAGGCTTATTATATCCTGAAGTTTAACCCCAAAAGGGTAATCCTTTGCCTTTCTCATGGGGTTATTTTGAAAATCAAAAAGAGAATTCATGTGCAAGCCTTTTGGATAGTGCTATAAAATATTTCATATCTTTATTGATCTTTGTGTTTACTTAACTGTATCTCTAGAAACGTGATGAACGCACACTGAAAAACACAGATGTCAAAATTGTTGACTTAGGAAGTGCAACATACGATGATGAACATCATAGCACTGTGATATCTACACGGCATTACAGAGCTCCAGAGGTCATTTTGGGTTAGTAGATACCAGACTTCCTGATATTTTAATTGAAAAAGAGATTTTTTGTTCTCTATAGCTTTTATTGGGGGGCAGGTAGTTGGGGGATAGCTGTAATTTTCTTAGCAGTGTACAGAAAATGTTTTCTGTTTTCATAAAAGCTGTCTGGACATTGCTATAAATAATTTTCCTGAGTGGGAAAAATGTGATATCATCTGTAAAGATATTCCAGGTGGTGGTTCTTTTTGAACAAGTCAGTCTTACAAGATCATAAGAGAACAAGCTGTATTGGCTAAGTCCATGACAGCAGTGTGATTTTGAAGCGATGTGGGCACCTCTTTTCGTCTCATCACAAAGCATGGTGCTGGGGAAAATGCTAAAGATTTGGCTGGCAGACGTCTAGATGTAGGGTGGACGGAGGTTAAGAGGAGAAGAAAGAGGGGCTAGTCTAAGAGGAGAGCTTCTTTGATCATCTTTGACATGGGAAAGCATGGAAAGGAAAATTAGTTAAGGTGCAGGGTTTTTCAATATTAATAAAAGGGAACTCAGTGAGGGAGAGCGCATCTTATGCCTCAAAATTTAAAAGTTCGAGACCGAGTCATGTTGATAGAGCAAGGAAGTCAGAGATGGATTTGGGGGCTTGGAGACAGTGGGAAAAATTCAGATCAGGTGATATTGGGAGATAGTTAAATGGTATAAGCATATTACTTTGCCAAAAGTAAGTTTCAACCGAGGTTGGATAGTAAAACATCTTTGTGGAATCAGTCTTTTCCACTTTTTACCTTTTGTCGAAGAGGACTGGGTAGTTGAGAATATGAGTGTGAAAGCAAACTAATGATGTTTACCTAGAGTAAAGAATTAGTAAAAGGGACAGGAAATTAAGAATAGTTTGTAGTGCTGGCTAGTAGAACTTTCCATGATGATAGAAATGTTGTATATCTGCACTATCCAACATGGTAGCCATTAGTAGCCACACGTAGACTACTGTGTACTTTCAGTATAGCCAGTGTGACTGAGGAACTGAATTTTAAATTAATTAAACTTTTAGATTTAAATAACCACATGTGGCTAGTGGCTACCACATAGGATAGCACAGGTTTGGAGCTCATCTTTGAGATTGATGTTACTAGGATTTCTGCTTAGTATGGTCTGAAAGAAGCTGCTATGTTGCAGTAGTTTAGAAAGTGTATTCATGGTTGAGGACTGAAGCCTGCAATGAAGGTAAAAGAAAAGAGTGTGGGAGGAGATTGTGGACAGATAGGTATTTTCAGAGCTTAAAAAGAGATAACTTG
Source organism: Mesoplodon mirus (assembly GCF_964341445.2). NCBI lineage: Eukaryota > Metazoa > Chordata > Mammalia > Artiodactyla > Ziphiidae > Mesoplodon > Mesoplodon mirus. The sequence goes on along the minus strand of NC_138980.1, from coordinate 24,766,110 downwards.
CTGTGTTTTATCAATTTTAAGAAGAAGATTTTTCTCCACATTTTAACATGTGAGGAAACATAAGACAAAACAGCATTTTTTCTTTGTTATTGGTTCATAAAACAGTGGTGTATCTTACAGTTAGTTAATGGCCTCCTCCTAGATTGCGTAAGATACAGTGATTCTTAGTAATAATACAGTCCCATGTGTGGCCAGGCTGGGGATAGTTGATATAAATCTGAAATTGGGGTTATTGGTGTTTAGGAAAAGAAATGAACAGATGGGAAGATTAGAAGGGTTCTTTGTGTGTTTGTGAAGTGTTACTCCTGAGGATTAAGGCAGAATTAGGTTGAAGAGGAAGATGTTGTCAGGTGCCACCACTGAGGAGGGCAGTTGGTCTCATGTCTTGGGTGTTGGTAGTAAACAGAAGTTGGTCAAAGTGAATGATGTGAAATTCCAAAGAGTATGAGAGCTGAGCCATAAGAGAATGAGGTAGTTTACAGTCACTTGGGAGAAAGCTGGACTGGGAGACAGGAGTGGCTGGAAAAGAAAACTTTCATCTTAGATCCAAGCTCTATCATTTGCAGATTTTGTATGTGTTACTGTAAGTAGAAACCATGCTCCATTATCCTTTTGTTCAAGTGATAAGTACCATGAGGGTTAACAAAAATGGCTAAATCATAGTCAAGTTCCTTGAATATATTGTTTCTTCCTTTGTCTTTAAATTCAGTAATGTTACTGAAAGTAATTGAAATGTCTTTTAAAGTAGGTTTTATTTGTACATTATTTTTTTATTAAAAACTTAATCTTTAAAAGGTTAAAACATCTGTATGGTTTAGGTTTACTCTTTTCCTTTCTAAATAGATAGAGACTTAAGGCTAGGTGTTTTTTTCTTTTCTGAATAATGTTACTATTGAGAATTCTGAAGGAGAAAATATATGATCATGTCTAGACAACCTGAAAGTACATATATAGATACCTCTCTATGTGAACTTTAAATATCTGTATAATTCTGCTTATGGGTGACCCTGCTTATAATATCCATTATAATTCTTACATAATTTAGGTGACACTACTATTTCTTTTAATGGAAGAAATAAACTCAGATATCAAGCTGATGGTAATTGATAAGGGGTTAGTAATTACACTCTGAGGATAATTATTGACCTATGTTTGCACTAATAAAATGTAAAATTTCATAGAACAACCGTTAAGTGGGTATAACAGTGCTCCTCATTGCACAAGCAATTCAGAGACTATGGACTATTTGCTCACCCCTCTTACTTTCCATAAAATGCCTCCTCCCCCAGGTTAAAATACTGTAAGTTGATACAAGGATATGGAGGACTCTGAAAGCATACTGAATCATTTTTGGTATAAAACTAAAAATGTAAACCCTGAATTTACTATCATATTCTCCTAAATGGGCTATATAAAGAGAGCACCCACATAGGAAAAGATATTGTGTATTGGCAATTAAAAATTGTTGCCTAATAAAATGTTTGGTTTTGTTTTTAAATAGCTTTAGGTTGGTCTCAGCCATGTGATGTTTGGAGCATAGGTTGCATTCTTATTGAATATTACCTTGGTTTCATAGTCTTTCAGGTATGTATTTAGTAAATGTTACTTACTGATTCATAATGAGCTTTAATGTTAAAGGCATGTTAAAGTTTTGGTTTCCATATTGGAAAGTTGCCATAGTGTCATTATTCTTAAGATGTAAACTTCCATGTGCAAAATAGTCATCCTTCTCTAAAACCACAGTTGAATGAACTACTCTCAGTGAATGGTCATAATTCATTCTGCATGTGGAGCTTTTAAACACATGGTTCATATTGACTTCATATGATCCATTTTATTGTGATGCTCCTTCATAAATTTACATTAGTGTTACTATGGTCAGTTTTAATTCAGCGCTGGTTATGTTGCACTTTTATTAAAAGAATTCAGAAACAGTAAGTTGTATTAAGCATGTATGACACCCTAGGCACATTTCTAAGCACTGTGTGTATAAAAATGAAAAGACAGCATCTCTCTCCTCAAGGAAGACATACACAGGATAGACATGGGAAAACCTACAGTACAATATGATACTTGCTATGATGGAACAATGTAGAAGGGAACCCAGAAAAGGTGAACGGTTAAGTTTCCTTCGAGAAGGCATCACTGAGGAATAGGGAGTTTAATCCAAGCTATAAGGAAGAGTAAGAGTTTGTCAGAAAACTAGAGTGTGTGATGGCCATATCAGGAAGAAATGGTATTCATAAATGCAAGAGGCATAAAGGAAGCTACTCTAGTTGAGGAAGGATGAATAGTGCTGCCGGAGTGTCTTGGATAAATAGGAAAATGGTGTCAGTAGGCAAGTACTGATTCATCGTGGACTTGTTTGCCATAGAAAGGTATTTGTTTTATCCTAGGAGTCAGTGGTTTCCAAATGTAGACCGGTCTAAAATGAAAATGATTTTGTAGGGTTGCCGTTCTGGCTTTCATTTAGAAATTATCTCTCCTGTTTTTTTTGGTATTAAAATGTTCTTTCTATGCAATGATAATAGTTATTGGCTTACTTGGCAGAACAAAAAGGAGAAAATGTTATTTAGGTCTCTACTTGTTTTCCTCATAATTTTGCTTATGTCGGAAAACTAAAAGTCTTGAAAGCTTCAAGTGGTGTAACCATTGGAGAACTTTAAGAGGGTTGTGATTTGATCAAGGTGTGTTGTTGGATGGGGTGAGGGTGGTTAGGAAGTTCCTGGCTAATACTGTCAAGGTTGCTTTGAGGTTATGGCAATGCAGGATGAGGAGGGAGGAAGCTGTGATGAATTATAAGTCACTTAGGTGGCTGTTGCAGAATATATGTGTTCGCCGCTCTGGGGCACCTCACCAAACTTCTGTCTACTCCGTAGAGATCTGTTAAAAGTACTCTGAGTTTGTAGACAAGTTTGATATCTAGAACATAGCTGTCGGACATTTCTAGGGGGTGGTGTCTGGTTTTGTGGTAGTAAGCTATAGGGTCAAGGAAAAAGTTGAGCACAGTGCATGCTTTCTTCATTCTGACACATATAAAATCCTTCAGATGGTTTTATGATTGTAAATCATTCTGAGACCTTAAGCGTCGATTATTAACTTTGGTTTGAGATGTGGTTTATATTTTAATTCCACCCTCCAAAATAGTCTTCAACTAAGGAACTTTTTGAAGATAATGGAGCTTGTATTATTTATTCCTGTCATGACTTAAGAACATTTTGAAAGCAGTGTGCTAGGCACAGTAGTTAATGGATTTAAAAAGCATTGCACATAGACTCTGCTCTTCAGAGCAAGGATTGGCAAACTATATCCTATCTGATGCTTGCTTTAAAAAATGAAAAAGAATATGTGGTGGAGACCATCTGTGACCATCCAAGCCTAAAATATTTACTATCTGGTCCTTTATAGAAGAAGCTTTCCAGCCTCTGCTTAGGAGTGTACCATTTAGTTTAACAATTTATTCGACTTTAGCCAAAGCTCTGTTACTGTGTAATTTAAGAATATGAGTTTTGACTTGGGTTCACAGCTCAGGTTTCCTCATTGATGAGCTATATGAGCTTGAGCTAGTATCTTAACCTCTTTGAAAGTTATGTTCCCACATTCCTAGCTCAAGGTTGTTGTAAGAATTATTGGGACTGTATTTTTATTGTCTAGGATTAGTGTTACAAAGTTGCTATCCATTGGGTAATGGAGGTTAGTTAAGCAACCGATAAAATGAGTAGCCAGGTTATTGGTAATCTTCCCAGTCATCCCTCAGTTAAACAGTGCAAGTAATACAAATAAGGAAAACTGTTCTGTTTTACATTAAACAAATTATTCGAACATTGTAAATCAACTGTACTTCAGTAAAATATACTTAAAAAGTTGTTCCTCAATCAGCTCTACAAACCTTACCAATTCATTTCAGAAATCAGACAATCAGTGTAGCTCATTCAGTTTTATTCCATCTTTGAAGTAGAGTGTAATATAAATTGTATAGCTGTCTAATCTAGTCCTTTTATGGAAACACTATTTTCTTTTTTTTTCTTAACATTTATTTATTTACTTTTTTTGGGGGGTTGCATTGGGTCTTCATTCCAGCACGTGGGCTTCTCTCTTGCTGCGGTACGTGGGTTTTCTCTCTCCACTTGTAGTGTGCAGGTTCCAGAGTGTGTGGGCTCTGTAGTTTGTGGGTCGCGGGCTCTCTTGTTGTGGTGGGCAGGCTTAGTTGCCCCGCAGCGTGTGGGATCTTAGTTCCCCGACCAGGGAGCGAACCCACGTCCCCCGCATTGGAAGGTGTATTCTCTACCACTGGACCACCAGGGAAGTCCCGGACACACTGTTTTCTTGTGTTATCCTTTTATGTGCGTGTAGGGAAATGGAAAGTGCTAAGTTTCTTTTTCCTATTTTTTTAGACTAATGATAATAAAGAACACCTGGCAATGATGGAACGTATATTAGGACCCATACCAACACACATGATTCAGAAAACAAGGTATGCTTTTTAAGATTAAAGTCCTTATTGGGTACATGCAGTGGCCTATATTCAAACTATAGAAAACCCATCTTTGTTGTTATTGCTTATTCCAAAGACTGTAGATTTTGAATTCTTTTTCATGAAGTCAAGTTTTTGAAAAGTAATGCAATATTTACTTTGTGATCCAGTAAATAAAGTGGTGTTTTTATACTCAGGTTAACCTTTGCATAAATGTTTTCCTAGGTTGATTTAAAAATAATACATAGAGTAGTAAAAAGAGCTTGATTTTGGAGTCCTATCTAAATTTGAATTCCAGACTGTTGCAAACCACATGTACGTCTTTGGACAAGAATACTATAAGTGGTTTCAAAACATAGCTTCACCGCAGAAGTCATCCAGGGAATTGTTAACGATTTCTAGCCCCATTCCAGATCTAGTGAAATCAGAATTTACAGGAATGGATCTAGGAACCTCTGTTTTTGAAGCTGGCATTGTTTCACATATGGTACAACTTAGGTGGGATACTAAAACTTCAGAGGGTACAAGATTAGGAAAAATACCATATAAGGTATCCGATATAATTATTGCTGAGATTTTTAGAAATTGTATGTTTATGTATATATAGAGAGATGTCTATGGTTCCATCTTTTCCCCCAATCCCCTGTTTGGGGCAGGGTAAGAATGTGGGTTTGGGGTTTCTTTTTTTCTTAAAATTTAATCCAGACTTCTCTTTCCTATAGGAAACAGATGTATTTTCATCATAATCAGCTAGATTGGGAGGAACGTAGTTCTGCTGGTAGATATGTTACGGGACACTGCAAACCATTAAAGGTAAAACAAAAAAAAAAAACAAAAAAAAAACCTGTTTTAACTATTTTTTATTGTCTTTCTTAAACAAAGTCATTTTTCCCCTCAGGAATTTATGCTCTGTCATGATGAAGAACATGAGAAACTGTTTGACCTGATTCAAAGAATGTTAGAATATGATCCAGTGAAAAGAATTACCTTGGATGAAGCATTGCAGCATCCTTTCTTTGACTTATTAAAAAAGAAATAAAATGGAAATCAGTGGTCTTACTATACTTCTCTAGAAGAGATTATTTAAGACTGTGTCAGTCAACTCTAAACATTCTAATATTTTTATAAACCTTAAATTATTTTGTACAGTTAAGTGTAAATGCTGTATGTTTTGTATCAATCGCATAATTATCTTGTTAAGCAAATATGGTCTTGATAATGAATGAAATATAAAAGCTAAAATTAATTTTCCTTTTTTGAGATTAATTACCATTTTTAAAGACCTTTGGAATATCCTTTGTGTCCAGTGATTGATCTTGCCTTTTTGTACATGGAGGTTGACTCTTGGAAGTGATTTTTGTGTTTGGTTTTTTTTTTTTTGAGTAAAAGGAAATCTTGACTATTTCATTCTTAAATGAATATTCTTTATTTACCTCAAACTTTCCTTAACTTTAAAAGATTTTTCTGTAATTGTTGAACAGGTAATAAGTATTATTAACTTTAGGTAGGCAGGTATTAGAAACCAAAACCCATAGGAACTGTTTGCTGTTGGAATTTCATTAAATTGTAAGTATTGTGTTCTGTTTCATTGGTTGATGTCAGTGGTGGTAAGTAGCATTCATGGAAAGACATCCAACTTGTGCATGGTAATAGATTAATAAAACCACATACACACTTCGTTTAAGATTAAAGTCTAACTGGAAAGTTAGCTTGGAAAGTCCTGTTTTCCAATGGTTATTTATGTAGTTAGTCACAAACGTAGAAATAGGAATTCTGATGACTGAGGTTTTTGTTTTTAATGCCAAATCTTCAGGAGTCTAGAAATTGTCCAATATCTGTCTCCTTACCATATGAAGTATAAATACTTAAACCTCAGCCTATGAGACTTTATGGTTATTATTAAACAATTTGTATTTATGTTACTGTTTACTGGAAAACAAAAAAAAAGATGATTTGATCGGAGAACACTTGGGAAGAAAACTGCAGAAGTTTCCAGACCCTGATTGGTTAACATAATGAACTTTTTGTTTGTCTGTAGGTATTTTTTTCTGCTTACCTGTTTACACATGAAAAACTAAGTGGTAGGGGCTTCCCTAGTGGCACAGTGGTTGAGAGTCCGCCTGCCGATGCAGGGGACACGGGTTCGTGCGCCGGTCCAGGAAGATCCCACATGCCGCGGAGCGCCTAGGCCTGTGAGCCATGACCTCTGAGCCTGCGCGTCTGAAACCTGTGCTCCGCAACGGGAGAGGCCACAACAGTGAGAGGCCTGTGTACCACAAAAAAACAAAAAACAAACAAACAAACAAATCTACATGGTAAATGTTAATTTAGTAAAAAAAACCCAAAACTATTGATCAGTCTGCCAGGTAAAAATATTTTTTGTTGTAGAATTCATGATTGCTTATCCAGATAAAGATTTTTGTTAAAAGTATTCCCATTTCTGAAGTGCATTACCAAAGATTTGAGTTTCATCTGTATTCTGAACATAAGATGCATGTAATTTTTTGGTATGACAAATGGTGATACCAAGTGGGTTTCTCTACATGATCCGCTGGTAGCATTTGCACATAGAGTAAAGCTGTGTTCCTGACGTTGGCTAGGAATTTAAGAGAGCTGAAAGAAGTTTTGCCATAGAATCACTGCCTAAGTTATTCTTAGGCCTCTGATGCAGTCCACATATAGTTCAACTATGTTATATGTTATAAGGTTTTTTTGTAAAGGAGCATTTGATGTAAAGAAAAGGTTTTTCCTTAACACAGCAATCTCGTTATAGAGATTCAGAAGTCAGCCATCCTTTAGTTTCCTCTCCATTTCCATACTGCTAGAGCCACTGCACTACCGAAGCCTCCTGACCTTTCCCTACAAGTGCTCCAGGTTCCCAAATTAATGTTTACTTTCTCCCCCATCAGAAACTCATTCCTTTGGAGTAGCTGATCTCAGGATATAGGAGGAAAGAAAACTATCCACACTCTTTCTTACTAAAAAGGTAATGATTGCTAACCCCTTTCCCTGCTGAAAAGTATTTACATTCTTCACTAAGGGTATTTGCTAGTTCCCAGGCCTAATTCATGGAAGTTTAGGAATTAAAGTGAAACTTCAGTGAATTAGGTAGGATAGAAGAAAAGTTTAGTGGTGAGGATGGTACCTCTGGTATCATATGAGTGTCTCCTGCTAACCTTCCTTCCCATCTTCTGTGAACTCTCGGGTTCCTACTCTTACTTGCCTTTTTCCTTGTACTTCTGGACTCAATTTCTGAAAGCACCAGGTTTTTATTTGACAGTGTTGGGAGCTTCAGCACTAACAGGAAAGGTTTAGAATGGCCAGTGTATAAATATGGATCGTTTGTAACTGGGTATTTTCCCTCATGATTTGATGTCTCCTAGTTTACTATTTCTAGAAATTCCATTGACGTCAAACCTAGTTTTAAAAGTGCAGCTAAATAGGTTATTTCCAGTGTTTTCTGCTACTGCTTATTTGCTCAGGTGTTCTCATCCATGCATTCATCAAAATTTTTGGAGTAGACGAATAAAATTGACTTATGCAGTTGACAGTAGAAAAATACCCAGTGGAGTTCTGTAGTTCGTACAGCTGAAAACTATTCCTCTGAATAATCTTGAAGGGCTTGATGCTAGAGAAATTAGAAATGACTCAGCCACGACTCCTAATAATTGCGGCTGAATTGTGACTTAAACTCAGGTATCCTAGATTCTAGCATTGTGCCTTCTTGTGATAATACACCTTACTGAGTTAAAAACTTCAGTTTGATTCTTGTTCATGGTTCTGTGAAATGGGATGAAATGAATGTAATGGCTAATAGTTTAATTACTTGGATTCCATTTTTCTCACGTTTTTCTTTAGTAGTTGATACATAGCTTCAACCATCAAAATGGTTAAAATGGTATGATAATTTGAAAATATACTCTGTTTTAAGTAGATAGGCAGATAACCTATATTTAAACTATCTTGACATCCTGGAATGAAGAAACACTTTGTCAGTTAGTGGCCTGGCTTTTTAACTCATTTCCAGTTTGAAATTTCTGATTCCCACAAAATTTGGTGCAAGTAAGGTATTTTAAATTTAAACATCCAGGGACTTCCAGGGTGGTGCAGTGGTTAAGAATCCACCTGCCAATGCAGATGACGCAGGTTTGAGCCCCGGTCCGCGAAGATCCCACATGGCGGAAGCACCTAACTTGGTGTGCCACAACTGCTGAGCCTGAGCTCTAGAGCCCGAGAGCCACAACTACTGAGCCCATGTGCTGCAAGTACTGAAGACCGCATGCCTAGAGCCTGTGCTCCTCAAGAGAAGCCACCGCAATGAGAAGCCTGCGCACCGCAACGAAGAGTAGCCCCCACTCACTGCAACTAGAGAAAGCCCACACACAGCAATGAAGACCCAACACAGACAAAAAGAAATAAGATTTTAAAAATTTGTAAATTTGAACATCTAGTACTTCGTTTAACAAGCTGCATTTTCTGGGAATTCCCTAGTGGTCCAGTGGTTAGGACTCTGCTTCCACTGCAGGGGGCACTGGTTCAATCACTGGTCAGGGAACTAAGATCCCACATGCCAAGCAGCCAACAACAAAAAAAGGCAACCTTTTCAAATAGAACAGAAGAATTCATGAGTCATTAACAGTATTAATAGCGTCAGTAATTGTTGGCTTAGTAGATTGCACGTTTGCAAATAAATAGGTAGAAACAATTTTAATTCTTAAAAGAGTTGATCCAGTTAGTTGGTTAATTGGTTTTATTTTTTCCATATTTTCATAGAGGGAAGGTAAAGTTTTAAGTCAGGTTGGCTTTACAACTCCTTGGCCAGTCTAGCCTTTGCGGACAGTTTTATGTTAGTGATTTTTTAAAATAACATGCAAAAGTTGAATAATGAACCTCTAAATATATATAGCCCAGCTTAAAAAATCAAAAGCATTTTGCAAATTTTGTTTCATCAGTTCCCCAACTTATTTTCCTGTTGCATTTAAGTACAAATGTCAGATACCATTTCATCCATATTTCTGTACTGTATATCTTTTACCATGAGTTTCTAATGCGAGTATCACACCTAACAAAATAATTCCTTATCTGGTAGGGTCTATAAAGTTTCATGATTGTCTAAAGAGTTATTTTAAGTTAGTTTGAATCAGTACCGAGTCAGGGTCCACACATAGCTAATTTGTCTCAGATCTCTTAATCACTATGTGCCTTTTTCTCCTCTTTTTATGTCTTTGCTAATTGAAACTTGGTCATTTGTCTTTAGAGAGTTTCCCATATTCAATATTTCATTGGAGTGGTGTCCTTTCCTCTAGTCCCCACTTATCCTGTAAACTGAGAGTTAGTGAAGTTTTTTTTATAGTATTCCTTCTGATAAATACAGAAGGGATGTTAGAAATACACTGTGTTGCTACTCTTTATGAAATACTATATTTGGGCACCAATCATCAGTGGATGCTAAAACCATGAGGGGAAAACTGATGGAGAACTTTAAAATGAAGGGATCAGGCTGAACCTCAGGTTGGCAACCAGATAGATGTGTTGATATGCGTCTGAGGTGATGCAATAGGAAATACACAGCACCTGTGGGGTATCACTGCCTTTAAAACAAAAACATTGAATTTGGATCTAGTCAAGCCTGTAGATTGAAATTGAAATATAAAGAAGCATCCCGACCCTTTTTGTTCATTTCTTACCTGTCTGTTAATTCTTTGGGGTAGCAGTTCAATGAATTAAAAGAGCTCAGACTTCTTACTAGCATGGTTTCCACTTTAGTCCTAGGTCTTCTCTGTGTTTGGAGGAGTAAGTTACTTTAAAGTAACTGTACTTCCTTACTTGGAATTACTGAGGGATAATATCTGTTATCTAATAGCCAATGCAGGGGACACAGTTTCAATCCCTGGTCCGGGAATATCCCACATGCCACGGAGCAACTAAGCCCGTGCGCCACAACTACTAAGCCCACACACTGCAAATACTGAAGCCCATGCACCTAGAGCCCGTGCTCTGCAACAAGAGAAGCCACAACAGTGAGAAGACCGTGCACCACAACTAGAGAAAGCCCGCACTCAGCAACAAAGACCCAACACAGCCAAAAATTTAATTTTTTTTAATCTAGCAGATTACCTGGCTTTTAGTTGACCCACTAGTAAATAGCAGTTATGTACTTTGTTTTCTATAAATGTTTTAACCCCTAGTAAATAGCAGTTACTTTGCTTTCTATAAATGCTTTAACCCAGGTGACTTCATGTTTTTTAAATTTTCCCAGTAATGTTGGTTGTTCCTCTTTAGGGCACCAGGAATTACAAAACTATCAAGAATTCTACTTTTTTTTTTTTTTTTTTTTTTTTTTTTTTTTTTTGCGGTACGTGGGACTCTCACTGTTGTGGCCTTTCCCGTTGCAGAGCACAGGCTCCGGACGCACAGGCTCAGTGGCCATGGCTCACGGGACTAGCTGCTCCACGGCATGTGGCATCTTCCCGGAGTGGGGCACAAACCCACGTCCCGTGCATCGACAGTCAGACTCTCAACTACTGCACCACCAGGGAAGCCCAAGAATTCTAGTTTTGACTCCCTATCATAGCAGTTTTTATTGTGACATTTCACTGAAACTGGAAGGGGGAATAGAATTTTCAAAGAATTTTCAAAGAATTTTTCCTTTTTTAACCAATCAAGAATGGTCAACTATTCAGATATATTTTCTTATATTCACTCCTTTCCTGGTTTTAGTTTGTTTTTAAACATTGCAATTCTGGGGAGAAGTTATATATAATTAAAAGACTTTAGCATAGATTTAATTGTAAAGGGACAATTTGTGGTCCCTTTGGGATATTTAATCCTAAATCCTAAATATCCCAAAGGAGCAGACACCTCATAGGTCTAGTTCTTTAGATACTATCAACAGCAGTTACATGTAATGAGATTAAAGATTAATTGTAGATTTGGAGGAGTTCCCATGCACCCCCTCCTCCCAGTGACTTAAAATGTTTCCCATTACAAATATAAATGAAAATTAAGGTTTTTTTAACTTAAAAAAAAAACTCCTTTTTTTTATCATGAGCTTTGAATTTTATTTTTATTGAAGTATTAGTTTCAGGTATACAGCAAAGTGATTCAGTAATATATATACATATATATGTGTGTGTATATATATATATATTCCTTTTCAGATTCTTTTCCATTATAGGTTACTACAAGATATTGAATATAGTTCGCAGTGCTATACAGTAGGTCTTTGTCATTTATTTTATATATAGTAGTGTGTATCTGTTAATCCCAAACTCCTAATTTATCCCTACCCCACTTCCCCTTTGGTAACCATTTATTTTCTATGTCTGTGAGTCTATTTCTGTTTTGTACATAAGTTCATTTGTATCATCTTTTTAGATTCCACATATAAGTGATATCAAGATATTTTTCTTTGACTTATTCACTGAGTATGATAACCTCTAGGTCCATCCATGTTGCTGCAAATGCCATTTTTCATTCCTTTTTCATGGCTGAGTAATATTCTAGTGTGTTTGTGTGTGTGTGTGTGTGTATCCACTCATCTGTCGATGGACACTTTGGTTGCTTCCATGTCTTGGCTATTGTAAATAGTGATGCTATGAACATTGGGGTGCATGTATCCTTTCCAATTAGAATTCATTTTCATCTTTTCTGGGTATATGCCCAGGAGTGGGATTGCTGGATCATATGGTAGTTCTAGTTTAGTTTTTTGAGAAACCTCCATGCTGATTTCCATAGTGGTTGCACCAAATTATGTTCCCACCAACAGTGTAGAAGGGTTCCCTTTTCTCCACACCCTCTCCAGCATTTATTTTTTGTAAACTTTTTGATGATGGCAATTCTGACTGGTGGAGGTGATACCTCAGTAGTTTTGATTTGTGTTTCTCTAATAATTAGCAATGCTGAGCATCTTTTTGTGTGCCTGTTGGCCATCTGGATGTCTTCTTTGGAGAAATGTCTATGTAGGTCCATTTTTTGATTGGGTAGTTGGGTTTTTTGTTATTGAGTTGTACGAGCTGTTTGTATATTTTGAAAATTAAGCCCTTGTTGGTCACATCATTTGCAAATATTTTCTCCTAGTCCATAGGTTGTAGTTTTGTTTTGTTTATGGTTTCCTTTGCTGTGCAAAAGCTTATAAGTTTGATTAGGTCCCATTTGTTTATTTTTGCTTTTATTTCTTTTGCCTTGGGAGGCTGTCCTAAGAAAACATTGCTATGATTTATGTCAGAGAATGTTTTGCCTATGTTCTCTTGTAGGAGTTTTATGGTGTCATGTCTTATATTTAAGTCTTTAAGCTATTTTGAGTTTATTTTTTTGTATAGTGTGAGGGAGTGTTCTAACTTCATTGATTTACATGCAGCTGACTGTCTAGCTTTCCCAACACCACTTGCTGAAGAGACTGCCTTTTCTCCATTGTATATTCTTGCCTCCTTTGTCGAAGATTAATTGACCATAAGTGGGTGGGTTTATTTCTGGGCTCTGTATTCTGTTCCATTGATCCATGTCTTTTTTTGTGCCCATACCACACTGTTTGGATTACTGTAGCTTTTGTAGTATTGTCTGAATTCTGGGAGGGTTATGCCTCCAGCTTTGTTCTTTTTCCTCAGGATTGCTTTGGCAAATCTGGGTCTTTTGTGGTTCTGTATAAATTGTAGGATTATTTATTCTAATTCTGTGAAAAATGTCATGGGTAATTTGACAGGGCTCGCATTAAATCTGTAGATTGGTTTGGGTAGTATGGACATTTGAACAATATTAATTCTTCCACTTTGAGAACATGGGATATCTTTCCATTTCTTTGAGTCATCTTCAGTTTCTTTTATCAATGTTTCACAGTTCTCAGCAAATACGTTTTTCACCTCCTTGGTCAGTTTTATTCCTAGGTTTTTTGTTTTTTGTTTTTGATGTGATTATAAAATGAATTGGTTTTTTACTTACTCTTTCTGATATGTCATTATTACTGTAAAGAAGTGCAACAGGTTTCTGTATGTTAATCTTATATCCTGCTACCTTGCTGAATTCATTTATCAGTTCTAATAGCATTTGTGTGGAGTCTTTATGGTTTTCTATATAGAGTATCATTGTCATCTGCATATAATGACAGTTTTCCCTCTTCCCTTCCAATTTAGATACCTTTTTAAAAAGAACCCAGTGCTTTTAAACACTGCTGGATTTACTCTTAACTAAAGGCAACATGGGTAGGTACAGTTTTGAGAATGATTGATAATAACCAGCCTAAATGATTAGAGCATGTCATTAATAGAGGAGTTTAATTTTTAAAGATCTTGCTATTATTTTTTAATATTTTTCCCATTATTTTTAGGAACATTTAAGTTATGTTGTGTGTCCTCACAATAATTGCACACGTGAGAACAATATGACTTGTGTGACAATGCTTGCCTGCAGAGTCAGATTGAATTTAGACCCTGGGATTCCCTGTATAGGTAGACAAATTAGGTATTCTCTGTAGTCTCATCTATGAGTTGAAATACTAATACCTAACTTCCCAAGAGTGGTTGTGAGGATTAAATAAGGGAATTTATATAAAGTAGCTGTTATTTTCACCATTTCTTGATTTATACCCTATATTCTTGATTTATACAGTATTCTATAGTCTATAAATGATTTTCCTATCCTTTTGGTTTTAGTCCTGTAGGAACCATATGAAATGAGCACAAATAGATACTATTTCCATTTGTATGTTACCATGGTACATCTTTTTTCCATCCATTTATTTATTTATTTATCTATGAAGTGTTTTATGTAGGAAGTATATATTTGGGTCTTGCATTTTTATCTAATCTGACAATCTTTTTTTAAAAACATCTTTATTGGAGTATAATTGCTTTACAATGGTGTGTTAGTTTCTGCTGTATAACAAAGTGAATCAGTTATACATATACATACATCCCCATATCTCTTCCCTCTTGCGTCTCCCTCCCTCCCATCCTCCCTATCCCACCCCTCTAGGTGGTCACAAAGCACTGATCTGATCTCCCTGTGCTATGTGGCTGCTTCCCACTAGCTATCTATTTTACATTTTGTAGTGTATATATGTCCATGCCACTCTCTCACTCTGTCCCAGCTTACCCTTCCCCCTCCCCATATCCTCAAGTCCATTCTCTAGTAGGTCTGCATCTTTATTCCCATCTTGCCCATAGGTTCTTCATGACCATTTTTTATTTTTTTTTTAGATTCCATATATATGTGTTAGCATATGGTATTTGTTTTCTCCTTCTGACTTACTTCACTCTGTATGACAGACTCTAGGTCCATCCACCTCACTACAAGTAACTCAATGTCATTTCTTTTTATGGCTAAGTAATATTCCATTGTATATATGTGCCACAATCTTTGCCTGCTAGTTGTGTTTAGACCATTTATATTTAATGGGATTTTTGATATTTGGGGGTTTAGATTACCATCTTCCTATTTTTTTTATTTTTCCCATTTCTTCCCATTTTCCTTTTTCTGCTTTATTTTGAACTGAGTATTTTTCATAATTCTACTTTATTAGCTGGTTTATTAGCTAAACCGTGTGTATGTGTGTGTGTGTGTGTGTGTGTGTGTGTGTGTGTGTTTAGCATGTGCTTTAGAGTTTGTAGTATACATCCTTATCACAGTATGCTTGTAATTGACATTATACTATGTCACATACAGTAAAAGAATCTTGTAACAGTACACTACCATTTTCCCCTCCTGGGCTTTATACCATTTTGCCATACATTTTACTTAGCCATATGTTAAAACCCTGCAATACATTGTTATTTTTGCCTTAAGCCATCTATTATCTTTTAAAGAGATAATACATGTTCTTTTTTTTCTTTTTTTTCAAGCTTTTTCCTTCTGTTTCATTTTAGATAGTTTCTACTGCTATATTTTCCTTTTTTAAAATATATATATTTATTTATTTGGCAGTGTTGGATCTCCATTGCTGTGCACGGGCTTTCTCCATTTGCCATGAGCGGGGGTTACTCTTCGTTGCAGTGTGCGGGCTTCTCATTGCGGTGGCTTCTCTTGTTGCAGAGCATGGGCTCTAGGTGCACGGGCTTCAGTAGTTGTGGCTCATGGGCTCTAGAGCGCAGGCTCAGGAGTTGTGATGCACGGGTTTAGTTGCTCCATGGCATGTGGGATCTTCCCGGACTAGGGCTTGAACCTGTGTCCCCCGCATTGGCAGGTGGATTCTTAGTCACTGAGCCACCAGGGAAGTCCCATCTACTGCAACTATGTTAATCTCCTGCCGTGTCTAACCTACCTTTAATCCCATAGAGTTTAATTTTCATCTCAACATTGTCATTTTAGCCTCTAGATTAGACTTTTAACAAAAATCTTTTGTCTCTACTTAACATGTTCAGTCTCTCCTCTTAGTTCCTTGAACATATAGAATACAGGTATAACCTTTAATATCCTTATCTGCTAATGCTATCATCTCTTTGATTTCTGAGGTGGTTTTGATTGATTGCTTTTTCTCCTATCATGGGTCATATTTTCTTGCTGTTTTGTGTGCCTGGTAATTTTGGCTTTTTGTTTTACCTTGTTGGTTATTGGGTATTTTTATATTCACTTGAGCTTTATTATGGAACATGATTAAATTACTTGAATCATTTTGATCTTTTCAGGTTTGGGGTTTAAGCTTTATTAGGCAGGACGAGAGCAGCATTTAGTCTAGGGCTAGTTTATGCCCACTGTTGATGCAAAATCTTTTGAGTACTCTACCCAGTGCCCTCTGAATTAGAAGGTTTTCCATGCTGGCTGGTGGGAAGAAGAGCTCTCCCTGGCCTGTGGGCTGTGGGGATTGCTTCCTCTCTAATTAGAGTCTCATCGTTTTGAGTGGTTCTGTCCTGGCCCCAGTAGTTTCCTCACAAATGTGATGAACTCAGGCGGAGAGTTCTCTTTCTGTGTGCAGCTCTGCTCTCCAGTCCTCTACCCTGCAAATTCTAACTGCCTCAGCTTCTTTGGACTTGCAGCTCCTTCACCTTAGGGTGGCTCTGCCTGGGTCCCCCTTTCTGCACTGTGGCCTGAAAACATCTCTCCATAGAGTAAGGTGGGACAATCCTTGGGCTCACTTCATTTTTCCACCATCTCCCAAGGGTCACTGTCCCTCATTGCCTGATGTCCAGTATCTTGAAAACTGCCGTTTCATATAGTTTGTTTAGTTTTCTAGTTTCAGATTGAGTAAGTCTAGTCCCTGTTGGTATATCCATTTTGCAAACTAGAAAACTGGGGGTCTGAAATAGTAAGTAGCTGTGAGCTATTAGTGGAACCACAACTGGAATCTAGGCATTATACATCAATACCTGATGCTTTTTCCACAATATCATACTGCCTTTTCTAAGTAACAATTTCCTCATGGAATTGAAACTTATCCTTTTAAGACTTAAAGCTTAATTTGAACCATTTTTGTTGGAAATTTTTAAAAAATGTTTAAGTACCCCTGCCTTCTTAAACAGAGCATTTTGAATATATCTGAACCTCTTCATTATCAACATTATTTATAATCTTATACAGTGGTTATCAACCCTATCTGACCCAAGTAATCCCCTTTTAATAAAATATTTTATAACGCCCTTTTATTCTGAAGAGTCTGAGTCCTTGACAATCCTCAGGCTGGGTTGCTGCACTTGCTATTTACAGTTAGGATGGGCAAAGGAGTGCCAGAAGGTGCCTGGCATATTCCTCCCTGTCCCCACTGTATAAAAGCAGCCTCCTCTCCCTACTGTTGAGGGTCAGTTACTCCTGCCAAAATGGTGACTCTTAGACTTCAGGTCCCTGGACACAGAGTTCAAAGTGCCCTGGGGGGCAGCCATAGCTTGTAGTTGAATGGACCCTTGCTGTGTGCCCTTGCAAGTGTAACACTCTTGAGAAGTAGGACCTCCAATCCTGCAGGGCTCAGCTTTGTGAGGACAGCAAGCACAAAATCCCCCAGTGAGTCATGGGACGTGATGGTGAGTGGACCTACTCTTGCTTCTACCCCGTGGTTCCTGGACCCACGCATTATTAGAAAAAAGTGTCATGTAGAGGTCCCTCTTTTTTTTTTTCTTTCTTTTTTTTGCGGTACGCGGGCCTCTCACTGCTTTGGCCTCTCCCATTGCAGAGCACAGGCTCCGGACGCGCAGGCTCAGCAGCCATTGCTCAGGGGCCCAGCCACTCTGCGGCATGTGGGATCTTCCCAGAGCGGGGCACGAACCCATGTCCCCTGCATCGGCAGGCAGACTCTCAACCACTGCACCACGAGGGAAGCCCGAGGTCCCTCATTTAATGCATATTCCACATCCTGAAAGATGGCACTGCAGTCTTTTAGCATATTGTCTCTGAATACTCTGAGTTGGTGCTTCACCTGTGCCTTCAAAAGGCAGTTCCAGTGTTCTGTGAGGCTGGCTGCTTCTGGCTGGTGCAGGATGTAATACAACCAGTGGATTCCATGGTCATGGGCTCACTCCCCCTCTTCCTCTGCTGTAAAGTGAGTTCCCTGGTCAGATGCTCTGTTATATAGGACTCCACACCTGTAGAATGGGGAATCTGTATGGATAGTGGTGCTGCCTGAGGCTCTGCAAACAGGGAAGACAAGCCCATACCTAGTATAGCTATCCACCCCTGTGAGGGACAAAGTGCCGGCCCTTCTGGGATGAAGGGAGTCCAAAGTAGTTGATTTGCCACCAAGTAGCCAGTTGGTCTCCCTGAGGACTAGTGCCTATCGCTGACAGGTTAGCCATTTCAGAGGCAGCAGTAGCTAGATTGACCTTGGTAATCTGTATACATGTTAGGGAATGCAGTGGATTCCTGCCCACCTCCCAGATCTGCTCTCCACCACTCTGACTCAGCTCTCTGCCCTTAGGAGGCTGACCTCTTTGCATTGCATCATCTGGGCTCCCTTGCCCTGTAGGTTTGGTCAGTGGGAGGCCCAGCAGTTCAGAGAGTAAGAGGAGAGAGAGATTATCCCCCAGCTCCTTACCTTCCAAGCCATGGTTTTGCAGAGGTGGTATCCCTTGACCAAAGGCCACAGCTCCTGTTGAGCTGACCTTTGTTGAGCTCCGAGCATTCACAGGGTTCCCACACAGTTCGTTCTTCTCCCCCCTGTAGCTAGAGATGATAGTGGCCTCCCACTGTTTATACTCCAGAGTGCTTCTTCAACATCCCCTGTTGACTTCCCTTTATCTGCCCCACCATGTAGACAGTCTCTACAATCAGACTGTCTTCAGTCTGAGGATGCCATCTGTTCCTTCCAGGACCCCAGCTTACAAAACAGAGTATTTTCTGCCTTGTCTTTTAAATTAAGCTGTAGACAGTAAACATATTTTCGCCTTTCCTTAATTCACTTGACAAATATTTGCCAGATCCTGTACTGCTCTTTGAGAAAACAGGGGTGAACAAGACAAATGGATAACTTTGTCTTGTTAATAAAAAGGTAACTTCAAACAGTGATAAATGATCTTCCTGAGTAATCCTTCTGAGGACTGCGAGTGAAGCCTCCTTAGATTGGACAGTCTGGGTAGGTCTTTTGGAGATAGTGAGGTTTAAGGACCTGAGGACCTTGACCTGAAGGAGGAGCTTGCTCAAAGATCTGAGAGCAGGATATTCCAGATAGTGAGGCTGTAGGCAAGGGCAGAGGCCAAAGAGACCAAGGAGCTTGGCTTGTTTAATACACAGAAGCTTCTGGAATATGGTGAACAATACTTTACAGGTGATGGGCAATTTGCCTATGTGTTTGTAGCAAGAATGATGTGCCCACTTGTAACATGGTGTTGGCCTCTTTTCAAAGAAGACAATCCAGTTTGCTGAGCAAGTACTTTTCAGACAATTTATTGGGCATACGCTAGATCTTAGCAAGACCTATCTCTGTATAACCGCTTAACTGTGACCCCAAGTTACCTAAGGTCACAGCTACAAAGTTGCAGAGGTGAGATGCCAACCATTTGTTTTATTCCAATCTTGGAGGTAACTTTCCCCTCCAAATTCAGGAGTTAAGGAGGAATATGTCAGCTGAAGGTCCTCAACCGCGTTCAGAGATAAGTAATCTATCCAAAGACGCTAATAAATCCAAAGATACCCAGAGAGTGGGAAGATATAACAGGTCTTGTTTTCAAAAACGGCTGTGGATTTGCCCAAATTACAAAGGTCCAAGCAAGTCTGTTGTTTTTATTTGATTATTACTGGAGTTAGTGGGAGAGTTATGTGGGACCCATTTTAGGATACAATATGCCTGGTAGGAATCTGAGCCAGCAGAGAATGTGCTTGACTTCCAGCCTTGCCCCCCTTTCTTGAAAAAGACTGTTCCGGCCATTTGATTCTCATTCAGGCTTTCCTACTTTACCCCTGGGGTGTACATTTGCATCAGAATCGCAGTATAGGTTAAATGTGGTGCATACTAGATGATTATTTTTGGCCAAGTTGTGTTTCCACTACAGAATTAAGCCATCCGCTCATCAAAAGTTGGAGTTCTTTTCCCCTATCTTTTGCATTTGTTAAAGCCTACATTTTCTCAAATGAAAGACTTCTCTAGGTCAGGAACAAGGTCTTTCAATTTGTTTCCAGCACCGCATGTCTGGCACATAATAAATGGTGAGAGTATTAAATATTCTAAGAGGCATCCTTCCACTGGGCTCAATCCCGACCCTGACTGCGTCTGTAAGGATGAATGCACAAGAGGTCGCTTTCCACCACCAAGCGGCGCTAGGGCACCATCTAGAAAGGATTCACTAAGTTTTCCACAGGGTTTGAAGTTTCGTACTTCAAAACTTGTGACACTTCAAAGTGTCAGGTTAATTCACAAGTCGAGGGGAATTTTCCCAACAAATGAATGATGCCGCAGCCAGGGGTAGGCTGCAGAAGGCGCTCTGAGTCTCTGGGTGCACCACAGACCTCTTGGGATCGCAGCTGGAACTCGGGCTGCGGAGTCGCAGAGGTGCATGCACGGGAGTGGGTGCAGCCCGGCGTCCAGGTGAGGGCGGAGGTGCGTGCTGCGCGCGGGGTCAGCCAGGTACGCGCTGTGGGGCTCCGAGGAGCCAGCTCCGTTTCCGCCCCCGCCCCCTCGCCACGCAGTTCTGGCCTGGCCGCTCCTCGCCTGGGTGGGTCCCGGCCCCTCTTCTGGCAGGGTCTATTTGCATAGAGGAAACTGCCCAAAGTGGCCGCTGTGGAGGAGCTGGCGGCAGGGAAGGGGGCGTGCGCCGCGGTCCGCTGCTGCCTGGAGGCCAAGCCCCGTGCCGGGCCGAACTCGTTCCTCGGGCTCTCCAGCACGCTCAGCCAGCGACCCCGGCTCTGTGCACCGTCCTCTCTGAGAGTCCACCCGCGATGAGCACACCATGAGTCCAGGCCAGGGCGCCGGCGGCGACGCGCGGAAGGGCTGCCGGACGCGCGGCGGCGGTGCGCAGCTCCCCGCGACAGCAGCCGGGGCCTGGGCGGTGAGCGGTTGTGCTTGCCGCTCTCCGCCGGCTCAGCGGTCGCCTGCCTGCTGCTGGGCGTCCAGGCCGCCACGCTGCAGGGCCGGGTGGCGGCGCTCGAGGAAGAGAGGGAGCTGCTGTGGCGCGTGGGGTCGCCGGACACCCTGGTCGCCTGGGCCAAGCCGCAACTGGAGCACCTGCTGCGCGAGCTAAGTCGCTGAGCGCGGGGCTGGGATTGTCCGTGCACCGGGAGCCGTCGCGGTGCGGAGCGGCCGCCGGCCAGCCGTGAGCGCCTGAGTCCGTCCGAGCAGCCTGCGTGGGGTCGGGGGTGGGGTGGGGTGGGGAGGGAGGCTGGGGTGCTGGCGGCCGAGGGGTCCTGCTGTCCCTGCTCCAGCCTCAGGGTCGGCCTACGTGAAAAACAACCTAGAAGGGCTGTTTCGGGGACGAGCAGGGGGAGGAAGAGGAAAGACTGCGGGCTTTGAAATAACAGATCTGGGGGCGAGTCTCCACAGGTGTGTGCACTCGGACCGGAGGCTTCCCGCCAGCATTAAGGGCCTGCCTTCCTACCTGTGCCGGGATAATGAAGAAGCTCTTGCGGGAAGTGTGTGGTGACTTCTGTCACTGGTAGCAGCTATAGTTCCCAACGCTGATATACCTGCAGA
Organism: Mesoplodon mirus; assembly: GCF_964341445.2. NCBI lineage: Eukaryota > Metazoa > Chordata > Mammalia > Artiodactyla > Ziphiidae > Mesoplodon > Mesoplodon mirus. The sequence continues at coordinate 24,744,598 of NC_138980.1, read as the reverse complement.
GGTGTGGGGCCCCCAGCAGACCGGAGGTTTCCTGGTGGCAGGAAACCTCAGTCAGAACCTGGCCGGGGCCCTTGGAGGCACATGGTCAATCCAACCTGCCCTGTCCAGCCTACGGCCCCTCAGGAAATTGTTTCAGAACAGCTCCATCTTGGAGATGCTGTGCTGTGCTTGGGGTTGCTTGGGCTCAGCGCTCACCCAGGGCAACCCAGACCTGAGGGGGTGCCAACATCAGCTTGGCAGGGTGAGGGGAATCAAAAACAGTCCGGGCCAAAAAATACAGACTCTGGATTCGGTCGACGCCACCTAGGCGATGCCACCTGGGCATTGTGGACCCAGCAGATGCTGAGTTTCCTTGCTGGAAGCATCATATGAGACTCTCGGACACTTCTGTTAAGGTTGCTGCTATGTGTCTTCAAAGCAGGAGCCACATTTGGGACTTCAAATCTCTCACCCATCATGCTGATCAAAACCTCCAGCAGGGCACCTCCCCATAGAACAGTGGTGGTAGACTGGCCAGAGTGCCCCTGTTTGTGCTGGCCTCCCTTGCCTGAGCCATCCTCTTCTTCCTAGGAAAGGCAGCTACCCCAAGGTGGCAAGCATACTCCCCAAAGGGGCATCCTCAACTGTAGTATGAATAGCACCACAGTGTTTCAAGGTAGAGGAGAGGATGGGCAGGGCTGTTACTACCATTTCCCCTGAGCTGTGCCCAGCTGTGATCTTTATTACTGTAGCTGTGTATCCATTGTTGAGTTAATTTGGATTCTTTAAGGTGAATGGGAGAAGACTGTACCATGCCTTTGTGTTCACCATACCTATTTCTTAGTCACTTTAATTGAAGCCAGTATCACATCTCTTCTAATTTGGTTTTGGGCAAAATTGCTGCTTCATGAAATGATTTCCTATGTTCCTCTTGAAAGTGCCTGCAGACTTTAGAAATCTCTCTGGAGCCCTGCTGGCAACTCCTGGTGATGTTTTCATAATTGCAGCCCATTACCTTTAGGCAAGTCCTTAGAGACAAGGATGTTGAATTGATTTATGGAGGGCCAGTAAATTTTCTCCCTGTTAGTGATATAACTGAGGCTGTTCTTTCGAATGCGGGGCCCCTTTTACTTAATAAAAAATAAACTGCAAGCTTTGATTGAGTAAATCAGAAATCCCAGTAAAACCTTTTAGAAGGAACTTGCAAATTGTGTCCATTAATAGGGAGGGGAGTCCTGGGAAAGCAGCCACTGCTGAGATTTTCAAGTCCTGAACTATGCAGATCATAGGAGGCTTCATCCTGCTTCCAAGGAGTTATTGGGCAGAGTATTGCCCCTCTCCCTCTCTGTTTCTCTCTCTCTCTCTCTCTCTCTCTCTCTCTCTCCAAACCACTCTCCCCCCGCGCCCCCCACACTTCTTTCCTCTTCATTAGTAAGGGGAAGGGAAAATTTGAAATCCTGGGATTTCCACTTGAAATTCGCTATACCATTCTGCAGGCTGTACCATTAGCATAGGACACATCTTAACACTTCGTGCTACTAGCTAACCAAAGTTGGTGTTGAGGAGTCTCTACTTGGAGCATCTGAGATGCCACACTATGAATGCAGTTGGGGTTCAGCTTCTGGCTGTTTGAGTGTCCCTCTGAAAAGGCATCTCTTTCCCAGGGCACCAGTCTGTTCCTGCTCCTAGCCATTCTTCTTACAAATGTCACTGGATGGGAAATGTGCATGGCCTGGCCAGTGATCCTGAGAGTCCCTGGCTGAGATGAGGGGACTCATGGGAGGTGCATAGTGGGAGTTGGTAATTGGGTTTAAATAGATGTGAAGATAATTTAGGAAAACTCTTCGATATGAAGGACAAATAAATAATGAACTGAAAATCTCTTAAAGAAAGAACCTTTGTACTTGAACATGTTTTTCAGTTCTAATTTGTTCTCAGTGAAGCATCCTTTCAGCCTGTGCTGAAGTAGTCGTGTATGTGAGGATGCCTGCAGCTTGTCCTTTTACCAACAAGCTTGTTTTCAGAGAATAGAAATCCTTACCAACCATACACAACTTTAATGTCAGAAAAAAATAAGGAAACAATAAGCCAACAGAAGCCACTGTTACTATGGGACCCACTGTCTTTGTTCCCTTGGGAACAGAACTGTGAAATAACTTCTTTGGGACTGGCTGATGTGCCTGATAATGTAGATATAGAAGCTACAAAAAAGGGATATTCATGATAACTCATCATTATTAAAGACCCTTCCCATGGTACAAAATAAAGAAATGGTTTTCAGAAAATAAAAGCAAGATTTTTGAGCAAGAGTCATTAACAATAGTATCTTCAGTATGACCCAAAAATATAAATGCAAAACAAGCATATGATATTATGCTTTTAAAGTGCTTTCAAGAGCTTGCCTCGGTAATCAACCCCCCCATTAGTTATACCTATAGTTACAGTATTACAAAAGCTTAAATTTTAGAGTAAATAAAATAGCTGCTATACTACAGCAAAAATTTTAATGCAAGAATTAAAGAAATATTTAGTTGTATTCAGAGGAAACTATTTTCAGCTTACGAGTGATTTATTGTTGGCTGTTGGTCTTCCATTCTCCAGACCAATCAGTTTGAAAACAAGAAAAACCCAGAGACTCAGGGTAAAATTCAAGTCCTTTCCTTCCCTACCATCAACTATATATATTGGTTAAGTTACCATAAAACCCAGAATCAAATGTAGCTTTTTTTGGCCTCTGTGGCAGCTTTTCACTTATCAGGACCGCTCTAAGGTGTATGCTTTAATAAAAATGCCAATTTTTGAATCCCATGGCACAACTGGAGATGGAGTATAAATCAGAGCTACATTTGTTTCCTTGACATTTCCTGGCTCCCAAACCAAAGAAGTTTATAGTTACTTCCTGGCATGCTCACTTTATCTCTCCACTCTTTTTTTTTTTCTTGTTTTATTTTGCAGAAGTTTAGGAGAGCTTTATAATAATAGCAGCATGTTTCGAATGAGCCAACTGTTGGGACATTCCTTTCACAGATATATTTTGGAATTGTTGAATTGGACTTTTACACATTAGCTTTGAAGATTTGCAACATCGCTCCTGAAGTTCGGGGATCTGAAAGCTGAATGAATTTATACCAGCAGGCAGAGAGGGGTAGATGATAAATGGGGTTTCAGTCCCACTATTTACTAGTCCTGGCATCTAACCTCTTCAACTTCCTGAGCTCCTGCTTCCTCTTCCCTAATACGATGGTCACAACTACCTGTGTACTGATGAGCAAATAAGATAATGTAAAGGAAAGTGGTGGTCAGTAAGTCTTTGAAGGTCAGTACCAAAATCCCCAAGTGTGATTCCTTAAACAGTACAGTCATTGAATTATCTTGCATAACCTGAGAATCCTGGAAGTCAGCCTGCAGATGCTGGGTTAGTTCAATGACTTGGCCATAACTGGGTGCCAGGTCATTCTCTGCCATTCTCTTTTTTTTTTTTTTTTGGTTTTGTTTTGTTTACCTTGTCACTTTATTTTTATTTTTTTTTGTTTTTTTTTCCTCTCACAACTTTACATTTATTTTCTTTTTTCTTAACATCTTTATTGGAGTATAATTGCTTTACAATGGTGCGCTAGTTTCTGCTTTATAACAAAGTGAATCAGTTATACATATACATATGTTCCCATATCTCCTCCCTCTTGCATCTCCCTCCCGATCCCACCCATCCAGGTGGTCACAAAGCACCGAGCTGATCTCTCTGTGCCATGCAGCTGCTTCCCACTAGCTATCTATTTTACATTTGGTAGTGCATATATGTCCATGCCACTCTCTCATTTTGTTACAGCTTACCCTTCCCCCTCCCCATATCCTCAAGTCCATTCTCTAGTAGGTCTGTGTCTTTATTCCCCTCTTACCCCTAGGTACTTCATGACATGTTTTTTCTTATATTCCATTATATATGTGTTAGCATATGGTATTTGTCTTTCTCTTTCTGACTGACTTCACTCTGTATGACAGACTCTAGGTCCATCCACCTCACAACAAATAACTCAATTTCACTTCTTTTTATGGCTGAGTAATATTCCATTGTATATATGTGCCACATCTTCTTTATCCATTCATCCGATGATGGACACTTAGGTTGCTTCCATCTCCGGGCTATTGTAAATAGAGCTTCAGTGAACATTTTGGTACATGACTCTTGTTGAATTATGGTTTTCTCAGGGTATATGCCCAGTAGTGGGATTGCTGGGTCATATGGTAGTTCTATTTGTAGTTTTTAAAGGAAACTCCATACTGTTCTCCATAGTGGCTGTACCAAATTACATTCCCACCAGCTGTGCAAGAGTGTTCCCTTTTCTGCACACCCTCTCCAGCATTTATTGTTTCTAGATGTTTTGATGATGGCCATTCTGACTGGTGTGAGATGATATCTCATTGTAGTTTTGATTTGCATTTCTCTAATGATTAATGATGTTGAGCATTCTTTCATGTGTTTGTTGGCAGTCTGTATATCTTCTTTGGAGAAATGTCTATTTAGGTCTTCTGCCCATTTTTGGATTGTGTTGCATGAGCTGCTTGTAAATTTTGGAGATTAATCCCTTGTCAGTTGCTTCATTTGCAAATATTTTCTCCCATTCTGAGGGTTGTGTGTTGGTCTTGTTTATGGTTTCCTTTGCTGTGCAAAAGCTTTGAAGTTTCATTAGGTCCCATTTGTTTATTTTTGGTTTTATTTCCATTTCTCTAGGAGGTGGGTCCAAAAGGATCTTGCTGTGATTTATGTCATAGAGTGTTCTGCCTATGTTTTCCTCTACGAGTTTGATAGTTTCTGGCCTTACATTTAGGTCTTTAATCCATTTTGAGCTTATTTTTGTGTATGGTGTTAGGCAGTGATCTAATCTCATACTTTGACATGTACCTGTCTAGTTTTCCCAGCACTAATTATTGAAGAGGCTGTCCTTTCTCCACTGTACATTCCTGCCTCCTTTATCAAAGATAAGGTGACCATATGTGCGTGGGGTTATCTCTGGGCTTTCTATCCTGTTTCATTGATCTAGATTTCTGTTTTTGTGCCAGTACCATACTGTCTTGGTTACTGTAGCTTTGTAGTATAGTCTGAAGTCAGGGAGCCTTATTCCTCCAGTTCCTTTTTCTTTCTCAAGATTGCTTTGGCTATTCGGGGTCTTTTGTGTTTCCATACAAATTGTGAAATTTTTTGTTCTAGTTCTGTGAAAAATGCCAGTGGTAGTTTGATAGGGATTGCATTGAACCTGTAGATTGCTTTGGGTGGAAGAGTCATTTTCACAATGTTGATTCTTCCAATCCAACAACATGGTATATCTCTCCATCTATTTGTATCATCTTTAATTTCTTTCATCAGTGTCTTATAATTTTCCGCTTACAGGTCTTTTGTCTCCTTAGGTAGGTTTATTCCTAGATATTTTATTCTTTTTGTTGTAGTGGTAAATGGGAGTGTTTTCTTGATTTCACTTTCAGATTTTTCATCATTAGTGTACAGGAATGCCAGAGATTTCTGTGCATTAATTTTGTATCCTGCTACTTTACCAAATTGATTGATTAGCTCTAGTCGTTTTCTGGTAGCATCTTTAGGATTCTCTATGTATAGTATCATGTCATCTGCAAACAGTGACAGCTTTACTTCTTCTTTTCTGATTTGGATTCCTTTTATTTCCTTTTCTTCTCTGATTGCTGTGGCTAAAACTTCCAAAACTATGTTGAATAAGAGCGGTGAGTGTGGGCAACCTCGTCTTGTTCTTGATCTTAGTAGAAATGCTTTCAGTTTTTCACCATTGACGACGATGTTGGCTGTGGATTTGTCATATATGCCCTTTATTATATTGAGGAAAGTTCCCTCTATGCCTACTTTCTGCAGGGTTTTTATCATAAATAGGTGTTGAGTTTTGTCGAATGTTTTCTCTGCATCTATTGAGATGATCATATGGTTTTTCTCCTTCAATTTGTAAATATGGTTTATCATGTTGATTGATTTGCATATATTGAAGAATCCTTGCATTCCTGGAATAAACCCCACTTGATCATGGTGTATGATCCTTTTAATGTGCTGTTGGATTCTGTTTGCTAGTATTTTGTTGAGGATTTTTGCATCTCTGTTCATCAGTGATATTGGCCTATAGTTTTCTTTCTTTGTGACATCCTTGTCTGGTTTTGGTATCAGGGTGATTGTGGCCTCATAGAATGAGTTTGGGAGTGTTCCTCCCTCTTCTATATTTTGAAAGAGTTTGAGAAGGATCATTGTTAGCTCTTCTCTAAATGTTTGATAGAATTCGCCTGTGAAGCCATCTGGTCCTGGGGTTTTGTTTGTTGGAAGATTTTAATGACAGTTTGAATTTCTGTGCTTGTGATTCGTCTGTTCATATTTTCTATTTCTTCCTGATTCAGTCTTGGCAGGTTGTGCATTTCTAAGAACTTGTTATTTCTTCCAGGTTGTCCATTTTATTAGCATAGAGTTGCTTGTAGTAATCTCTCATGATCTTTTGTATTTCTGCACTGTCAGTCCTTACTTCTCCTTTTCATTTCTAATTCTATTGATTTGAGTCCTCTCCCTTTTTTTCTTCATGAGTCTGGCTAATGCTTTATCAATTTTGTTTATCTTCTCAAAGAACCAGCTTTTAGTTTTATTGATCTTTGCTCTCGTTTCCTTCATTTCTTTTTCATTTATTTCTGATCTGATTTTTATGATTTCTTTCCTTCTGCTAACTTTGGGGGTTTTTGTTCTTCTTTCTCTAATTGCTTTAGGTGCAAGTTTCGGTTGTTTATTTGAGATATTTCCTGTTTCTTAAGGTAGGATTGTGTTGCTATAAACTTCCCTCTTAGAGCTGCTTTTGCTGCTTCCCATAGGTTTTGGCTCGTTGTGTCTCCATTGTCAGTTGTTTCTAGGTATTTTTTGATTTCCTCTTTGACTTCTTCAGTGATCACTTCGTTATTAAGTAGTGTATTGTTTAGCCTCCATGTGTTTGTATTTTTTTTATTTTTTATTTTTTGCGGTACGGGGGCCTCTCACTGTTGTGTCCTCTCCCATTGTGGAGCACAGGCTCCGGACGCAAAGGCTCAGCGGCCATGGCTCACGGGCCCAGCCGCTCCGTGGCATGTGGGGTCTTCCCAGACCGGGGAAGGAACCCGTATCCCCTGCATCGGCAGGCGGACTCTCAACCACTGCACCACCAGGGAAGCCCAGTGTGTGTTTGTATTTTTTACAGAGCTTTTCCTGTAATTGATATCTAGTCTTATAGCATTGTGGTCGGAAAAGATACTTGATACAATTTCAATTTTCTTAAATTTACCAAGGCTTGATTTGTGACCCAAGATATGATCTATCCTGGAGAATGTTCCATGAGCACTTGAGAAAAATGTATATTCTGTTGTTTTTGGATGGAATGTCCTATAAATATCAATTAAGTCCATCTTGTTTAATGTATCATTTAAAGCTTGTGTTTCCTTATTTATTTTCATTTTGGATGATCTGTCCATTGGTGAAAGTGGGGTGTTAAAGTCCCCTACTATGAATGTGTTACTGTTGACTTCCCCTTTTATGGCTGTTAGTATTTGCCTTATGTATTGAGGTGCTTCTATGTTGGGTGCATAAATATTTACAATTCTTATATCTTCTTCTTGGATTGATCCCTTGATCTTTATGTAGTGTCCTTCTTCGTCTCTTCTAATAGTCTTTATTTTAAAGTCTATTGTGTCTGATATGAGAATTGCTACTCCAGCTTTCTTTTGGTTTCCATTTGCATGGAATATCTTTTTTCCATTCTCTCACTTTCAGTCTGTATGTGTCTCTGGGTCTGAAGTGGGTCTCTTGTAGACAGCATATATATGGGTCTTGTTTTTGTATCCATTCAGCCAGTCTGTGTCTTTTGGTGGGAGCATTTAATCCATTTACATTTAAGGTAATTATCGATATGTATGTTCCTATTCCCATTTTCTTAATTGTTTTGGGTTTGTTATTATAGGTCTTTTCCTTCTCTTGTGTTTCTTGCCTAGAGAAGATCCTTTAGCATTTGTTGTGAAGCTGGTTTGGTGGTGCTGAACTCTCTCAGCTTTTGCTTGTCTGTAAAGGTTTTAATTTCTCCATCAAATCTGAATGAGATCCTTGCTGGGTAGAGTAATCTTGGTTGCACTTTTTTCTCCTTCATCACTTTAAATATGTCCTGCCAGTCCCTTCTGGCTTGCAGAGTTTCTGCTGAAAGATCAGCTGTTAACTTAATGGGGATTCCCTTGTGTGTTATTTGTTTTTCCCTTGCTGCTTTTAATATGTTTTCTTTGTATGTAATTTTTGACAGTTTGATTAATATATGTCTCGGCAGGTTTCTCCTTGGATTTATCCTGTATGGGACTCTCTGTGCTTCCTGGACTTGATTAACTATTTCCTTCCCCATATTAGGGAAGTTTTCAACTATAATCTCTTCAAATATTTTCTCAGTCCCTTTCTTTTTCTCTTCTTCTTCTGGAACCCCTAAAATTCGGATGTTGGTGCCTTTAGTGTTGTCCCAGAGGTCTCTGACACTGTCCTCAGTTCTTTTCATTGTGTTTTTCTTTATTCTGCTCTGAAGTAGTTATTTCCACTCTTTTATCTTCCAGCTCACTTATCCGTTCTTCTGTCTCAGTTATTCTGCTATTGATCCCATCTAGAGTATTTTTCATTTCATTTATTTTGTTGTTCATCATTGCTTGTTTCATCTTTAGTTCTTCTAGGTCCTTGTTAAATGCTTCTTGCATTTTCTCTATTCTGTTACCAAGATTTGGGATCTTATATACTATCATTATTCTGAATTCCTTTTCAGGTAGACTGCCTATTTCCTCTTCCTTTGTTAGGTCTGGTGGGTTTTTATCTTGCTCCTTCATCTGCTGTGGTTTTTCTGTCTTCTCATTTTGCTTATCTTACTGTGTTTGGGGTCTCCTTTGTGCAGGCTGCAGGTTCGTATTTCCCGTTGGTTTTGGGTTCTGTCCCCAGTGGCTAAAGTTGGTTCAGCAGGTTGTGTAAGCTTCCTGGTGGAGGGGACTAGTGCCTTTGTTCTGGTGGATGAAGCTGGATCTTGTCTTTGTGGTGTTCAGGTCCAGTCTGGTGGTGTGTTTTGGGGTGTCTGTGGACTTATTATGATTTTAGCCAGCCTGTCTGCTAATGGGGGGGTTGTGTTCCTGTCTTTCTAGTTGTTTGGCATTGGGTGTCCAGCACTGTAGTTTGCTGGTCGTTGAGTGAAGCTGGGTGCTGGTGTTGAGATGGAGATCTCTGCGAGATTTTCGCCATTTGATATTATGTGGAGCTGGGAGGTCTCTTGTGGACCAGTGTTTTAAAGTTGGCTCTACCACCTCAGAGGCACAGCACTGACTCCTGGATGCAGCACCAAGAGCCTTTCATCCACATTGCTCAGAATAAAAGGGAGAAAAAGTAGAATGAAAGAAAGAAAGGAAGGAAGGAAGGAAGAAAGAAAGAAATAATAGAGGAAGGAAGAAAGAAAGAAAGAAAGATGATAAAATAAAATAAGATAAAATAAAATAGAGTTATTAAAATAAAAATAATTATTAAGAAAAAGAAAATTTTTAAGTAAAAAAAAAGGATGGATAGAAACCTAGGACAAATGGTGAAAGCAAAGCTATACAGACAAAATCTTGTACAGAAGCATGCACTTACACACTCACAAAAAGAGGAAAATGGGGAAAAATAATAAATCTTGCTCTCAAAGTCCACCTCCTCAATTTGGGATGATTCGTTGTCTATTCATGTATTCCACAGATGCAGGGTACATCAATTTGATTGTGGAGTTTTAATCTGCTTCTCCTGAGGCTGCTGGGAGAGATTTCCCTTTGTCTTCTTTGTTCTCACAGCTCCCAGGGCTCAGCTTTGGATTTGGCCCCGCCTCTGTGTGTAGGTCGCCAGAGGGCGTCTGTTCTTCCATCAGACAATATGGGGTTAAAGGAGCAGCTGCTTGCAGGGCTCTGGCTCACTCAGGCCGGGGGAGGGAGGGGTGTGAATGCGGAGCGAGCCTGCAGTGGCAGAGGCCAGCGGGACGTTGCACCAGCCTGAGGCACGCCGTGCGTTCTCCCGGGTAAGTTGTCCCTGGATCCTGGGACCCAGGCAGTGGCAGGCTGCCTAGGCTCCCAGGAGTGGAGGTGTGGATAGTGCCCTGTGCTCGCTCACAGGCTTCTTGGTGGCGGCAGCAGCAGCCTTAGCATCTCATGCCCATCTCTGTGGTCCACGCTGTTAGCTGTGACACACGCCCGTCTCTGGAGCTCCTTTAAACAGCACTTTTCATCCCATCTCCTTGTGCACCAGGAAACAAATAGGGAAGAAAAAGTCTCTTGCCTCTTCGGCAGGTCCAGACTTTTCCCCGGACTCCCTCCCGGCTTGCCGTGGTGCACTAATCCCCTGCAGGCTGTGTTCACGCCACCAACCCCAGTCCTCTCCCTGTGCTCCGACCAAAGGCAGAGCCTCAGCTTCCAGCCCCGCCCACCCCGGCGGGTGAGCAGACAAGCCTCTCGGGCTGGTGAGTGCCGGTCGGCACCCATCTTCTGTGCGGGAATCTCTCCGCTTTGCCCTCCGCACCCCTGTTGCTGTGCTCTCCTCCACGGCCCCGAAGCTTCCCCCTTCCGCCACATGCAGTCTCCACCCATGAAGGGGATTCCTAGTGTGTGGAAACTTTTCCTCCTTCACAACTCCCTCCCACTGGTGCGGGTCCCATCCCTATTCTTTTGTCTCTGTTTATTCTTTTTTCTTTTGCCTACCCAGGTACGTGGGGAGTTTTTTGCCTTTTGGGAGGTCTGAGGTCTTCTGCCAGCGTTCAGTAGGTGTTCTGTAGGAGTTGTTCCACGTGTAGATGTATTTCTGGTGTATCGTGAGCCCCGGGAGTGGCTTGGGGGTGCTGGGCGATCAAGGGGAAGTGACTCTGGGTCTCAGGCTGGCCGAAGGGTGCTGCACATGGATCTAGGTCCTCCTGACGCCTCAACACAGACAAAATGCTGCTATTCACTTGGTCTTTCCTCATGGTCACAAGATGGCTGCTGCAGCTCCAAGCACATGTCTTCACACAAGAATAGCCAAGGTAGAAGGGAAGAGGGCAGGAAAAAGCTATCTTCTCGAGAGGCTTTCTTTTTTATTTGAGTTAGGGAACTTTCCTTTATAGCCACCAGCCAGAACCAGGGCCAGTGATCACCATCATCCTGTCAAGGGTGATGGGGTTGCCACAGGAGACTTTGGCCAAGCTTGGTGAATCCTCTGAGTCTGGGCATGTTGCCAGTGGAACAAAATGGTAGCTTTGTGAGGAAGGGAGCTTAGGAATGGCTATTGGGGAGCAACCAACAGTGTCAGATAGGTGCCCTAGAATGTTACCCTAGAGGAGGACAGGGCGGGGGTGGAGGGAGGGGGAAGTCATCCAAACTGCTGCAGTTTTCATGACCATGCCCCCTTCACTGCTCCACACTTTGGGAACACTCTCCAGCTGCAAAATTTCTGTTTCTCTCAGGGTCCTGCTCTCCCGCCCTGCATCTAGCCATAGTAGTCAAAGGCAAGGTTGATGCATTTGGGTTTCTCTCTGGCTCAGTCCCATGCTTTGTAGTTTGTGGTCTTTAACCCTTAAGTGCATGCTGTTCTGATCCCAAAGTGACTGACTGGAGTGGCCTCCTCACTGGTGATGGCACTGTAGGGTCTTGCTTTCCAGCTCTTTCCACATCGTGGCATACACAAATACGAGGACACCTGCATATCACCCTGCAGTAAGTGGAAGAGGCTGCTCGGGCTGGAGGGAACTGGCCCAGCCACTCCGAGGACCAAGCAGATCAGTGGACCTGAAAACGTGTGTGGTGCCCTATACCCATAAGGTGTGCCTAGGCAGCTCTGCTCCCCCTCCTCACCCCAATCCCAGCCATAGGGCCCCAAGAATTTTTCAACAACTATATCTCACTGTGGCCTCCAAATCCCCTTCCAGAGGTCATGGAAGAATCATGGTCCCCAGAGCAGAGTGTCTCTTTTACCTTCATTGAGCCTCATCTCATTAGAGTCCACCTTTCTAGTTGCCTTTGGATCCTTAAACTTTCAAATAGCAATGTGACAGGACCCCAGCTCAGACTGGCTTAATTAAAAAGGGAATTTAACTGAAATGTCCAGGGAAATATCTGCTCAGGCACAGCTAGAGGTGCCTTGATTTTGTGTTTCCTTGTGTTGGCTCCATATTTGTCAAGGATGCCCTCACTCTTTCCCATGAAGTGGCAGGGCAACTGTCAGCAGCTCCAGGTTCATATCCTCAGCATTAGAGTTTCTCTTTCCCAATAGTCCCACTGATTCACTCCAATGGTCAATATGGATTACCTGCACCAGTCACTGAGATGAGCCAGGCAGCATCTCTGATCTGTGTGTGTGTGTGGGGGGGGGTTGTGTGCAACTGGGCACATCTGTGTGTACCCCACTGGAGCTGAAAGGACCAGGAGTGGAGGATGGTCCCCAAAGGACAATTTGAAGTGTTGTTATTAGGAGGGGAAGAAGACAAGGGGCTGGTAAAACCAAGTAGATGACCATCCAAGGAATAACAAGAGAGAGGCTTGGGCAACAAGCTGGAGCCACATTCTGGAGAAATTCTTCCTCAATGGCTTGAAATCCAGCTAAAGGATTTTTGATCTAATGGGCTAGGCAGTAGGTTGGTAGGTGTTTGTTCTGCAGGTGTTTATGTATATTGATAAATTTGAGTTTATCTGTAGGATCAAAATCTGTATTTCTCTCTGACTGTAATGCAATCACAAAATGTGAGCTTAACAAGTTATAGGATAACTTAAAATCTTAAAACTTTCCCACAACAGCATGATGAATTGTGGAAGACAGAGGTTATTGTCATTGTTTTACAAGGGAGAAATGTCACTCAGAGGGAGGCCATGACCTGTTCCAGGCACACAGGCCAGGCCTGAGCTCCCTCAGGTCAGCAGGAGGCCTTGGAAGGAGGAGTGATAAGGTTGTGTGTGTTCTCTACACCATTTATATGAGTTTCATATCCAGCCGAGGGCAGTCAGGGCCGCCTGCTGCTGGGGCCCACTTAGCTTGGCCCACTTTCTTTGCTTTTCTTTTTTAAGTCTTTATTGAATTGGTTACAATATTGCTTCTACTTTATGTTTTGGTTTTTTGGCTGTGGGGCATGTGGTATCTTAGTTCCCCCACCAGGGATAGAACCCATACCCCGTGCATTGGAAGGCGAAGTGTTAACCACTGGACCACCAGGGAAGTCCCCCTTCAGCCCATTTTCATCTCCTTCCCAGGGAGTGTTCTCCCCATAGGAGTGCACTCATGAGAAAGGAGGCTCCTCTCCAGACCGTTGGAGGAATCTGTTGGGGTGCCCTGAGTCCCAGTGACCAGGAGCAGTGAGGCCAGGAGGTTGCCCAGCTTTGCCTGGTGCTGTGTGTCATGGTGGCCTTGAGGGGTCTGAGTTTGAAGAGGAAGCGCTCTGGACAAGGAATCAGAAGGCCACTGTCTTTAGTCTGTTCAAGCTGCTGTTACAAAATACCACAGACTGGGTGGCTTAAACAACAGATATTTATTTCTCACAGTTGTGGAGGCTAGGAAGTCCAAGACCAAGGCGCCCTCAGATTTGGTGTCTGGTGTAGACATGCTTCCTGGTTCATAGGCGGTCTTCTCCCTGTGTCCTCTCATGGCAGACAGAAGGGTTGAGGGAGCTCTCTGGGGTCTCTTTGATAAGAACACTAATCCCATTTATGAGGGCTCTACTCTCATGTCCTAATCACCTCTCAAAGCCCACATCACCTAATCCCATTACAGGGGGGCGGGGGGCTGAATGATTCAGTCTGTAGCAGCCACCACCACCTGCTGGCTGTGTGGCCCAGGCTGGTCCAGAGCCTCAGTTCTCTATGCATGAGGCAGGGCTGAGAGCACTGCTCAGCCTGTGGGGAGAGGCCATGGTGATTCAGGAAGAGAAGAGAGGGCAGGTCAGAGTAGCTTGTACAGCCCAGGGTGTGCTCTGAGCACTAGGTCCTGCTGTTCTTCAGTGTCAGGGTTCCAAAGGCCTTTGGTGTAATCCTACACCTTCAGGGAACCCTCTCCTTCACCACAGATTTCTACACATTTCCCCCTTTTCCCTTAATTATTCTGACCCCTGCCCCCCACTAGGCATTGTTAGGTGTTGGCGGGAGACAGAGTTCTTTCAAGCCCACTTCTCTTTGCTCACCAGCTCCCCAGCTCCCACTGCTCCTGGGCTGTGGCCACCTCCTTTTGGATGTTAGACCCAATGTTGGGAAATAGCACACCTGCTTGGCAACCCTTCCCCTTCCTCCCTTTTAAACGTTTAAATAACCAAGATGTATGTCGATTTAACATGATTAATATTATTGATAATCCCACCACCCTAAAGCAAGGACATTTAACCTTTTGCATGATCCCTTCCAATTCTTATATGGATGGACAGATTTATGTGTACCTAAGTGCACACACTATTTACACCTTGCTTCTCTCTATTCCAACCTTTTATCAAAAACATTTTTCCAGGTGCTGCACAGTCTTTATGGTCATGTTTCATGACCACATAGGATTCCATCCGTGGAATCTGCATCCCTCTATCAACATGGCATCTATGCCTCTCCACATCTTCGTTGGCACAGTACAGCTGATGGTTTTATGGGGAAAGTTTCTTACTTCTGTTATTTTTTATGATGTAGAGTACCTGCCTAAAGAGGATCATTTTTAGGGCTTTGTTTTTTATCTTGATTTTGGACCATCCAAGTTTGTCCATGACATACATGTTCATCCTCCTGTGGAACTCCAAAACTGTTGCACCACTGTGAAATCATGCTTCAAGTTTTATGATGGGAAAAGTGGATGCAATCTGTCTTTTGGTTGAACTTTCATTTCAGTTGGGTCTCTTGCTGTTTTGGAAAGCAAAAGCAAAAAGCAAAAACAAATGATAAAGAAGTCTTAAAATAAGATTTGGAAGAACTCTGAAAATTGCATCTCAGAATTAGGCTCATTTGTTGGTTTGGTGCAGAACCCTCTGTGAGTAGTGTTTTGCAGTACTGGGCACTGCACTTGGTCTGCTCTGCGACTTCTAATTCCTTGAGCAAATGTAACTCTGTTCGGTAAACTTCTCTGTAGGCTACACACGACCTCCAGCTCCTCCCCAATCGATTTTCTCCATGTGTAGGATCAGGATTAATCTTTAATTATTGACACAGACACTTAGAAAACATCCCTTCATCATGTCTGGAAACATATTTCAGCACTAAGCACCAACCACTGGGAGAAAACATAAGGTTGCAGATACAGTTTTTTAAAAAATAGTATGTCTCCCCTAGCAGATTTTATTTTATGTATTATTATTATTATTTGCACGGCATGGCATGTGGGATCTTAATTTCCTGACCAGGAATTGAATCCGGGTGCTCGGCAGTGAAAGTGTGGAGTCCTAACCACTGGACCACGAGGGAATTCACTGCAGATATAGTTTTAAAGAAAGGCATGTCACTGAACTCCTGGAGACTACAGGGGAAACAGTTGAGGGCCTCCCAAGTGCCCGCCCTGGACAGAAGGGTCACGTATTCTTCCTTGTGGTGTTTCTTAACAGCCCCATCCCAACCCCTGAGAAATAGGCTTCACCCTCCCAGAAGTGACAGTGACCAGCCCCAGGTGGCAGCGTGCGCCCGAGCCTGGGTGACCTGACTCCTAGCTCTGAGCCCTTTCTGCAGCCTCACAGCAGCCCCCCCATGGAAACAATACTTTAGCTTGGAGCAGTGGCAGCTTTTTCTGCCAGTGTGGATATCCTCCACAGGTGTCCGATGTGGAGGGTGATGGGGAAGACTTTAGCTTTAAGCAGAACTGGGTTCACATCCCAGCTCTGTCATTTCTCAGCTGTGTAGCTTCAGGTAAATGGCTGTTTTTCCAAACCTCAGTTTGCTCATCCGTTAAATGGGGATTATAGTACTTGCGTTATAAGGTTTCTGTGGGGATTAAACAAGTTGATATGTGCGAAGAGCTCAGTGGATCAAACACATCCTGAAAATCGTTCTTCTTGTTGGAATTCTTCTTTGACTGAATCCAGAAGGAATGTCTCTGTTTGCTAATTGGACAGGAGGTCCTGTGGTTACAAGGATGATCTTAAGATCTTTTTACCACTGGGGCTCTGCCATCCTGTTAAGACCATACAGAAGCAAAAAAGGTATTAGCATATGTCCAGTCTCTGAGTCAATGATGGAGAAATGTGACTTGGTTGTTGAAGAAAGCCAAAGACTGCACTAGCTACATAGCCACGTTTTTTCAGTCTCTCATTTGAGCAGAATGAGATTTTCCACTTAGATAAAAAATTGCAGTTTTGACCAAAATAAAAATCTAATTCTTCACAAAAATTATTAGATGGGTTTTCAAACAGCCAATAAATTTGCTTTAATTAATGTTAGTCTGTTTTTGTGGTTATACGATATGGCACAAATACTCCCAAATGCTCATGATTAAGCTAATGAATCGGAGGCCTCACACACATCTGCTTCGATTCATATTGGTAAATGAGAAAACCTTTATTTTTCTGATGTAGCCACAAAACCTTGGGTGGGGAAAGTGCCTTCCAATGGGTAATATGAACTTTTAAAACAGAATTTCCTTCCAACTTTATGTTGTGAAACAAATCATAAAGTAGTTAGAAAGAATTCTGGTGTTTTCAGAAGACAATTTAAATAAAATCTACTTAACTTGGGCCTCCAAGGAGATCATCACACAAAAACCAAGGTCTGTCCATTGATTTAACTGTGCCTTTTTGTGTGATGTATGGGCTGTTATCACCTACAGCATCTTGTTTTCAGACCCATCTTGTGGTTCAGACGAACAAAGGACAAGTTCACATGGCAATGGGATTAGAGTATGTGTGTGTGAGGGTGAACCAGTGTGAGGTCTGGGAGAGCACAAGGGTGTGCATGTGTGTGGGTGTTTATGCGTGTGAGAGCAAGTATGCAAACATGTGAGCATGCTGCCTGTATGTGAGTGTGTATATACATGTGAGAGCACATATGTGTCTAAGTGTGTATATGAATATAAGTATGTGCGTGTGTGGGGGTGTGTATGAGCGTCTGCATGCACGTATACACACTTATGTGCACACAGGAGCTGGGAAGGAAGCGGGAAGGGTGAAACCAGCCTGACCTCTTTCCTCCCCACAGAAGTTGTCCCACCTTGAAGACGCCCTGACTGGGCCTGGCACAGCTCATGCTGTTGCTCCAGAGCTGGGAGACCTGGGTTTGAGCCTGGAGCTGCCTCTAAACTGGCCACCATGTCCTGGGATAAATCAGTTGGCTTTCCAAGCCTCAACTTCCTCCTCTGGAAAAAGGGGGATGGTGTCTGCTTCACTGCTTTTCTGTGAGGATGGAACAGTCAGGCCCCTTCCCAGGACTGCCCCGGAGAGTGAGGGGCCGGGAGTTCCCTCCTTAACCACTCCCCACTTGGCTAATCCTAGCTTCGGGGCTGCCGGGACTGCTAACATCAGTGCCAGGTCCTTCCTGGGGACAGTTCCTCCTCCTCCTTCCAGCTCCTGTGATGAAGCTCACACCTTAGGCGTGGCCTTGAATGAGTTGAGCTGGAAGAAGCACCATAGGATAACTCAGCCCAGCTGGTCCTGGTTCTGCTGATGATCTCTTCCTGGGCTTTTGTTCAGTTAGCGCTGCCTCTCTGAGTCCAAGCCGTAGGCAGGTATGACCACTGCGCATTCTTCTCACCCATCTCCCTAAATATTCTCAGCGGTGTCTCCCTCTCCTCACCCCGTCAACCCTCAGAGCCTCTCATCACCTGTGGGCCGGTAAGGTGAAAACTTCTCTGTCTGCCTGGCATCAAGGCCCCAGGTCCATTCAGCCTTCTCTCACTTCAGTTCACTTGGGGGTGGTGGGGAATCTGAAGGAGGCATGGGGCTGGGGTCGGGGTGTCTGATGGACCCCATCTGTGTCAGTGTGCTGGTGCTGCCCGAACAAAGTACCACAGTCAGGGTGGCTTAAACAACAGATGTTTCTTTTCTCGTAATTCTAAAGGCTAGAAGTCCAAAATCTAGGTGTCAGCAGGTTGGTTCCTCCTGAGGCCTCTCTCCTCGGCTTGCAGATGGCCATCTTCTCCCGGTGTCCTCACATGGTCTTCCTTCTGTGTGTATCTGCGTCTGAATCTCCTCTTTTAAAGAGGACACCAGGGGCTTCCCTGGTGGCGTGCTGGTTGAGAGTCTGCCTGCTGATGCAGGGGATGTGGGTTCGTGCCACGGTCTAGAAGATCCCACATGCTGCGGAGTGGCTGGGCCCGTGAGCCATGGCCGCTGGGCCTGCATGACTGGAGCTTGTGCTCCACAACGGGAGAAGCCACAACAGTGAGAGGCCCACATACCGCGAAAAAAAAGAAAAGAAAAAAAGAGGACAGCATTCATATTGGATTACGACCCACCCTAGTGACCTCAGTTTAACTTAATTACCTCTTTAAAAACCCTATCCCAAATACAGCCACATTCTGAAGGATCAGGGGTTAGGACTACAACACATGAATTTTGGCGGGGGACACGATTCAGCCCATACCACCATCTAATCGGACTTGACACATCAGGGAAACTCCAGACATTCACTGTGGGCAGGATGAAGAGGGCAGGGGTCAGCAGGAACAGGTGGAGCCCAGTGTGGGGATTCAGGCAGGCCTGACATGGCAGCTGGGCTGTGGCATGGACGAGGCTTGGAGGCCACACATGGGAGCAGCCTGAGGGCTCTCCTCAACATGTCAGAAGCCTTGCTGGAGGGAATTCCCTGGCAGTCCAGTGGTTAGGCCTCTACACTCTCACTGCTGAGGGCCCAGGTTCAATCCCTGGTTGGGGAACTAGGATCCCACAAGGCGCTCTGTATGGCTTTAAAAAAAAAAGAAGAAGCCATGATGGAAACTGTTCATTCCCCTCCCATGGCTGTTGATGGGATTTCTTTCTGTCAGGCCAGTGTGATGAACCTTAGAAAGCGGGTTCTGATGGGAAGTCATGTGTGTGTCCTTCAAAAATAATGAATGGGAACATGAATTAACGATTACTGAAGACTTGCATTTTGCTTGCAGACCAAACTTTTGAAAACATACTTCTGTATTTTGGGACTGAACAGGGACCTTTAAGGAAATGTTTGCTGATGTGGTTTAGAAGAGAGTCAGTCACTCAGCATGCCAATGGGAGTCACTGATTATACCCACATTCCTAAGAGAAAAGTTTCTGAGCTCCTGCCAAATGCCTGGTTTGGGCTAGCTGGTCTCACTGGTTGTCTTCACCTGGCTCAGCTGTGACGTTTACCTGACACCGAGGTGGAAGCTGAGGCTCAGAGTCGTGAACTGATGTTTCCTGAGCCCAGGATGCCTGCCCCACCAGCCGGCCAAGCCTGTGGGAGCCAGGACCTGGGTGCCCTTGTCCTTTGGCTTTTGTTGGATTATACTTGAAGTTCACTGAACTCCACATATTTGAAATGTGTAATTTGCTACATTTTGACATATGTGTACACCTGTGAAATCCCCACAGATGAACATGTCCATGACCCTCAAAACTTTCCTCTTCCCTCCTTGAATTCTCTCCCTTCCATTCTTTCCCACCTGCCATGCAAGTATTGCTGATTCCTACACAATTAATTAGCGTTCCTCTTTTTAAGATTTTTGAAGGAATGGAATCACACAGTATGTATTCTTTGTGGGGGGAGGGGAGCCTGGTTTCCTTCACTCAGTATAATTATTGAGAGTTTCTTTGATTCTTTTGCATACATTGTTAGTTCATTCTTTTTCATTACTATTATTATATGGCTATACCACAATTTGTTTATCCATTCAGCTGTTAATGGATATTTTTGTTATTTCCAGTTTGAGGCTGTTACAAATAAACATCCATGAACATTCATGTACAAGTTTTTGTATGGAATATACTTTCATTTCTCTTGGGTATAATACTTTGGAATGGAATGGTTGACTATCTGATAGATGTGTGATTAACTTTTTAAGAAACTGCCAAACCATTGTTCATAAACATTGTACCATTTTACGTTCCCATCAGCAGTGTATGCGAGTTTCATTTGTTCATATAATGTCTTTTTTCTTTGGCCGCTTTTAAGATTTTCTCTTTATCCCTGGTTTTAAGCAATTCAATTATGATATGGCTTGGTGTAGTTTTCTTCATGTTTATTTTGCTTAAGTTTCATTAAGAGTCTTGAATCTGTGAGTTTGTAGTTTTCATCAAAATTTGAAAAACTTCTTGGCCATTTCTTCTTCAAATATTTTTTTCTGTTCTGCTCTTTTTCTCCTCTCCCTTGGGACTGCAATTACACACGTATTAGGCCACTTGAATCCCAAAGTTCACTGACA
This sequence comes from Mesoplodon mirus, assembly GCF_964341445.2. Taxonomy (NCBI): domain Eukaryota; kingdom Metazoa; phylum Chordata; class Mammalia; order Artiodactyla; family Ziphiidae; genus Mesoplodon; species Mesoplodon mirus. The sequence goes on along the minus strand of NC_138980.1, from coordinate 24,724,287 downwards.
TGCTTTCTTTTTAAAATAAGAATTTCCCTCTGTGTTCATTTTGGAGAGTTTCTATTGCTGTTTACTAATCTTTTCCTCTGCAATGTTTAATCTTCCATTAATCCTTTCTACCTTATTTTCCATCTCAGACATGATAGCTTTCATCTCTAGAATTTCAGCTCAGGTCATTTAATATCTTTGATCTCTCTACTTAACCTTTTGAGCATACACTATGCAGGTTATATTTCTTGTTTTAAGGTCCTCATGTGCTAATTCTAACACCTATGGCAGTTGTGGGTCATTTTCAGTTAATTGATTTTTCTGCTCATTATGGGGTCTATTTTCCTGCTGGTAATTTCTGATTATATGCCAGACATTTATGAATTTTACCTCTTTGGGTGCTGGATATTTTTATATTTCTATCAATATTCATGAGCTTTGTTATGTCGTAGATGTTACTTGTAATAGTTTGATCCTTTTGGATCTTGTTTTTAGATCCATTAGGTGGAATCAGAACTATATTTAATGTAGGGTTGATTATTCCCTACCACTGAGGCAGGACCCTTCTTGGTACCCTACTCAGCGTCTGAACAGATGCTCTTCCCATCCCTGTGTGAGAGCTGGGCACTGTTCCCTCTAATCCTTTCCCTGGCTTCAGGTTGTTTCTTCACACACGTGCTGATCAACCCTCTGTGGAATACCCCGTGAGGACCCTTGAAGGTCTCCATGGTTCTCTGTGTGCAGCTCTCACCTACCAGGTCCTCTGCTCTGAAAACTCTAACTACCTTGGCATCCCTGCACTCACAGTTGCCAGTTTCCACCTGTATTTCCTCTCCCTGTGCCACATCCTGGAAACTCTCTCCAGGCAGGAAGCCAGAGCAGTCGTCTTCTGTGTCTCTGAGGATCAGTCTCTTTCCTTGCTTGATCCCTGTATCTTCAAAACCATTGCTTCATATATCTTATTTGTGGACTTTCTATTTTTGTTTGGGTTTTTGATATTATTTGGGCAGGAGAGTGAATCTAGTCATTACTACTCCCTCTTGCCTGGAAGTAGAAAAACATAATGTGACCTTTAAAATTTGGGGTAATAATTATAGATTTATAGAAACACATTGTACCTATGTACCTATGTAAATCTAGTCATTGCTACTCCATCTTGCCTGAAAGTTGAAATCCATGATGTTGCCTTTTAAATTTTTTGGAATAACTTCAGTTGTATAGAAACATATTATGTACCTATGTACATAACCATAGTATGTTTGTCAAAAGTAAAAAATTAACTGTGATACAATGCTCTGACAGGTGGAATTCTAAGATCGCTCCCAAGATTACCACCCCTTGCTGTACACACCTTGCCTAACTCCCTCCCCATGAGTGTAGGCAGAACCTGTGATTATGATGATATGATTGAGTTACTCAACCTATGATTGAGTTACGTTAAAAAGGTTATCCTTGGTGGGCCTGACTTAATTAGGTGAGTCCTTAAAAAAGACTGGACCCTTCCTTGAAGCATGAGAGGGTGTGTGGAGGGGACCACATGGCAAGGAACTGTGAATGGCCTCTGGCCAGCAGTTAGAAAGAGAATGGGAGCCTCAGACCACAGGAACCACATGGGTTTGAAAGAGGACCCAGAGCTCTAGAAACCCTCAGATGACACATTGACTTTAGCCTCATGAGAGTCTGAGCAGAGAACCAAGTTCATCTGTGTCTAGACTTCTGATCACAAATACTGTAAGATAGTAAATTTGTGTTGTTTTAAACTGCTGATTTGGTGGAAATCTGTTATGCAACAATGGAAAATGAATATAATTACTATTAACTAAAAAGAACCAGGTCAAATTCATGAGTAACAATAACCCACTATTCATCTAGCAAGATTTCAATAAAGGTTAACGTGAAAAAAAGAAGACTAGTGTGAAGACGAGCATGAAGCCATGGGCACTCCCGTCACCTCCAGTTGTCAAGATGATTTTCACACTCTCATATTGTGTGTCAGTTGGAGGTGGTTAGAATTCTGATCAAGAATGGATCTATTATATGAGAAAATATTTGCAAATCATATATCTGATGAGGATGTAGTATCCAGATATATAAAGAACTCTTAGAGCTCATCAACAAATAGACAAACAATCCAATTTAACAATAGACAAGGGGCTTGAACAGACATTTCTTCAAACAAGATATACAGATGGTCAACAAGTACATGAAAATGTGCTCAGCATCATTCGTCATTAGAGAAATGCAAGTCAAACCCATAATGAGATACAGCTTCACATCCAATAGGATCTGTTGGTGAGGATGGAGAGAAATTGGAACCCTCATCCACTGCTGGTGGGGATGTCAAATGGTTCAGCCACTGTGGAAAATTTTGGTGGGTCTTCAAAATGTTCACTATGGAATTATCATATGACCCAACAATTCCACTCCTAGGTATATACCCAAAAGAATTGAAAACAGGTATTAAAACAATGCATGCACGTCCACTTATGTTCATAGCAGCACTATTCACAATAGCCAGAAGGTGGAAACAGCCCACATGTTCATCAAGGAATATATGGATAAACAAATTGTGGTATGTACATACAATGTAGTACTATTAAGCCATAAAAAAGAATGAAATACTGATACATGATACAAAATGAATGAATCTCAAAAACATTTTGCTAAGTGAAGGAAACCAGACACAAAAGGTCACATACTGTGTGATTCTATTTATATGAAATATCCAAAATAGGTTAATCCATAGAGACAGAAAGCAGATTGGTGGCTGGGCGGAGGGAGGAAAGGGAAGTTATTGCTTGATGGGTACAGGATTTCCTCTTGGAGTAAAGGTAAGGTGTTGGAACTAGATAGAGGGAACTACATAAAAGGGGTGGTTGCCCAACATTATGAATCCCCTAAAGGCCACTGAATTGTTCACGTTAAAATGGTTAATTTTATGCTATGTGAGCTTGACCTTAATTTTTTTAAAAAAGAATAATCTGGGGCTTCCCTGGTGGTGCAGTGGTTGAGAGTCCGCCTGCCGATGCAGGGGACACGAGTTCGTTCCCCGGTCCGGGAGGATCCCACGTGCCGTGGAGTGGCTGGGCCCGTGAGCCATGGCCGCTGAGCCTGTGCGTCCGGCGCCTGTGCTCCACAACGGGAGAGGCCACAGGAGTGAGAGGTCTGCGTACCGCAAAAAAAAAAAAAAAAAAGAATAATCTGTTATACAAAAGAATAAAGTTATATCTTAATCAGTGGTAAATGACTTTGTAATTCTGCTATCCATTTTTAATGTGAACTACAGACTTTATTTAGATCTTCTCACCAGTTTTTCTTCTAATGTCCTTTTCCTATTCCAGGATCCCACCCAGGAGACCACATTGTATTTAGTGGTCATGTCTCCTCCTCAGTCTTTCCTTGTGTTTTATGACTGACAATTTTAAGACATATTGGTCAGGTATTTTGTAGAATGTTGCTGAATTTGGGCTAGTCTGATGTTTCTCATGATTAGACTGGGTTACTAGTGTTTGGGAAGAATACCACTGAGGTGGATTGACACTATCATGACATCATGTCAGTGGTCTATGATGTCAACATGACCTATCACTGGTGACATTAACCTTGATCACTTGATTAAAGTGGTATCTGCTAGATTTCTCCATTATAAAGTTACTGTTTTCCTTTCCCTCCTCTACATTTTGGAAGTAGGTCACTAAGTCCAGGCCATACTCAAGGAGAGGGGAATTTAGCTCCACCTCCTGGAGAGGGAAGTATCTACATATATTACTTGGAATTCTTCTGTAAGGAAGATTTGTCTCTTTTCCCTATTTATTTATTTATTTATTTATCTAATCATTTATATCAGTATGCACTCATGGATATTTAATTTATTCTTTGGATTATAATTCAATACTACATCATTTATTTTGTTGCCTAAGTTGCTCCAGCTTTGACCATTCTGAATTCTTTTGCTATGGTTTTGTTCCTTTGATGTACCACCCCCCTTTTTTAAAGCACTTCCTTATTTTCTGGCACTGCAAGATACTCTAGGCTTATCTTGTATTTTTCCTGCCCTGTGTCTAGAATCAGTCATTTCTCCAAGGAGTCATGGTTCTTTTTATTGGAGAATGATATTTAGAAACCAAGATCTAGGTGCTGAATGTGCTTGTTGCTACGAGAGTGTCACTGGCTGTAGGTCTTCTCTGCAGGCAGCTAGGATTATTATTCACTCTCTATTCACATAACTGTAATTATTTCATTTTTTATTTTTATTTTTTATTAGTTTCTGCTTAATAACAAAGTGAATCAGTCATACATATACATCTGTTCCCATATCCCTTCCCTCATGCATCTCCCTCCCTCCCACCCTCCCCATCCCACCCCTCCAGGTGGTCACAAAGCACCGAGCTGATCTCCCTGTGCTCTGCGGCTGCTTCCCACTAGCTATCTACCTTACGTTTGGTAGTGTATATATGTCCATTCCTTTCTTTCGCTTTGTCACAGCTTACCCTTCCCCATACCCATATCCTCAAGTCCATTCTCAAGTAGGTCTGTGTCTTTATTCCCGTTTTACCCCTAGGTTCTTCATGACTTTTTTTTTTAATTCCATATTTATGTGTTAGCATACGGTATTTGTCTTTCTCTTTCTGACTTACTTCACTCTGTATGACAGACTCTAGGTCTATCCACCTCATTACAAATAGCTCAGTTTCGTTTCTTTTTACGGCAGAGTAATATTCCATTGTATATATGTGCCACATCTTCTTTATCCATTCATACGATGATGGACACTTAGGTTGTTTCCATTTCCGGGATATTGTGAATAGAGCTGCAATGAACATTTTGGTACATGTCTCTTTTTGAATTGTGGTTTTCTCAGGGTATATGCCTAGTAGTGGGATTGCTGGGTCATATGGTAGTTCTATTTGTAGTTTTTTAAGGAACCTCCATACCGTTCTCCATAGTGGCTGTACCAATTCACATTCCCACCAGCAGTGCAAGAGTGTTCCCTCTTCTGCACACCCTCTACAGCATTTATTGTTTCTAGATTTCTTGATGATGGCCATTCTGACTGGTGTGAGATGATATCTCATTGTAGTTTTGATTTGCATTTCTCTAATGATTAATGATGTTGAGCATTCTTTCATGTGTTTCTTGGCAGTCTGTATATCTTCTTTGGATAAATACCTATTTAAGTCTTCTGCCCATTTTTGGATTGGGTTGTTTGTTTTTTTGCTATTGAGCTGAATGAGCTGTTTATAAATTTTGGAGATTAATCCTTTGTCAGTTGCTTCATTTGCAAATATTTTCTCCCATTCTGAGGGTTGTCTTTTGGTCTTGTTTATGGTTTCCTTTGCTGTGCAAAAGCTTTGAAGTTTCATTAGGTCCCATTTCTTTATCTTTGTTTTTATTTCCATTTCTCTAGGAGGTGGGTCCAAAAGGATCTTGCTGTGATTTATGTCATAGAGTGTTCTGCCTATGTTTTCCTCTACGAGTTTGATACTTTCTGGCCTTACATTTAGGTCTTTCATCCATTTTGAGCTTATTTTTGTGTATGGTGTTAGGGAATGATCTAATCTCATACCTTTACTTGTCCCTGTCCAGTCTTCCCAGCACCACTTATTGAGGAGGCTGTCCTTTCTCCACTGTACATTCCTGCCTCCTTTATCAAAGATAAGTTGACCATATGTGCGTGGGTTTATCTCTGGGCTTTCTATCCTGTTCCATTGATCTACCTTTCTGTTTTTATGCCAGTACCACACTGTCTTGATTACTGTAGCTTTGTAGTATAGTCTGAAGTCAGGGAGGCTGATTCCTCCAGTTCCGTTTTTCGTTCTCAAGATTGCTTTGTCTATTCGGGGTCTTTTGTTTTTCCAAACAAATTTTGAAATTTTTTGTTCTAGTTCTGTGAAAAATGCCAGTGGTAGTTTGATAGGGATTGCATTGAACCTGTAGATTGCTTTGGGTAGTAGAGTCATTTTCACAATATTGATTCTTCCAATCCAGGAGCATGGTATATCTCTCCATCTATTTGTATCATCTTTAATTTCTTTCATCAGTGTCTTATAATTTTCTGCATACAGGTCTTTTGTCTCCTTAGGTATGTTTATTCCTAGATATTTTATTCTTTTTGTTGCAATGGTAAATGGGAGTGTTTTCTTGATTTCATTGTCAGATTTTTCATCAATGGTGTACAGGAATGCAAGAGATTTCTGTGCATTAATTTTGTATCCTGCTACTTTACCAAATTGATTGATTAGCTCTAGTCGATTTCTGGTAGCATCTTTAGGATTCTCTATGTATAGTATCATGTCATCTGCAAACAGTGACAGCTTTACTTCTTCTTTTCCAATTTGGATTCCTTTTATTTCCGTTTCTTCTCTGATTGCTGTGGCTAAAACTTCCAAAGCTAAGTTGAATAAGAGTGGTGAGAGTGGGCAGCCTTGTCTTGTTCCTGATCTTAGTGGAAATGGTTTCAGTTTTTCACCATTGAGGACAACATTGGCTGTGGGTTTGTCATATATGGCCTTTATTATGTTGAGGAAAGTTCCCTCTATGCCTGCTTTCTGCAGGGTTTTTATCATAAATCGGTGTTGAATTTTGTCGAAAGCTCTCTCTGCATCTATTGAGATGATCATATGGTTTTTCTCCTTCAACTTGTTAATATGGTGTATCACATTGATTGATTTGCATATATTGAAGAATCCTTGCATTCCTGGAATAAACCCCACTTGGTCATGGTGTATGATCCTTTTAATGTGCTGTTGGATTCTGTTTGCTAGTATTTTGTTGAGGATTTTTGCATCTCTGTTCATCAGTGATATTGGCCTGTAGTTTTCTTTCTTTGTGACATCTTTGCCTGGTTTTGGTATCAAGGTGATGGTGGCCTCGTAGAATGAGTTTGGGAGTGTTCCTTCCTCTGCTATATTTTGGAAGAGTTTGAGAAGGATGGGTGTTAGTTCTTCTCTAAATGTTTGATAGAATTCGCCTGTGAAGCCATGTGGTCCTGGGCTTTTGTTTGTTGGAAGATTTTTAATCACAGTTTCAATTTCAGTGCTTCTGTTTGGTCTATTCATATTTTCTATTTCTTCCTGATTCAGTCTTGGCAGGTTGTGCATTTCTAAGAATTTGTCCATTTCTTCCAGGTTGTCCATTTTATTGGCATAGAGTTGCTTGTAGTAATCTCTCATGATCCTTTGTATTTCTGCAGTGTCAGTTGTTACTTCTCCTTTTTATTTCTAATTCTATTGATTTGAGTCTTCTCCCTTCTTTTCTTGATGAGTCTGGCTAATGGTTTGTCAATTTTGTTTATCTTCTCAAAGAACCAGCTTTTAGTTTGGTTGATCTTTGCTATCGTTTCTTTCATTTCTTTTTCATTTATTTCTGATCTGATCTTTATGATTTCTTTCCTTCTGCTAACTTTGGGGGTTTTTTGTTCTTCTTTCTCTAATTGCTTTAGGTGCAGGGTCACGTTGTTTACTCGAGATGATTCCTGTTTCTTAAGGTGGGATTGTATTGCTATAAACTTCCCCCTTAGAACTGCTTTTGTTGCCTCCCATAGGTTTTGGCTCATTGTGTCTCCATTGTCATTTGTTTCTAGGTATTTTTTAATTTCCTCTTTGATTTCTTCAGTGATCATTTCGTTATTGAGTAGTGTATTGTTTAGCCTCCATGTGTTTGTATTTTTTAAAGATCTTTTCCTGTAATTGATATCTAGTCTCATAGCATTGTGGTCAGAAAAGATAGTTGATACAATTTCAATTTTCTTAAATTTACCAAGGCTTGATTTGTGACCCAAGATATGATCTATCCTGGAGAATGTTCCATGAGCACTTGAGAAAAATGTGTATTCTGTTGTTTTTGGATGGAATGTCCTATAAATATCAACTAGGTCCATCTTGTTTAATGTATCATTTAAAGCTTGTGTTTCCTTATTTATTTTCAGTTTGGATAATCTGTCCATTGGTGAAAGTGGGGTGTTAAAGTCCCCTACTATGATTGTGTTACTGTCGATTTCCCCTTTTATGGCTGTTAGTATTTGCCTTATGTATTGAGGTGCTCCTATGTTGGGTGCATAAGTATTTACAATTGTTATATCTTCTTCTTGGATCGATCCCTTTATCATTATGTAGTGTCCTTCTGTGTCTCTTCTAATAGTCTTTATTTTAAAGTCTATTTTGTCTGATATAAGAATTGCTACTCCAGCTTTCTTTTGATTTCTATTTGCATGGAATATCTTTTTCCATCCCCTTACTTTCAGTCTGTATGTGTCTCTAGGTCTGAAGTGGGTCTCTTGTAGACAGCATATATATGGGTCTTGTTTTTGTATCCATTCAGCCAGTCTGTGTCTTTTGGTGGGAGCATTTAGTCCATTTACATTTAAGGTAATTATTGATATGTATGTTCCTATTCCCATTTCCTTAATTGCTTTGGGTTCGTTATTGTAGGTATATTCCTTCTGTTGTGTTTCTTGCCTAGAGAAGTTCCTTTATCATTTGTTGTAAAGCTGGTTTGGTGGTGCTGAACTCTCTCAGCTTTTGCTTGTCTGTAAAGGTTTTAATTTCTCCATCAAATCTGAATGAGATCCTTGCTGGGTAGAGTAATCTTGGTTGCACTTTTTTCTCCTTCATCACTTTAAATATGTCCTGCCAATCCCTTCTGGCTTGTAGAGTTTCTGCTGAGAGATCAGCTGTTATCCTGATGGGGATTCCCTTGTGTGTTATTTGTTGTTTTTGCCTTGCTGCTTTTAATATGATTTCTTTGTGTTTAATTTTTGACAGTTTGATTAATATGTGTCTTGGCGTATTTCTCCTTGGATTTATCCTGTATGGGACTCTCTGTGCCTCCTGGACTTGATTAACTATTTCCTTTCCCATATTAGGGAAGTTTTCAACTATAATCTCTTCAAATATTTTCTCAGTCCCTTTCTTTTTCTCTTCTTCTTCTGGAACCCCTATAATTCGAATGTTGGTGTGCTTAATGTTGTCCCAGAGGTCTCTGAGACTGTCCTCTGTTCTTTTCATTCTTTTTTCTTTATTCTGCTCTGAAGTAGTTATTTCCACTATTTTATCTTCCACCTCACTTATCCGTTCTTCTGCCTCAGTTATTCTGCTATTGATCCCATCTAGAGTATTTTTCATTTCATTTATTGTGTTTTTATTCGATGCTTGATTCACCTTTAGTTCTTCTAGGTCCTTGTTAACTGTTTCTTGCATTTTGTCTATTCTATTTCCAAGATTTTGGATCTTGGAAATAGAATCTTGGATCATCTTTACTATCATTATTGTGAATTCTTTTTCAGGTAGACTGCCTATTACCTCTTCATTTGTTAGGTCTGGTAGGTTTTTATCTTGCTCCTTCACCTGCTGTGTGTTTTTCTGTCTTCTCATTTAGCTTATGTTACTGTGTTTGGGGTCTCCTTTTTGCAGGCTGCAGATTCGTAGTTCCCGTTGTTTTTGGTGTCTGTCCCCAGTGGCTAAGGTTGTTTCAGTAGGTTGTGTAGGCTTCCTGGTGGGGGGGACTAATGCCTGTGTTCTGGTGGTTGCGGCTCGATCTTGTTTTTCTGGTGGACAGGTCCACGTCTGGTGGTGTGTTGTGGGGTGCCTGTGGCCTTATTATGTTTTTAGGCAGCCTCTCTGCTAATGGGTGGGGTTGTGTTCCTGCCTTGCTAGTTGCTTGGCATAGGGTGACCAGCACTGTAGCTTGCTGGTCGTTGACTGAAGCTGGGTGCTGGTGTTGAGATGGAGATCTCTGGGAGATTTTCGCTGCTTGATATTATGTGGAGCTGGAAGGTCTCTTGTGGACCCATGTCCTGAAGTTGGCTCTGCCACTTCAGAGGCACAGCACTGACTCCTGGCTGCTGCACCAAATGCCTTTCATCCACCCGGCTCAGAATAACAGGGAGAAAAAGTAGAAAGAAAGAATTAGTAGAAGAAAGAAAGAGAGAGGGAAAGAAAGGAAGAAGGGAAGGAAGGAAGAAAGAAAGAAAGGAGGGAGGGAGGGAGGGAGGTTGGAAAGAAAGAAAGAAAGAGAGGAGGGAGGGAGGGAGGAATGAAAGCAAAAGGAAGAGTGAATGGAAGAAGGGAGGGAGGGAGGGAGGGAGGAAAGAAAGAAAGAAAGACAGGAGGGAGGGAGGGAGGAAGGAAAGTTAAAGAAAGTGGAAAGAAGAAAGGTGGGAGGGTGGGAGGGAGGAAAGAAAAAGAAGGAAAGGAGGAGTGGAGGGAGGGAGGGAGGGAGGAAGGGAAGGTATGAAAAAAAAGGAAGAGCAGGTAAAGTAAAATAGAATAAAGTATGAAATATAGTAGCGTTATTAAAATTAAAAAGTAATTATTGAAAATAAAACGGACAGATAGAACCCTGGGACATATGGTGGAAACAAAACTATACAGAGAGACTCTTGCACAGAAGATTACACATACACATTCACAAAAAGAGAGCAGGGGGGAAAATCAAAAATCTTGCTCTCCAAGTCCACCTCCTCAATTTGGGATAATTTGTTGTAAAAAGAGGAAAAGGGCGAGAAGTCTGAAATCTTGCTCTCTAAGTCCACCTCCTTAATTTGGGATAATTCGTTGTAAAAAGAGGAAAAGGGGGGAAAGTCTTAAATCTTGTCCTCAAAGTCCACTTCCTCAATGTGGGATGATTCGCTGTCCATTTATGCACTCCACAGACGCAGGGCACATCAAATGGGCCGTGGAGCTTTAATCCACTGCCTCCGAGGCTGCACAGAGAGATTTCCCTGTCTCTGCTCTCACAGCTCCCAGGTCTCAGCCTTGGACCTGGTCCCGCCTCTGCACGTAGGTTGCTGGAGGGCGTTCGTTCTTCGCTCAGGCAGGACGGGTTTAAAGGAGCCGCTGATTCGGGGGCTCTGGCTCACTCAGGCAGAGGGGAGGGAGGGGCGCGCAGTGTGGGGCGGGCCTGCGGCGGCAGAGGCCGGCGTGACGTTGCAGCAGTCCGAGGCGCTCCGTGCGCTTTCCCGGGAAAGCCGTCCCCAGGTCCCGGGACCTCGGCAGTGGCGGGGTGCACAGGCCCCCCGGAAGGCAGGGCGGACAGTGACCCGCGCTCGCACACAGGCCCCGCAGCGGGGGCGGCAGCAGCAGCCCCAGCGTCCCACGCCCGTCTCCGAAGTCCGTGCCTTTAGCCGTGGATCGCGCCTGTCTCCAGCGCTTCCCCAAGCAGCCCTCTTAATGCCCTCTCCTCGCGCACCAGGAAACAAAAGGGAAAAAAGTCTCTTGCCACTTCGGCAGCTCCAGACCCTTTCCCCAGACTCCCTCCGGGCTAGCCATGGTGCACTAACCCCTTCAGGCTCTCTTCCTGCCGCCAGCCCCAGTCCTCTCCCTGCGCTCCGACTGAAAGCTGATACCCGAGCCTCAGCTCCCAGCCCCGCCCACCCCGGAGGCCAAGCAGACAAGCCTCTCGGGCTGGTGTGTGCCTGAGGGCACCTATCCTCTGTGCCGGAATCTCTCCGCTTTGCCCTCCACACCCCTGTTGCTGTGCTCTCCTCCGCTACTCCGAAGCTTTCCCCCTCTGCCACCTGCAGTCTCCGCCCGCGAAGGGGCTTGTAGTGTGTGGAAACCTTTCCTCCTTCACGGCTCCCTCCCACTGGTGCAGGTCCCATCCCTATCCTATTGTCTCTGTTTATTCTTTTTTCTTTTGTCCTACCCAGGTATGTGGGGAGTTTCTTGCCTTTTGGGGGGTCTGAGGTCTTCTGTCAGCGTTCAGTAGGTGTTCTGTAGGAGTTGCTCCACGTGTAGATGAATTTCTGATGTATCTGTGGGGAGGAAGGTGATCTCCGTGTCTTACTCTTCCGCCATCTTCCTCCGGGTCCTGTAATTATTTCTGTATGCATCTGTCTGTGTACATAACATAAACATGACCTCATAGTAATGTCTCTGACTAATCCAGCTTCCCCCTTTGCTTATTTATAACTTCTTTCTTGGACAGTGAGAAACCAGGCTCTCATTACCCATAGTTTATTTACTCACTTGTTCAACCCCAATATATATGTATAGTAATTTCAAAATTGCTACCCTGTACCCCTGTGTGAAACAACTATACCTACCAGAGTACAGCATTTATGGACAGTTCCTTTGGTCTTCAGCCTTACAGGTCTCAGTTGAAACAGTATTTTGCAAAGTGACTTAGGTCAGTTACATGTTTTTCCCCACTACCTTCAGTGAGGTTATGTCATGTAATCTTAATATAGTTATATTCATTTGTTTCAGCCTGCATTCCACCCTGGGATTTTCCAGCATCCTGGATATTTTTTAAAATTTGTATCCATTAAAGTTTCCTCATTGTGATGTATGGTCCAATAGTTTTTGACAAATGCTTGGAGTATATCCATCACCCCAGTACCATGCAGAACAGTTCCATCACCTCACAGCTCCTCCATGAGTCTCCTTGTGTTTCATTCCTCCTACTCCCTCAACCTTTGGCAACCACTGACCTAATTTCCGTCCCTACAGTTTTGTATGGCCTGGATTTTTTTATAGCAACTCTTTTTATTAGACATTAAAATTGCTGGTAAGCAGAGGTTCTTTTACTTTGTGTTTGAAGTTAGTTGATACCAGGATTCAAGTCCAGTCCTGACACTTACATTGCCCTGATTCTCAATTTTCTCATCTGTAAATGAGTATAAAAAAAAATATTCCTAGCCTCATGGGGGTTCTATGGAGGACTCAAGAAGATAACAGTTGTTGGCACAGTGCCTGGCACATAGTAAGTAATCAATAAACTTGATGATAATAATACTTTATATCTGCTATCCTCATCATCACCATGGTGGGATATGAAAAAAGAATATTAAAGAGGCCAGGAAATGCTGCCGTCTTGTGTTGCTGGTGGCCATAAGAATGTACACATGGGCCCTTCCCTACAGAGGATGGAAAGAAGGCAGAGAGGATGTGACTGCAGCAGGGCAGGATTGATCCTCCGCAAGTCCTCCTCTGGTGTTTGTGGTGCCTGTGTGTATTATCCGGGTTGATCCTGGAGTTAGTTACGGCTTCCTGAGGAGACAGAATCATCTGTCTGTCATTCAAAAATTGCCCTAGGCAGGGAGATTTTAGGGCTTCATTTTGGCTTTTCTCCTCCCCAGGATTTTTTTTTTCACTGAGATGATATTACAACATGGAAAGAACTTTAAAGAAGTAAATCAGTGTAATCCCTGCACCCAAGTGGGTTGATGTTTTGGTAATTGCTGCCATCCCACTCCTGCACATTTACACATATGTAAACATTATTTATTGTATCATAAACATTTTTCCTTGTTGCTACATAGTCTTCATAATGATTTTTGATGAAGATATGACAGTTTCATGAAGGGGATTCACCATCCTTCACTAAAGTACTCCCACTGTTTTGTGGCACAACTTCATGAATATCATTTTTTTGCTCCTGATGATTTATTTCCTTGGGATATACTCCCTAGAGTAGGAATTTTCTGTCAAAGGATAGGAATGTCTTTGTGGCTTTATCTGTAGCATTTTGCAGAAATAAAACGTTACATCCTTTTTTATATATTAATCTATATTTCATCAAAATACAGCTGTTCAGGGATGTGATCAAATATCTGGTGAAGAGTTTGAGATTAATGCTTCAACAGATCATTGATAAATTTATCATCTGACCATGTAATGCTTTTCTGGAAAGCATGATTTTCTCTGATTAGATTTCTCTCGGCTCTTGTCCCCCCAACTCCAAGTTCTCCTTCTTAGTACTTCTGGAGGCAACACTCCCAGAGTCTCCCGTCATTTCTCGGAAACTCCTTCTTTATTTCCTTTTGGAGTCCGGACTTGTTTGCATTTGTAAAACCAGGACCATATTGTTTGCAGATGCTAGGGGTGCTGCCAGATAATTGAATGTAGAAAGTTGAGGCTTTTGGATCATTTTTACAAACCAGGACACAGAAGAATATTTTCTTAGAATTAAAAAAAATAATAAAGGCATGGAAATAAAGATCACGGGACTGGGTTTCTAATACAGACATTTCACTTTGTGTTCCTAGTAGGGGCGTTCCAACTCCAGAGTTGGGGGTGGGGGTGGGGGTGGGGGGGAGGATAGAGGACTAAGATAAAGCTTTGCAGATTCACTATCTAATCCAGAAAAAACAAATGCATAAAAGGAGTTAGAATAAGTAATGAAACAAAAACTCAATCAGTTATTTATGATCCCATCTACTAGCATTAACAATACGTTTTTTCCTTTCTTGAATAGTTTTTTGTTTAGTTTTTGTTTGAAGATAAGAGTAGCTTAAAAGTAATTGTATTTCCTATCAGTAATTGATAAAGCCCCCTTCCCCTTAGGGGAGCCGCCCAGATGTGAGAGTAATTGTTGAAAGTGAATTGTTTTTTAGCATTAAATGCTTTTGTTATTTAAAAAAAAAAGAAAGAAATTAGCGTAGCTTCTAATGTTTCTAGAAATGATAAAAACAGCTGAGAGCTTCTCATACAAATTGACTGGCTTAAACTAGAAGGCTGGATTCTTTTTCCAAGTGAATTTTGAAATCTGTAATTGTACCTGCCAGTATAATGGGGAAAAGTGAGTTCCGAGGTCCTGCTCACACCTGCCTTGCAGGCACCTACTGCAGCATTCCAGTACAGTGAGCATGGGCAAGGCTTGGATGCTCCAGACTCCAGTGCACATGGCCTGGGGTTGGGTGGGGGTGGGGGTGGTATCTGCTGCTGCTGTGTCTCACCCGCCTGGTAGGAACCTGTGGCAGCTGCGGGGGGTACCTATGGAGGCCCAGGTCCAGCCCAGACTGCTTGCAGGGTGGCTCTGGTCCCGGTGGGCAGTTCTAGGGAAGAGTGCCCCAGGCTTAAGCAGGAGTGAGTGGCAGGTGTGGGTCTGGACAGGAGCTGAGAACCCAGGGCCAAGAGGCCTAGCCAGGTTCTGATTTCTGGGACAAACCAAGGCCTTGGGGGGCTTTAAGAGGTATGGGGGGGATAGAAAAGTTCTGTTGTGGTACTGCTTTCACAAACACCTCCACCACAAGGTTCCAAATCGTACATCCTCCAGTTCTCTAAATCCTTGGCCTTAACTCCATCTCTTGTCAGTATCAGCCTCTGTGGCCCATCTGGAAATTGAGGGCAAGGCTGGCAGATTGGAGTGGCGGTGGAACTTGGAAGTACTTTGCAGGGGCCAGAGCCTCCCCTGGTTACATTTTTTATTTCAGGCTCCTGGTCCTGGGCTGTTCAGCCCATTCTTATTTATTTATTTATTTTCTTATTTATTTATTTATTCATTTATGTATTCATTCATGGCCATGCCGCATGGCTTCTGCGATCCTAGTTCCCTGCCCAGTGACTGAACCCAGGCCCTCGGCGTGGAGTCCATTATAACCACTGGATCTCCAGGGAATTCCCTGTTGAGCCCCTTCTTATGTGAAAATTCCAGGCTTGGTGATCAAGGGCTCAAGACTGGGAGTGCCTTCTCACCTCCTCTAAAACAGTGATTCGAAAATTACATTTTTTTTTGTTTGTTGTGCTATTTTCCAGGTGTTTGTATTTGCATTTTTACTATGTTTTTTATTGAGAAAAATTACATTTTTAGGTTTGAACCTTAAGTAACCCTTTTAGTGGTAGTATGCATTTTTAACTCAAGTTAACACATTTGGGATTTGCTTTGTTTTGCTTTTAGGAAGATTTTTTGTTTTTTGTTTTTGTTTTGTTTTTCCCTAGGGAAAGGTTAATACTTTGTATATTCTTGTCAGGACTCAAGTCTTGGCTAGTTTGGGGATTATGGGCCAATTGCTTCACTCCCTTAAACCTAGATTTGGGATTGCGGATTAATTTCTTATTTTTTCCAAGTTTGTATCCCCTGTCTGTGAGGCAGGGACAATAATTCATGCCCCAGAGGTTACCCGAGTGTCACATAAGGTGATGATTATGCCAGGGCTGTACTGTGAGTTGTCATAATAGCAGAGCTGTGACTTTTGACTACATTTCTGTGTTAGTTCTTTTCCCTTCACCAAAATCTAGCACAGGGCTGGGCATGTGTAGAGATTCTTGTTAAATTCTACTGATCTAAATTTTCTAGGCCAAGGATCCCCACTGGTAAGAAGAAAGGAAAATGTCATCAGGGTGGATTAGCCCTGGACCATTGGGTCTGAAGCCAGTGGGCTGGGAGGGGCTGCAGCCAAGGGGCCTCTGGGGCTTCCTGGGGTTGGATAGGGGTGGTCTCCGGAGCAGGGAAAGATGTTCAAGAGCGAGTTTTGATTGGCCCTACCTGGCCTCTCTCTGCTCTGCCCTCCTATCTTCACGCCAGGGACTACCGGATCCCTTTGTCATTCCTGGATTTGTATTTGAAAATGTTGTTAACAAAGCTGAAACCTGTCATCTTCTATTCAGGGACTCCCAAGTAATTGCTTAATGTTTATTTCTGTTTCTCCTCCCATTCTAAAACTGCCTGTAGAATTTAATGACCTTTACAAAACTGTTCTTGAAAGCACCAACACCACCACTGTAGATCTTTCAAATATGTTGTTTTTTGCTGTTTTTCCACTTCTACCCCTCTCCGCTCCAAAACTCATCCGTATTTTTCCCCCCTTTTCTTCCTGGTTCAGAAGATGGAGGGACCAGTCAAGCTCTGGACAGTTCGAGAAGCACCGACGGACTGTGTCTGTCCCCCAGGTAAGTGGATGTTCGATCGTTGCTGACTCCTGACTTCCATAGGCCTGGTCTTCTCTCTCCTGGCTACCCGAAACTGCCAAGGCCATGGTCAAGAGAATCACCATGGGTTTCAGGCTGTCTGTGGTACCTTGTGGACTGTCCTGGAGCCTTTCTTCCTACATCATCTTCCCTGGTAGGTATGTTGTTAAAGATTCTGGCAAAATTAACTGACTTGGTTTGATGAGGCTGATGGTATTGGTGGAGGACCTAAGAAACTCTTCGGGATGACTTACAATAAATTCTTAGATGCTAGGAAAGTAGCAGCCATCCCCTTTTAAAGATGGAGAAACAGACATGAACCAACCAAACAGTGTTAACATTGTGACCCTAGCTCTGTTTCGAATGTGAGGGGTGGTGGGTAGAGAAATAATCTGGCAAATATAGTTTTTTTTTTTTGGTTTTCATTTCTTTGGTGGAGGTAGAGGAAAGGAGCAGGAAACATGGTCTGATTTGTTCAAATAATCATGTGTCTTGGGTTTTGATGGTGTAGACAAGGACAGCTGTGACTAGAATTGAGGATTTGTTGGTTTCTAACCCATGTGGCTCAAATCCTGGTTCATATTGGTCTTCCAGTTGTCCTCATTGGAACTTTGCACATATTATGACTGAGAATTTAGGGGTGTAGTCTCAGCCCCAGTGTTTTCAGGGTTAGAATTATCCTCTCATAGAACAGTATGTAATACCAGTGAATGAGTGGAAAATTGTAACAATTCCCAGATGACCCACCATGCGGGACGAGGTGAGAGAACATGGGAGCTGGACCCAGGGGCCCTGTTCCTTGCTGTCATGCCTTCCATTAGCCAAGTTGTCTGGCATTTCTGAAACCACTTCACCTGGTCCAGAAACCAAGCTGACTGATGGTTAACATCTCGAGATTGGGAGATGCCCTGAGATTTGTGCAAAGATGGACCCATGGTGTGAACATTCAGTCTCTGGGGACCCAGTGGAAGAGGATTTTACAGTCGAGCTTGAGTTAGCCTTTCATAGGGACTCTGAGGTTTTAATAGGAGGGAAAAGGACATGATAAGTAATGACATCATGAGCAGATCAGGAAGTCAGAAATTGCAATTCAATGGGGGAAAAATATTCAGTTCCACCAATGAAGTTTTGGCTGATCTGCAAAATGTATAAAACAATTCTTCTTGCTTCTCCCCTGTTCTTTCTTTCTCAGTATTGAATGGTTGTAAATTCATATGAGTTATGTAGATGAGGGTTTTTAAAACTGGGAGTCACTGGGAACTCCCTGGCAGTCCAGTGGTTAGGACTCTACACTCTCACTGCCAAGGCCCTGGGTTCAATCCCTGGTTGGGGAACTAAGATCCCACAAGCTGAGCGGTGCGGCCAAAGAAACAAACAAACCGGGGAGTCACAACACCTTTATGAGACATGAAATCAGTTATGTGGGTTGCAGCCAACATTCTGAAATTTTGAACTAGCAGAGACTACAATAAAAAATATTGGAGTGAAGTTTTTGTGTCAGCCATTTATATTTGTAAATGTCAGTGTGAAACGGGTTCCTTGCTATGGGTTGCTGACTGAAAGTTTGAAAACCACCAATACAGATGATAGATGGAGAGGGAGGAGGTGGCAGTGAGGGGACATGGAGCTCCTGAATAAACCCAGACCAGGTCCAAATCTTGGTCAGGCACTTACTGTTTGTGTTAATAAATGGTACCAATACTGGAGTGGGCTCTGTAGGCTTTTTGATGTCGTGGAGGAAACACAAAGCCCAGGACCTGGAGATAGTCTTGTGTCTGTCTTCCCTCGAGGTCTCTTGACCCACCAGGAGAGGTGTCAAGAAGGCCACTGGGATGACCATGGAAGCCAAAATCCTGGTCAGAACCCTCAGTTCCACTGAGAGGAGGGAAGGTGACCTGCCTTCCTCTCTGGGGGTGCCCATCAGTCAGTGCTGTGCTGTCGTTGTCCGAGGGTCTTGTGGCTGTGATCAGGCTGTCCTGGCAGGTATGGTCAGTGTGGCCCAGGGGGTGTAGCAGCCTCTGCCAGGCCCCAGTGCACACCCATGTCCACATCTTCTCTTCCTCTCCTGTCACCTTGAGCTGGAGAACTCACTTGAGCACTTTAGACTAGAGCCCTTTATCAGTGCAAAACCACATAGGCTGGCACATTCTCCTCTGCCATAAAAAGCACAGAGGGCTTTTTCTCCAACACCAGAAGGCTTAACTCATTCCCTTTCTCCCTGGCTCTGATCTGCCCTGCAGACTTTTGGAGTCTGGACATGCAGACCACCCTCTTTTGAGATACCCCATCTCATCTGAGATACCCGCAGATCCCCCTAGCC
This sequence comes from Mesoplodon mirus, assembly GCF_964341445.2. Classification (NCBI taxonomy): domain Eukaryota; kingdom Metazoa; phylum Chordata; class Mammalia; order Artiodactyla; family Ziphiidae; genus Mesoplodon; species Mesoplodon mirus. The sequence continues at coordinate 24,705,360 of NC_138980.1, read as the reverse complement.
CAGTTCCTTCCCACGGCCCAGAGGACAGTGTAATCTTTTGTCAGATCCTAGGATGCAGCAAGACAGATAAGTGAGGCCAAAGAAGGGGGCGGCTCTTCTGTATGTGTTACCCATTGTGAAGTGGGTGCGGGGAGCTCTGAGGCTGAAGGGAGGGGCAGGCTTCGGGCTGGAAGGTCAAGATTCTTCTCTTGCTGGAGTCAGTGGTGGGAGGACTGGCAGAGCTGTGCTCTGAACTAGCCCTGTGACCTCAGGCAAGTGAGAGGCCCTTGAACCTTGAACTCCTTGTCTATAAAACGGTATAGTGAGTTGAATTGTGTCCCCCACCCCCCAAAAGATATGTCCCAGTCCTAACCCCTGGTATTTGTAAATGTGGCCTTATGTGGAAATAGGGTCTTTGAAGACATAATTTTTTTTTTTTTTTTTTTTTTTTTTTTGCTGTACGTGGGCCTCTCACTGTTGTGGCCTCTCCCGTTGCGGAGCACAGGCTCCAGACGCGCAGGCTCAGTGGCCATGACTCACGGGTCCAGCCGCTCCACGCGGCATGTTGGATCTTCCCGGACCAGCTCACGAACCTGCGTCCCCTGCATCGGAAGGCGGACTCTCAACCACTGTGCCACCAGGGAAGCCCTGCAGACATAATTAATTTAAGGATCTTGGGATGAGATCATCCAGGGTTTAGGGTAGGCCCTAAATCCAATGATGAGTGTCCTTATAAGAGTCAGATGTAAGAGATTTGAGACACAGAAACACCCAGAGGAGAAGGCCATGGGAAGAAAGAGGCAGAGGCCAGAGTGATGCATCTACAAACCTAAGGACACCCAGGATTGCCGGCAGCCACCGAAGCTGAAGAGGGGCATGGAAGGGATTCTCCTTAAGAGCTTTCAGAAGGAACGAGCCCTGCCAACATCTTGGTTTTGGACTTCTGGCCTCCAGAATTGTGAGACAGTAGGTTTCTGTCATGTTAAGTCACCTAGTTTGTGGTCATTTGTTGTGGCAGCCTTAGGAAACTAAAATAAATGGGACCATTAATCACCCTAATTATAAGGGTGCTGTGATAATCAAAATTTGGGGGACATAGGAACTTCCTACACCACCAGGTCTGAATCACGTGTGTGGGGCTGCCACCTGGGAGCCCCCTCATGCTGCTGTTCCTCATACACCTGCCTCAAAGGAGACTTCTCTTCCTTCAGTGGAGAACTCAGGGCTGTAGATTCATGTGGCTTACCCATGTCCCTGGGGATTCCAACATCTTCTTTTCTTATTACTTATGTACTTATTGTTTTAAAATGTGTTTAAAGTTTTAAAATGTTTATTTTTGAATAGGAACTAATATGTGATGAAAGATTCAAGTACTAGAGAAGATTACATGTGAAAACTAATTCCCCTCCCCTCCTCTTCTCCGGTTCTCCTGCTCCTCTTTCCAGGGGCCCTTTACCCTTCTGCTGATGTCCTTCTGAGGAGTCCTTTCCAATGGAACTTTCTGTGATGATGGAAATATTCTATCTCTCTGCTAATCGAGCAGCCACTACTAGCCATATGGGGCTACCAAGCCTCTGAAACATGGCTAGTGCAACTGACAAACTGAATTTAAAATTTTTGTTTAATTTAGAATGGATTAACAGCAAGGTCCTAATGTGTAGCACAGGGAACTATATTCAATATCCTGTGATAGACCATAATGGAAAAGAATATAAAAAAAGAGTGTATGCTGTATAACGGAGTCACTCTGCTCTACAGCAGAGATTGGCACAACTTAGTAAATCAACTACACTTCAATAAAAAAAAATTTGTTTAATCTTAACTTAAATTGCCAAGTGTGGTTGGTGGCTATGGTGTAGGACAGTTTTTTGAGATTTTTGAGGTCATTTAATTACATTTCATCGAGAAGCTCCCCTCCTGGTTTTACACAAATGGTATATGTTGTTGTCCCGGTGTTGCTTTCTCGGTTTGCAGTTTCCCTCTGAGATGGTCTGAATCATTCCATGTATCAGAGAGCAGGTGTTACCTTGTTTTGGGTTAAAAGACAAAATCCTGTTGGGCTGTCCTGTGAGGTACCTGGCCAGTCCCCACCCCAAGGCCGTTTGAATTGTTTCCCATCCTGTGTTCTTACAGACTGTCCTTCAGGGAACTGTTGGAGGGAAGGAGAACTGTTGTCTTGCCCCGTTCCCTGCCTTCCTCATGCTCTGTACTGAAGCCCATCATGAAG